>NW_028328292.1:1519926-1839852 GCF_048544385.1 Mastigoproctus giganteus | reverse complement strand
ATGCCCCCTTAGGTTCGTAATCTGAACAAGTGGAAGGATCCCATCAGAATTCAGCATGCTCAACCCATTCAAGGCCTTATACACCTCGACCAGATCACCGCGCAGGTGCCTAGTCTCCAGCCACTGCAATTTGCAGAACTTAAGCCTCTCTTGGTAAGAGGATCCCTTCATTCCCCTCACCAATCTTGTTGCCCTTCTCTGTACACGCTCAAGTAAATCTACATCCTTCCTAAAATGAGGCCCCCAGACCTGTACGCAGTACTCAAGGCGTGGCCTGACCATTGCCTTATACAGAGGGATAATCACCTCCTTTTCCCTTCTAGCAAAATTCCTATATATCATTGACAAAACCCCCATGACCTGCCCTGGCAGCCTGTCTGCATTGCTCAGAAAACTTCATATCTGACTGCACAATTACTCCCAGGTCTTTTTCATTTTCTACCACCTTAAGTGTAGTACCACACAGTTGGTATTTTTTTCTCGGGTTACTTCTACCCACATGCAGTACTTTGCATTTGTCAAGGTTAAACTTCAGTTGCCACTCTTAGCCCATCTGCCCAAATTATCTAGATCCTGTTTCAGTAGCATACTGCCATTACTGTCATTAACAACCCTGCCAACCTTTGTATCATCTGCAAACTTCGACACTAAGCCTGATATACCTTCATCAATATCATTGATAAATATACAAAACAACAATGGACCCAACACCGAACCCTGTGGGACTCCACTAATAACATTAGTCCACAAAGAGCAGCACCCATTGATTACCACCCTCTGTCTTTTCCCACTTAGCCATCCTTTTATTCATTGTAGCAACTTACCCTTAATACCATTCTGCTCCAATTTGTATAATAGTCTTCCATGCACAACAGTGTCAAAACCTTTCTTGAAATCCAAATACAGTCGATTCCGGTTATTTGGGACACATCGTGACTAGTGCATTTTGGCCCGATTAAGCAGCTGCCCCAATTAACCGAAGTTTCATGTAAATAGTTAAAAATACAATGCGCCCCCCCCTTTACAATTGGTTTACCGTACAATCAAATCACATTACGATGGAGTCACCATTGTAAAGTACCGTTCACGATTATTATACGATGTTTAATAAGCGCCGGTCATTGTGATCACGTTTGTGAATTGAATTTTAATTCAATTAAACAACAATTCTAATTAGCGAAAATAGGAGGAATATTATCCACAGGCTATAAAAGTAAAGATATATTAAGTACAAATTTACCCTTTATTACCTTACCAATTAAAAAATTAAATGATATGTGAAATTCGGAAGAATATACGTGATAATCGGAAGAATTAATTCGTACTGTAATATGTACATGCTAACTAAACTACATACTAACTAGTTTGTTTGGATTTTATCATAAATTTTCCTTGTCTCTCACAGCTTTCATAACTTTTATTTTAATGAACTAATTTTAATGGCAAACTGTTTAAAAGTTATATCTAATTTGTTTACAGAATCTTGTAGATCTTATAAGCTACTGTTCAATAGCAAAATATCATTTCCGTATTTCTTAGTGTTTTTTTTTTTTTTTTTATGAATTGGTTACCGATTCCAAATATCATGTTAGTTTTTGAATATCATTAATGATTTGCCTAGAATTAAAGAAATGAAGAAAAGTAAATATGTAATAATACTATATCATATTTATTATTCATATTTATCTTCTATATAGAATTGAGTGTTTATCACAAGTTAAAAGGCAGAAACTCTGCTCAGGATAATCAAAAAAAAAAAAATTTCCTTAAAAAAATGTATATTTGAATGATTTTTATCTTATGTGATCAGAATGATCATTCCGAACAGAGAATCAAATATAGCTATTCGTCATAGCTTTATCCTGCCTTTCTTGGTACCTCTTCACCATTGACTGTATGTCCTGGTGGAATCTCACCTTATGCTCTTTGCTGACATTGCTTACCTTTAGTCTGGAAAAATTCCAGGTGAGAGTGCAAATAATGAAGCTTGATCAACATTCTGCATCTTATTTTTCCCTAATTTTCAATGAACTTTTCAACTATTTTTTTTATAATTTTAACTAATAATGTTATCAAGACCATTCACTACAAAATGAAATGATTGCCAGGTGGTTACTATAATGACAAATGTGGCTATGTTTCAAGGCTATTAAAGAAAAAGGAACACTAAGTATACCATGAAATATATAGAAATTGATGGTACAGTTAGGGTTATACATGACAGGTACAATTTTGCTAGCACTGCTGAGGTACCCTAATAATCAAAATAAAATAAAATCAGAATGCTCCTCACCTCTGTGTTTATCTCTAATAATATTTTCAATTCTTGAAATTTATTCAAACTACCCGCTTTTACAGCACCAGATGGTAGTTTGTTCCAATGATCAGTTACTGGCTGACAGCAAATTTTTTCACATCTTATCCTGCAGGCATCCTTTCTCAATTTATGCCCACCTGTGTGTGTGTGCGTGTGTGTGTGCGTGTGTGTGTGTGTGTGTGTTGTCTAAGAAAGAGAATACCATTTTGTACCAGAGAATTTCAAGAATACCATCATCATTAAGTTTATTCAATCCATTTAAAGCTTTTATAAACACTTCATTCAAGTCTCCCTACAAGTGCCTGGTTTCCAATTGTTGAAATTTTGGAGAACTGAAGTCTTGTGATAAGAGTATCCCTTTGTGTTCTTGACTAATCCTGTTGCTCTTCTCTGCTCCTGTTGAAAGAGATCTGCATCTTTCTTAAAATGGGGCCTTCAGACCTGTATGATGTATGCAAGATGTGGCCTAATCTTTGCCTTATACAATAGGATAATCACCTCCTTGTCTGTGCTGGCAGAGTTCCTGTATATTATTGAGAACCCCATGAGCTATTCTTGTAGCCTCTCGCACTTCTCAGAGGACTTCATTTCAAACTGTATAATTATCTGTTGGTCTTCTTTTGTTTTCCACTACCTTCAGTGTGGTGCCATTTAATTGGTATTATTGCATTTTTCTAGTATGTCTTGATTCTTGTCATTAACTAGTCTGCCAACATTTGTATCATCTGCAAACTTAGACAATAAACTTGTTATGCCTTCATCAATATTGTTAGTAAATACTGTAAAACAGTAAGGTGCCCAGCACTGAACCTTGAGGGACTCCACTAATAACATTAGCCCAAGAAGAGTAGTGGCCATTTATAACTACCCTCTGTCTTCTACCACTCAATCATCCCTTTATCCATAGAAATAACTAGTTTGTCTCTAATGCCACACTGCTCCACAAATCTAATACATATTAATAGTAATAAATGATGCAAGGAAGTAAGCTTATACAGCTGAAAACAAACAAAAAAAAAAAAAAACCCTACCCACACCATTTGTCTATATCATAATAGTTTGTCTAATCCTTCCTTAAATTTATTCACACTATCCACTGCCACAGCACCAGATTGAAGGTTTCTCAACAGTCAATTACTCTCTGGTTGAAAGCAAATTTTCACACATCGTCCTTGTAACCATCCTTTTTTAATTTAAACTTGTGTCCCTGTGTGTCTACTCACTACCTTGAAGCTATCCTTCTGTCAAACTGACAGTTCAGATTTAAGCAGGGCCACTGCACTGAGGATGCCCTACACAAGATTATGACCATTGTGGACTATATACTTCATAGAAATATCTTTTAGCCATCATCATGGATTTTGAAGAAACCTTTGATTCCATTTGGTAAGAAAGTGTCCTGTAGTGTTTCTCCTGAATGAGGGCACCCCCCCTAACCTTTGTAGGATTATTCACAGCTACTCAACTAGCAAGACTGTTACCATTCAGTAGTAGATCTGTGTAGTCTGCCCTCACCATCATGGATTTTGAAGATACTATGCATTTTGAAGTTACTACGCAGATCACCTAGGGCTGCTCTGTCTTGGGCCCCTTTCTTGTAGCCCATTATCCTTGATGAATGGCTTTCTAAGGAACTGGATTTTATGAACATGGTATCCATTGCTGATAATTTGATCTCATTTTTGGAACTCAATCACATTCTAGTTTTGAAGATGATGCCAACCAGGTCCTTAAGCAGTTACAGCAGTGGTTTGTCAATTACAAGCTCCGTATCTTTGTGGAAAAATCCAAAACTATCTTTCTAAAAGGTAACCCAGTGTAACCAGACCACCTTTGGTGAGATCAGCTGGTCAGTCCATAAGACATGCAATGGAATCTCTATGTATCATTGTAGACAACAAACTGTCCTTCCTTCCTCACATCAGATACACAAAAGGCAAGATAAAAAACTCTCTCTCTCTCTCTCTCTCTCTCTCTCTCTCTCTCACACACACACACACACACACACACACACACACACACACACACACACACACACACACACACACACACACACACACACACTCCTATTTGATAGCAAGAGCCTGCACTACTGTACCTACACCATGTTCTTGGTCATTGTTGGTACCCTACCTTTTGACTGGAGGAGATATACAAAGACCTAAATTGTTGTTGCGTATTCTGCTCAGGTTGCAGAAATTATAACTGACATTGCAAGTGACATTAGAAAAGAGGAAAAGGAAACCATTCATGCTAAACTGCAGGAGAGGTAGGTGCCACAGAGGAAGGAGCTACTACAAAAAAATTTGCCACAGCAGTGAACACTGTGAACATAAAGAAGAATTCCTGGCTTTCACTGGGACTTTATACTACTACCTTTCTCATCACCAAACATTGGTCCCTAAATGGCAAACTTCACTCCCTTGGGATTGGTAATAATCCTTACTGCCTGTGTGGAAACGTAGAAGACGGCTCGTGTACTATTACAGTGTCCTCTCATCTCCCTAGGAGCATCCTTCAGATCAAGATGAGGTTCTGTCTGAGTGACAAAGAACATCCCTTTCTGACTGACTCAGAAACACTTTTCAGAGTTCATCCAAGTTGTCTTTGCTCTCAGATATACTACCCTACAGCCCACTCATCAACATGCCCCGATGGTTCATTTCACTCAGAATATTCAAGTAACATAATCTTTCTTCTTAGCTACTCATGTTGCTAGTTGGCAAATCAACTTGATAACATGCTGACACTGGGGCACTCCACTTCTGAGTATGGGATTTCCCTCTCTTGGGAAAGAAATCCCAGTGTGGAGTGAGGCAAATGGAGGACCACCCTATCTGAGTTTACATATAACAAATGGCCCACCTCCACATGCCAAAGGCTGAAGGCCAGGTGTGCTTATGCTTTTGCTGCTCCCTGGCAGCTAAGTGGCCAGTCATAAAACATAACAACACTATACCACACACCCACATTACATATACTGACTGACTCTACAGTATCTGTTTATCATAAGAAAAATCTTGCAGAGTTTAGGGAAACCTCCACTGCCACTTTAACTGATACACAATGCCCTTTCTATACACACTGAACTCATTTTCAAATTTTGCATCCCTTATGTCTGAGTGGCACAGTGTTTCTGATATCTCTACAGTGTTCAATTTGATGGCTTAACCAGTACTTCAGATTAGTCAAATTTATTTCCTATGCTCCTAGCATTAGTGTACAAGTAAGTATATGTGCAACTGTTTTTACTCTTTTTAACTCTAACGCAGCCTACATAGTTGCTTGTGCCATGTGGACCCCCCCCCCCAAGCAAGATGTAATCTCTAGTAGTGTACCAGTTTCACCTGTGCTTGAGGATGCTGTTAAACTGTGGTCTATGTATCCTCCCAAGCTAGTAGTTTTTTGACTCACCCAACACTACCTTGATAGCATTAGGAAATGTTCTTGCACCCTTTCTATTTTAGTTTATCCCGACCCTGTGATAACCTCTTCTGTACAAGCAGAGACAATACTGAGAAAAATTCTACCCATGAGCCTTGTATACAATCTCTCTGGGGCCTGAAACAATTGACTGGACTCTCATCATGTACCCCTTCCTATTATGTCTGAGCTAAATTCTGGAAACTGTCAAATTTAAGCCTAACTCACATTTTTTCTCATCATTGCCAATACTTGTTAAGTAAATCCTCAGATCTCTTTTTGATATTATTAGTACCAATATGTACAATATCACTTTTTGTGCTCTTTAAAGATAGATAATACTTCTCTGCATTGTTAATGTTTTTGCCCTTGGCAGACACACCCTGGTCATATTCCACTAATCATTTATGCACTATATATTTTTTGTTTCCCCCAACAATAGTTACTGACAGTAGCTACACCCTGTGGGACCCATGCTTTCTACCTTTGGAGATGTTGCTGTATTGTCAAATGTGTGAGTATAGGCTCTTCTGTTGAACTGGGCAGCCGAGTACTTGATGATCCCTCATTTTAATTCCCTTTGAGGGCATCAACCCAGTTCTTCAAGTCCTCATGTATGCCATCAGAATGCTGAGCTAGCTTAATATCCTTGCACTCTTTGCATCGAAAGCAGACATGCCATCCTCTGATTTTATTATGCTCCACTACTCATGGCTCTTCAAACATGCACCAAGTAGTACACTTTATAAAGCTGTGATTCTTAGGAGATCATAAACCCAGCATCTTGAAGTCTCCAGAAGTATCCCATTTATACTAGTCATACTTAATCTTCTCAAACACATTCTTCTTTAATACAAATAGTGTGCACAACAGGAATCAGTGAGTGCATATTCCCATTGCAAAGTAACAGCTTTCAAACTTTTATTTTATATAAAGATACCACTCTTCTGGATTGTGACCAATACCAGTCAAAACAGTCCAGGGATTCTGCTACAATGTAAAACTGTGTGTAAGCGATATCTGTTTTCTTTTTGTGGAAGTCTTGCAGGAGTTGGGATCCAGTAGATTCCACTGTTTTAAATGAGATGTGAGGAGCTCTGCAGTGGATTTGATTAGACCCAAGTCTTGCAGCACTAAGTCATCCAATTTTACTTGCATTAAGTTAACCAACTTTTACTTGAATAGACTTCTGAGGTGTAATCCAATTTATCCTGTTCACCAGATTCGTCATCCAGTTCTGAAGCTTCTTCTCTGGAAGGTGGAATGGGAAATTGTGTGACACCAGAGCAAAAGAGGATGGTATGTTGAGATACACTATAGCTTTTCCACCCCAGACTTTCTACTTGTAAACTTTGATATATTCGCCATTCAAAAGTAGCAGTCATTGTGATTGTTTGTGGGCTCTCTCCATATTTGAGTGGCGTACTATGGCTATAGTTGCTGATGCACCTAATAAATCTCTAAATCAATCAATGAATCAACCATATTTGAGGTATAGCAAAATGCGTACATTATAAAGATTGCCGTGAAACCATTTCTTTGTTGACTTGCGACTACGACAGCAGACACAAGGTGCCCACAATTTGTCTTGGTCACTCATAGGCTTTCCAAAATAGGCTTCATATTTACTGCTAAACATGGTGCTACCAATGATGCTTTAGATTTATATTATGTTGACAAACATAGCAGAATGAATCTGGAGATAACTTACCTTCATTTGGCAGTCATAGAAAACTAAAAAAAAAAAAAAATTTATTATACGAATACTGAAGGCTGTTATATATCACAGTATTGGTATGTACTTATGTAATACATATGAATGTGTCAAAAATATAAACCTTCAACTGCCACCAAAATATTGATATTAGAGAAAAATCAATGGCATGATTGGATTCAGCACAAAAAATGCATATAAGAAACAGTTAATGTAAATAAAAACACAGATTTGTTTTGTTACAGTTTAATGATCCAGTTTTTACATCTTCTGTATTAAACTTTTTCTATAATTATAATTTACAGTTTTTCATTAAAATGATTTTGGAAAATTATAAAAAGTGTTGGCCAAAAAAAGTGCAGTCCTGCCATGCTTATACTTTCATTTTAAGCCATTTTCCAGTGCTTCCTTCAGTCCTTATAGATTTGTCAGTTGTCATTTTTATACGGACTTAATTGCCCTTAGAAGATTAACTTTGATGCGATAATTTTCTAAAATTTGAAATACAGGCAGTTCCCGCTTTACGAGTTCCCGGGTTTAAGAGTTTTTTTTTTTATTTTTTATCAAGTATCAACAAAATCAAAAATATAAACATTAATTGCAAAAAATTAATGTTGAACATTCATAAATACCGCATTTCAAACCATGCTCGTAGCTATACGATACAGTGTGCCTCCGCTTTACGATATTAATCCGTTCCAGAGACACCATCATATCGCAAAAATATCGTAATGTGAACCCGATACACATTGTTTTTTTGGTAATTCATTCCATGACCTCGGAAGTTGAAATTTTCGCAGTATAACTCCCTAAAAGGTCGTTTTTATAGTGTAAATTGTATTAGTTACCAATTCAAATCATTAAAATACACTACACTTTCATCGTTATCATATGCTCTGTTATAAGAACCAATTTTGAACAGCTTTATGATATTTTTCTAAAGCACGTTTCTGAAGGTCACAACCATAAAACAATAAAAACAATTTGCACTTTCCGGTTTATTGGGCTTTTCTGTTACTGCAAGCAGTTATAAACAGGTAGTAAACTCGATGTTATTGCATTTGCAATAATACTGATAACTAAATTGTGTGGGTTTTTTTACGTTATTATGGTGAAACATGTTTCCCCTTTACTGAAATCTTCAGTCGTATAAAAAACCAATAAATTTTCAGAATTTTCTCTTCATTCTTTTTTTTTTTTATGCTTTGTAAACTTGTTACTCTGAACAAATCGTGTTAGTTGCAATTCGTGCGTTTCGTAAAAAAACACACGAATATAGTGCATTTCAACATGCTATTGAAATTTATAAAGAAAAGAGAAGATTATCTTGGAAAGAAATGCCTCTTGAAGCATTTCTGAAGAAGACTACTCCTTGTGCAACAAATCAAAGAGTGTGCATTTAGTTGATGATGATGATGAAGAAATGTTCTTTAACATTTGTAAGTCATAAATAATTTCTCTATTATTATAATTTGCTTAATTTCACAGGCTACGTTTTTATTTCTTTGGATAAATCAATCATTGTTTAAACATAAACTAATTAGCTAACTAATTTCTTTGTTGAGAACATAACCCCTATTTTTAACTTTATGTCTATGGGGAAACAAATTCCCGCTTTACGAGCCAGTGCTAGGAACGAATTAACTCGTAAAGTCAAGAACTACCTGTATATTTTGGTACTTTTTCTAGGCATTTTTAAGATCAACAAATTCAAAGTGCAGGTTGTTGTTATGTACCCACGTCTTTTCTGTAATTTGCCTTAACATAAATATTTGATCCTGGAATAGCCTGTTTTTCTTAAACCTCACTGTTTGCCTCCAAGATTATATTCATAATCCAAGTTTTTCTCTTAAATTTTGTCCACATAACTCTACTGAATAATGCTTCTCAATCATTTAAATTTTCACTCAAACTGTTTCAAAAATTTATTGCTACATCTTCCTTGCACTGTATGTCACTTACAGAATAAATTAATTTATGATCATTGTTTAGCTGCAGATCATCTGTATTCATGCTAATGAATACAGGTTGAATACAGTAAATATATATGCTATCTTAAAGAACACAAGACTGGAATGGAGAAAACTGTAGCATTAGACATGCTGAAATTAAACAAAACTATAACATAGAAATGAAATAACATGACTGTAATGCAATATAAAGTATAAAATGTGACATTGTGTATAAAAGCAGTAGAAGTAACAGTTCAAAAAAATAAAGATGGCAAAATCTGTATTGAAATCCCAGAATGTACAGAAGTGTGGTGCATAGGATTTCAGTTCCAAAAAATAGAAAGCATAACCAGTGGGAAAAATAGAAAGCATAACCAGTGGGAAAAATAGAAAGCATAACCAGTGGGAAAAATAGAAAGCATAACCAGTGTATGGGGAGAGGTGGGGGGGGGGGAACAAAGGAACTAGAATAACCTTAAGAAGCCCTCTTGAGGTTGGGGGCAGGTAGACTTATAACCTCTTCTTGTTGCAGTAGATGTGCAGAGTATAAATAGAATTTTATTTGTTTAGTTTTAGCTATTTGTTTATAAGCATTTTTTTTTTTTTTTTTTTTTTTGTTACAATGCAGGTGTCAGCTGCAGTATGTTTCCTGCTATCACCTGGTGCTTCTTTTATATCTGGAACCATCATAATAGTAGACTGTGGGGGCCACTTATACACACCACTTATGTGGCAGATACCAGGTAAGTGATTTTCTTCCCCATGTATTTACTATTTACAATATATTTTTGTGTACAATAGACAAAACATAATTTACAATGGTTTCCATAATCCTTCCATTAGAGAGACTACTAAAAAAGAACTCAAACAAGAGTAAAGTTATTCTGAATTAAAATCTGAAAAATGGAATATATGAATATAATGGCAGTAAAATTGAAAAATTTTGGCTGCTGCACACAGCACTCACTCTCAGTTGATAGTAGGGCACGTGCGTCTTCAGTCTTGTGGTGAGTGTCATCGGAGTAGGATGGCTTGTGACCTTTGTGTGTTGTGTATGTCTGTTAGGCTACTTCTGCTTAAAATATTACTGTGCTTATGTGAATACCCTTGGGCTTTAAATGAAGTCCATTTGGTGATGGACAGAAGCCCAAAATGGCCAAGAAAGTGATGACTTTGAACGAAGGTATCAACAAAAGTATCATACGATACACAAGAAAACAAGAAACGGAGATCAGTGAGGCAGTGCAAACTGGTAGAATTCTTACTGCTAAATATGCTGGCTTATGTACACTGGCAGACAAAAAACTGTATCATCTTAAAAAAAAAAAGTAATGTTTGTAGTGAAACGTATAAGATATTTGATTACAGTCATTTTGTTTGTCGCAAAGCAAAGGTATTGTGTCAGATAATGCTTCTGTTGCATCAGACAATAATTGCAAGGCAAGAAGAAGCCTTTGTTGACCTAACAAATGAGGAAGAAGATACTTGCTTGGGCTAAAACGCATGTTTCATGGACAAAAGAGCAACGTGACAGCGCCATCTTTTATGACAAATCAAAATTCAACCTGCATGGCTCAGAGGGGAAGCGATATGTCAGAAGAAAAAATCGGAGGCATACCATCCTGACTGCATAACACTGACTGTAAAGTTCCTTGCCAGTCAGATGGTCTGGTGATGCATTGTTAACAAGCAAAGGGGTGGGACAAATTAAGTTTATTAACGAACGATGAATGCAGAAACCTACACTGCTATCTTGGAGGAATGCCTGAAACCTGTTAATAGGGATCACCACAGAGACGTCCAAACCTGCATTCTTCAACACGACTCAGCACCTTGCCAAACAGCAAAATTGGTAAGTTTCATGCTATTTAAATTTAATGATGAGTTTATATTCTTATCTCACAAGACTTAAAACATACTGACACCAATGTTTTCCCTCATTTTTCTTCTTTAAGGTGCAGCCATACCTCAGAAATTTTGGCATTACAGTGTTGGACTGGCTTGGCAACAGTGCAGATTCGAACCCCATTGAAAATTGCTGGTACCTAATGTCATCTAAAATTGCTCAGAAGAAACCAACAAGTAAGATTCAGCTGCAGGAGAGCATTGTAAGGGTGTGGTACCATGAAATTGGGCAACCGTATATCCAAAAGTTGATTAACTCTATGTGATCGTTGCAAGGCTGTAATTGCAGCTTGAGGAGGAACAACAAAATATTGAGGACTTATTTTGCTGATTTACAGTACATAATACTATAACTTTTAACTTGTCATTTCTGTTTGTGCACATAAATGCAATAAAATGTATGTTTGGTTGTTGTGATTTTCATTTGCATGATTTCTCATATTTCCATTAATTACACATTTTACTCTTTGGGAAAATATTTATGGAAATTAGGTATATCAGGTGGAGTCTTTTTATTGGATTTTATTCACAGAGATATATATCCCATATAACAAATGCACTTCGAACATTTCTGCAACCCACAATGCAATGCAAAACATTATTTGCAAAATTCACAAGTGATGCAGTTTTTTTGTCCGCCACTGTACATAATGAAGTGATGTTAAAAATGGCGAATGCACTGTTCATTTGGATCGAAGACTAGCACAAGAAAAACTTGCCTGTGAACATTATGATTTCTGCTAAGGCCCATGTTCTTTAACACATTTTTAAGCATCAAATCCCCTGTACCAGCAGCACTGCGGAAACTACAGTCAGTACTCATATAGCACGATAAATGTGTTCCTAGAAACTCCTGTGCAATGCAAAGTCATACAATATAAATAACAGGCCCTATGGGAAAAATAGGGTTAGGTGCCGATCACCCAAGGCTTCCGTAGCTAAGTGGTCATGAGCAGGAGTGCAGTAGCACATGCCCTTTGAGTAGACCGGGGTTTAAGCCCCTGATTGCTAAATATGGTCGATCTGCCAACCTGCACTGGACCAGCGTGGCAGATTATGGTACATTTCCTTCAACTTGAATTGTTGAGGAGGCTTCTATCCTGCAGTGGGTTGATAATGGCTGCAGTTTACTTTTTACTTTACTTTACACCCAAGATTGAACACACATTTGTAACCAAAACATTACCAAACATAATAAATAATCGTAATAAAATATTGATAATGCTTTTGCTTCTTTCATAAGCAAACTTGTTCTTCCTTTGATTTTCTATCCAAACAGATGACAGTCGTTCCATCTCTTCCAATTCTTTGTGTCTTCATCTAATGGATTTTGTTACACTTTGAGAAGTTCTTTTTATTTTCTCTGCATTCATTCTAATTCTCGGCATTGCCTCATTTAGGCTTGTAGCACGTGCAATATCACATGGTCTTTCATTTCGCTCAAAATGTTTCACAATTTGATATTTTTTCTCTATCGATAGAGGCGAACTGGCTATAAGCCTTACCGAGGAAACCCCGGTGAGCAGGAGGCCAGACGATTATGGAGGCTGGTGTGATTTTGGCCATAAACACTAGTATCAGGCTGCTACAAATTTTCCCATGTAAGATTTTTTAACCTAGTTGGTATGTGTCTATCGATATTGCTTTTCTTTTTCTCTCTAAATCTGTAGTGTCTTCACCAGGATGCTTCCTTTTCACACCTTTTAAGTATTTTACTCATTTTTAGGGAATAAAGCACAATTATAAAATGAGAAGGCACGCTTGATACACATAAACAAAGCTGTGCTTGTGTGGCAACTGAATAAACAACACCGTAAAGGCAGAGACACACCATTAACACTTCACTAGCTCACATTTTACTAAAGCACTGGGGGTTACTACCATAAAGCCGACCGGGCTAGCCGAGTGGGTAAAGTACCTGCCCGGCAACCCAAAGGTCGCGGGTTCGATTCCCGCCTCGGGCTTGGATCAAAGTACTGCAAAAACCTTGGGAGGTGCAATATGGCCACAGAAGCCGATGCGCCAACAACTACCAAATCAAAAAAAAAAAAAAAAAAAAAAACTACCATAAAACAATAAAAACAATTTCCAGTTACGTTTCTGTTAGTGGAATCTATTATAAACAGTAGTAAACTCGATCTAATTGCATTTGCAATAATACCAATAGCTGGAATTGTTTCGGTTTTTATATTATTATGGTAAAAGTGTTTCCCCTTCACTGATATAAAAAACAAATACATTTTCAGAATCTTCTCTTCATTCCTATCGTGTGTTCAGTTGGGGTGATTTCACATTCGACTGCCATTTCTTGTAAACACAAGGCGAATTGTGCATAAGCGAATTCGGTTCGTGTTATGTGTGATGTCATTGCCCTATTTATAAATCGTGTATGATCGAATTCGTGTAGTGTAAACATGTGTAACCACTACGTGAATATACGAGGACTGACTGTACTTTCATTGCTAGAAAAGGCTGGTTCCAGAAATTCGAGAGGCGTTATTCACTGCATAATGTCAATATTACAGGTGAATCTGATTCAGCTTATCACGAAACTGCTAAGGCCTGCCCTGCACAATTCAATCGAGGAGAAGAGACATGAACCTAGACAAGTTTTCAATGCCGATGAGGCGGCCATTATTCTTGAATAAGATGCTTCAGCGTACCTTTTTTTTTTTTTTTTTTAATATGAAAACCCCAAACACATGAGAGGTATTAGAACCTATAGTACTAAGTACCGTTCTTGGGTTGGAGGTTGAGAAGACAAAAGAAGATATTTGTTGACTTTAGACTTGAACTTCTGTAGACTGTAATTTTTAGGAAATATGTATGAAGAAAGGGTGTTCCAGAAAACAACAGCTGAATGAATAAACGAGGAAGATGAAAAGTTGGTTCTGTGAGGTTGAAGTTGAACAGTAAATGGATGTTGGTTGGTGGCGGCACGCATTCAGACTGTTTTGAAGGAGAGGGAGCGGATATTATAGAAGCCAATTCAGAAGAACGGTGCCCATGGAAGTATCTGTAGAAAAGGCATGCAGCAGAAACAGTAAGTCTATGAGACAGCAAGTGGAGAGACTCTGTTAGAGTTGAGTCATTAATTAACCTAACTGCTTTCTGAATGGCAGATAGAAGCCTGAGAGAGGTTTTGAGGGCACTACCCCAGATGTGGGAACAATATTCCATGGTAGGGCGAATTTGCAATTTGTACAGAGTGAACAGCTGTTTGGAAGAAAAGTAATGCTGAGAGCGAAAGAGAAAACCAAGTTTTTTAGATGCAGAGGGAGCAATATTTGTAATGTGCTTGTGCCAAGAGAGATTAGAAGTCAGGGTAATCCCCAAAAGAGATATATCATTTTGCCTAGAAATCGGAGTGTCGCTAAAGATAAGTATAGGAGCAGAAGAATCCTTTTTGCGAGATATAAGACAAGACTGAGTTTTAGAAGGATTGAATTCAACTAAGTTGTCTTTGCCCCACTGGAGGATTACCTGGAGATCAGCATTTGACGAATTGGTAGCGGATATTTGAGAAGTTGAAGCTGATTAAGCAGGTCAAGGTTTTTCAAAATGGAAAGTGGAATGCAGCCATCAGCAACACTATGGATAGGATTTACTGTCAATGGAAGAAGGTCATTAATATACAAGAGGAAGAGAGTGGGGGAAAGTACTGAACCTTGGGGGACACCAGCATTAGTGGAGAAGTAAGAAGACAGAGAGCCATCTACCATCACCCTCAGTGAGCGATTAGAGAGAAAACTGGATAACCAATTACAAAAAACAGTTGGCAAACCATAAGATGGAATCTTTTTATAAGACCTTTGTGCCAAACGCAACCTTTAGCATTAGTAGAGGCATATGATGCAAGAAAGCAAGCTTATATAGCATCAGCCAAAAAAAAAAAAAAACCCTTCTCATTTCACCCCTCCGTTCGTTCGTTCCAAATACCTGTCCAGCTCTGCCTTAAATTTATTTAGACTATCACCTTCCACAACAAAGGATGGAAGTCTGTTCCGCTAACCAACTACCTGGCCAAAGGTGAACTTCCACACACATATATCCTACATCTGTCTTTCCTCAATTTGAATTTATGCCCTCTCAGGTGATTACTCTGAGCAAGAGGAAGAATCCCATCAGCACTGAGCATGCTCAAATGCTCAAACCATTCAAAGATTTATACACCTCAATCAGATCACCTCGTCTCCAGACACTGTAATTTGCAAAACTTAAGCCTTTCTTCGTAAGAGCAACCCATTCACTAATCTTGTTGCCCTTTTCTGTACTTGTTCCAACAACTCTACATCCTGCTTAAAATGAGGCCTCCAGACCTGTGTACAGTACTCAAGGTGTGGTCTGACCATTGCCTTGTACAAGGGGATAATCACCTCCTTAGCCCTGCTAGAAAAATACATGTATATCATTTACAAGACACCATGAGCAGACAGTCTGCTACTCTTGCAGACTGTCTGCACTGCTCAGAAAACTTCATATCTGCCTGCACAATTACCACCAGGTCCTTTTTGTTCTCTACCACTGTCTGTGTAGTAGTAGTAGTAGTGGCATGTGATGCAAGAAAGCAAATGTATGAGCTTATGCAGCATCAGCCAAAAAAAAAAAAAAATCACACCATTCCCTCCAAATGCCTGTCCAGTTCCTCCTTAAATTTATTCAAGCTATCAACTTCCACAACGACAGATGGAAGTTTGTTCCAGCAATTAACCACCCGCTGGCTAAAGGCAAATTTCCGCACATCTATTCTACATCTGTCTTTTCTTAATTTGAATTTATGCCCCCTTAGGTTCGTAATCTGAACAAGTGGAAGGATCCCATCAGAATTCAGCGTGCTCAATCCATTCAAGGCCTTATATACCTCAATCAGATCACCGCGCAGGTGCCTAGTCTCCAGCCACTGCAATTTGCAGAACTTAAGCCTCTCTTGGTAAGAGGATCCTTTCATTCCCCTCACCAATCTTGTTGCCCTTCTCTGTACCCACTCAAATAAATCTACATCCTTCCTAAAATGAGGTCTCCAGACCTGTACGCAGTACTCAAGGCGTGGCCTGACCATTGCCTTATACAGAGGGATAATCACCTCCTTTTCCCTGCTAGCAAAATTCCTATATATCATTGACAAAACCCCATGACCTGCCCTGGCAGCCTGTCTGCATTGCTCAGAGAACTTCATATCTGACTGCACAATTACTCCCAGGTCTTTTTCATTTTCTACCACCTTAAGTGTAGTACCACACAGTTGGTACGTTTCTCTGGGGTTATTTCTACCCATATGCAGTACTTTGCATTTGTCAAGGTTAAACTTCAGTTGCCACTTCTTAGCCCATCTGCCTAAATTATCTAGATACTGTTGCAGTAGCAGACTGCCATTACTGTCATTAACAACCCTGCCAACCTTTGTATCATCTGCAAACTTCGACATTAAGCCTGATATACCTTCATCAATATCATTGATAAATATACAAAACAACAGTGGACCTAACACCGAACCCTGTGGGACACCACTAATAACATTAGTCCAAGAAGAGCAGCACCCATTGATTACCACCCTCTGTCTTCTCACACTTAACCATCCTTTTATCCATTGTAGCAACTTACCCTTAATACCATTCTGCTCCAATTTGTACAATAGGCTTCCATGCGCAAAAGTGTCAAAAGCTTTCCTGAAATCCAAATATATGATATCAAAATTGTTTTTTGTATCCAGTTCCTTTGTAACCACATCATAATATCCTATCAAATTTGTCAGACAAGACTTTCCCTTAACAAACCCATGCTGTGTCTGAATTATTGCTGCAGTCTTGTCTAGATGATCCTGCAATGCATCTTTAACCAGCGACTCCATTATTTTACCCGGAACAGAAGTTAAACTAACTGGTCTGTAATTACTTGTGTCACCCTTCGATCCCCCTTTGTGAATTGGGGATACATTTGCACATCTCCAGTCCATGGGAACCTCCCCTGAGTCCAAGGATGCTCTCATAATTATGGCTAAGGGTTTGCTTAGTTGCCTTGCCGCCTCCTTTAATATAACTGGATAGATCCCATCCACCCCAGATGCTTTTCTTACGTTTAACTTCAACAATTTCTCTTCCACTTTGCTCTCAGTTATTACAAGATCATTAAGCATCCTGCTACAATTTGATAACCTTCTGCCATTTTCAAACCTTAATAATTCCTCACATGTGAATGTAGATGCAAAATACTCATTCAGTTTGTTTGCTATCTGAGCAGGATCATCAACAGTCGAACCATCGATGTGAAGTGGACCAATCAGATTCATACCCTTCCTTTTAGAGTTTATATAAGTAAAGAAATCCTTGCTGTTTTTCATAGCATCTTTTGCCAAGGATTTCTCGTAATCTGCCTTCGCCTGCCGAACCTCCTTTGTGACCTGATTACAGATTAACTTATATCTGCCATAGGCTTCTGAGTCGCTTGATAATTTATATGCATCCCATGCATTTTTCTTCTCTGTTACGAGTCTCATTAGTTCATTTGACAACCATTTAGGCCTAAACCTTGAACAATATTTCTTAATAGGTATGAAACTTTTAGTAGCTTCCACGATTAATTCCTTGAATGCGTCCCACTTAGAATTTACTGTTGGTAACATCGTCAGTTGATCCCACTGTACAGAATTTATAAACTGTCGGAGACCACTGTACTCGCCTTTACGGAAGCAAAAACCCTTTCCACAGAGTTGATGCATTACTCTGGGGTTACTGCTTCCCATATGTAGTACTTTAGATTTGTCAATGTTTAACTTCATTTGCCACCTCTCAGCCCATCTGCTCAACTTTTCTAAATCCTGTTGCAGCAGCGTACTGTCATTAGTGTCATTAACAACCCTGCCAACCATTCTATTGTCTGCAAACTTGGACATTAAGCTTGATACACCATCATCAATATCATTTATATATACAGAAAACAAAAATGGACCCAACATTGAACCCTGAGGGGCTCCACTAATAACATTGGTCCATGATGAGCAGTATCCATTGATTACCACTCTGTCTTCTCCCAATCAACCATCCCTTTATCCAAAGCAGCAATTTGCCTCCAATGCCACACTGCTCAAATTTCTTCAGCAGTCTTCCAAGTGCAGCAGTATCAAAGGCCTTTCTAAGATCCAAATATACGATATCAAAGTTATTCCCTGCATCCAGTTCATTTGTGACCACATCATATTTAGTATCCAATCAAACTGGTTAAGCAAGACTTTCCCTTAACAAAACCATGCTGTGTCCGAGCTATAACTGAAATCTTGTCTAGATGATCCTGCAGTCCTTTAACCAGTGCCTCCATTAATTTTCCTGGAACAGAAGTTAAACTAACATGTCTATAATTACTTGGTTCGCCCTTTGATCCTCCTTTGTGAATTTTGGTCACATTTGCACATTTCCAGTCCATGGGTACCTCCCCCTGAGTTCAAAGAAGCTCTTATAATGATGGCTAAGGGTTTGCTTACTTCCTTTGCTGCCTCCTTTAATATAACTGGATAGATCCCATCCACCGCGGGTGCCTTTTTTATGTTTATCTTCTACAATTTTTCCTCCATTTTCCTCTCAGTTATTACAAATCATCTATCTCACCTCTGGCATTCCCCTCCCCGAATAACTTCTCATGTGTGAATGTAGATGCAAAATACTGATTTAGTTTGTTAGCCACCTGAGCATGATCATCAACAGTTGAACAATCAATATCCAGTGGACCAATCTGATTCATCTCTTTCCTTCTAGAGTTTACTGTTTTTCTTTGCATCCTTTGTCAAATATTTCTCATAATCTGTCCAATCTCCTTTGTGACTTGGTTACAGACCATCTTATATCTGTCATAGGCTTCCATGTTGCCCATTAATTTATATGTATCCCATGCATTTTTCTTCTCTGCCATGTCTCATTAGTTCATCTGACATCCATTTAGGCCTACATATTGGACAATATTTTTTAGTTGGTATGTAAAGCCTAGTAGCGTCCAAGATAAATTCTTTGAATGCTTCCTATTTTTAATTTTCTGTTGGTAACATCATCAGTTGGCCTCACCGTATAGAATTTAAATACTGTCTCATACCACCATAGTTGCCTTTATGAAAGCAAAAACCCTTCCCTTTACTCCTGATGGTAGTTACCGCTTTGAGTAAATCCCACTTCGACAAACTGTGATCACTGCCACCTAGTGGTTCCTTTATCTGCAGATTCTTAATGCACGAAGAATCACTACTGATAATCAAATCAAGAGTATTACTCCCTCTAGTTGCCTCCCGAACATGCTGATGTAGAAAACAATCATCCATAAATCCACGAAAGCCTTGCTAGTGTGTGAGTGACCAACCAAAAATTTGGGTTGGTCACTCACAGAGATATGTGCCTCTGTAGCCCATCTGGCTATGGAGGCGCATATCTGACAGAGTAGAGGTAGCAAGATTATATACACTAGCTGATCCGGAAGCTTCTTAAAGAGTTATCAATAGGTTCGGTCCAGTGTACTAACTAGCGGCCGGCCTACGAACACAGTTTTAGAGCTGTACTCTCGAAATGTAGATTGGAAATGTAAGAAAATTGGATCTCGCCATGATGTTCATCACAATCTCAAAAGTCATCAGTCATACTTCATGATGAAAGAGATGGGGAAGGGTTAACCGGAACTTAGCTCTGGAGATCAAACATGGGTTCCACCACATATCAGTTCCCTCAGGGTTTTAGACTCCCAGGTAGCAAGTACAGCTTGTCTGGCATATCTGAGAGAATGTCTGTGACAACCCCAATATAGCCGTCGAAGAGAAGGCCCAAGGATTCAAGGTGGCACGAAAAAATCAGGGTACGCTACTAATTTGCAACAATGCAGCAGGCCATATGACAATTCCTGGCTCAGTTTTCCACATGCAGAACCCAAGAGCTCTTAGCGGACGTAACAAGAATATACTGCCTGTGTACTGGATGTGGAATGCAAAAGCCTGGACGATGAAGGGCATCTTCCTTAAATGGTTCCACCACTGCTTTATTTCCGAAGTCAAGGAATACCTAGAGGAAAAGGAGCTTCCTTTTAAAGTCCTCCTCCTACTTGACAATACCCCAGGACACCGAAGCGATGCACAAGACTATGCAAATGAAGACATAGAGGTAGTCTTTCTACCCCCTAACACTACCTCCCTTATCCAGCCATTTAACCAGAGGGTAATAAAGGCCAACTACACAAAGAGGCATAGGGACCGAATCGTTGAGGCTGTGGACAGCAACAGCAACCTACGTTATTCAGTTTTTGAAGGACTTTACCATAGCTGACAGTCTCTTCCTAATAAAACATGTGCTGGTATCCATCAAGGACAGTCTGTAAACACCTGTTGGAAGAACTTGTTGTCAGAAGTCGTGCATGACTTCAGTCTTTTTTTGTGCTGTTTGTCTGACGAACAGCACAAAAAACCATCACAGGAATAAAGGACTTGGCCGGGAGAGTAGGGGGCGTAGGTTTCAAGGACTTCAGTGATTCAATTGATGGACAGGCAACAACACTAACAGGTGATGAACTCGAAGAGGTTGTTTGTTCCACCTCTTGAGGACGAGGTTGAGGATGAACCATGCCAAGAGAAGTTTGACTTGGAAAACCTAACGCAGGCAATGCGTGGCGCCAGATGGGTATTTCCAATCCACTGTATGGAGGATACTGTCAACAAACCAAATGAGTTAATACCACCTGCAACGCGTCCAAACATTGTAGCCTGCGGATTATCCACTCCGGAGGACTTTTGCTACTTGGTTTCTTCAACAGAAATGGTTCGCAAATGCTGACTTCCAGCGGGATCGCTGTTCACGCACCCTCCCGTTCAACGTCCTCTACCGCATGACGAAGGCGGACCCTGCAATGCTATGTGATTCCGATTCGTCTTTGTTCCCGCTACACCTCCTGCAAGTTTGTTGCACTGGTAGTGAATCACCATGTATACAGGGTGTCTCAAAAATATTGTTACAAACGTTTAGGGGAGGAATGTGAATCGCATAGGAACCCATAACCGGAAACGTCACGGGAAAGTAGTAGCAGAGGCACAAGAAGCAGAAATGACACAAGACAGTAATTAGTGGCAAACATTTATTTGACATAATATTAACAATGGAGTACGAGATGGATGCATTTCATGATGTTACAACAGATGCTCGAAGGTTCCACCATGAGACGCGATGCATGCGTTGACACCGACACAGCATGGATTGGCGGACACGGGCGAATACACCTGGAGTTTTTTTTTTTTACAGTAGCAGCAGCGCAGACGAGTCTCGCCACGAGATCCATTTCTGTCTCCACAGGTGATTTATACACGATAGATTTGAGGGCCCCACCCCACAGAAAGAAATCAAGGCTCGATAAATCAGGTGAGCGTGGAGGCCAGGCAACGGGTCTGCCATGGCCAATCCATCGACGCCCAAAACGCCTGTTCAAATAGTCACAAACATGCCTTCCATCATGGGCAGGCGTCCTATCATATTGAAACCAAATGTTGCGTCTCAAATTTGCTGTAACACCATCAAGTAATCCTAGTAGAACTTGTTCAAGAAAGATCCGATATTTAGCAGAATTTATGCGGGATAGTAACAGGTATGGGCTGACTAAGCAGTCACCGACCATACCTGCCCACACATTTATTGCAAAGTGATGTTGTGCCGCATGAGGGCGCAACCGTGTAGGTTGTCGTGAGCCCACACATGAGCATTGTGCTGATTGAATAAGCCTTCCCGAGTGAAATAAGCCTCATCCATGAACAAAACATAGGCTGGAAAATTCAAGTCTTGAACACTTTCTTAGAGAAACCACTGCGCAAAAGCCACACGTGCAGGATGATCTTGGGGGAGCAGTAACTGAACCCTTTGGAGATGAAAGTGGTGTAAGGAATCATCGTGCCACACGCTGTACACTGCAACGAGACACTCCTAAGGCAGAGGCAACGGCATGAGTGCTGGTAGTAGGATTATTCTGGACGGCATTCAACACATTTTCTTCCATGGGAGGAGTTCACGTCGAAAGTGGTCTGCCCGCACTACTCCTGTTACCTCTAAATGACCCATAATCGCACAAATTTTGATGCACACCGCAAACAAATGCTGGTCTGGTACATGTCTGTCTGGGAAGCGTTCTCCAAAAATTTGTTGAGCGGCTCGTCTATTGCCCTCTGCTAATCCATACACTAGGTGCATGTCTGCCAGCTCACAGTTCGTATATCGATGCATGCTCTTCGTGCGGCGACTACTGCTTGAATGAGAAACCAGAAATTTTCCCTCTTGCGAACTGATGAACAGCGCCGTGTACCGACTTACTGTGACGTTTCCGGTTATGGGTTCCCATGCAATTCACATTCCTTGAGATGTTACCTACCTCCCCTAAACGTTTGTACCAATATTTTTGAGACACCCTGTCTATATATACAGTTAGTCCCTGACTTACGTTACTTCAGACTTGCATAAATTTTTTTGGTAAAATCATAGATACTTTCTGTATAATTTTTAAGAGTGAATTCAAATGAAGGAGCAATAAGTATAAATTTTTATTCCCATACTATGTTGGATAATAACCTGCAGCGTAACTGGCATCTAGGTAAACAATTAGAGTTAACATTTCATTTTCTGCTTTAAAAATTCTTAAGAAACAGGTGAACTACATCAGAGCACTTCAGAGAAACCCCCACAACATTCAAGCCACATGGACTGTGTCCCATCAGCTATTTCTTAGGAGAATTACACTTTAGCGCTTCATCTCTACATCCTTTCCTTCCTGATTATAGAGTCTTCAGTTTTGTTTGCGTTTTGTACGTAATATTTATTACACATCAAGTTATTGTGGTGAAGTTGAAATTCACGTTGTCCAACCATTTTCAACGACTTTGCTTCAAACTATCATCATGTAGTACATGCTTCATTCACATGTCATAAGGTGTGACAGCATCTGTAGCCGAGTGGTCAGGGGCGTGAGTGCAGTAGCACACACTCTTTGAGTGGACCGGGGTTCAAGCCCATGACTGCTAAATATGATTACGTGGCTAAGGTAAAGAAAGCCCACATGAGAAGCATGCAAAAGTTTGATGAAATTTACCAGTAAAAGTACTTTTCCATAATGGCATTTGTATTGTTGCTCACTCTGTAAACAGAGGGTGAGTGTTATTGGTCAGGAGTAGAAATTGAATTCCATGGGAGACTGAAACCCTCCCAAAGTGGAGGGGGTAACCCGACCTTTTTCTTTAGAATCACAGACAGAGTCATATTGTAAGTTCTGGCATCGTAAATGTTCGTAACGTAGTTTCATTGGTAAACTTTTTCGAAGTTTGCCAGTGGATAGACGTGTGGGCTTTCTTTACCTTTGCCTTTTTTTTTTCTTAATAAACAGTTTATCCACTAGTCCACCAGTGATTCTAAAGAAAAAAGGTCAGGTTACCCCCTCCACTTTGAGTGGGATTCAATTTCTACTCCTGACTGATACCACCCACTGTGTGTTTACTGAGCGAGCAACAATACAAATGCCGTTACGCAAAATACTTTTACTGGTAAATTTCATCAAACTTTTGTGTGCTTCTCGTGTGGGCTTTCTTTACCTTCGCCGATTATGTTTGTATTGATGATTTATTGTAAACTCTCCTGCCCTGGTGGTCATGCCAGAGTACAAACAAGAATCTTTTTTTTTTTTTTTTTTCCAACCCTGTGGAGTTCTTTAAAGAAAATTTCATTTTGACCGTATCATGGTGCCACCTAAGGGAATAAATAAGTGAAAGTGGTAGTACTTCACTGCTGTCCCTAGATAAAGTTTATAATTGTTATGGTATTTAACTATTTTTCTTCTTTCTTCTGAGGATATTGTTTTTGTAATTTTGGCATATTAGGGATATAGTAACAATATTTTATTAGTCATTTCCCAGTTACGTAAAACTCAACTTACGTAAGAAGCCTTGGAACGTATCTCTTATGTATGTCGGGGACAGACTGTATATAAAAGTGCAACATTTATTTAAATTCCTTTTATTTTCAGTTTTTTTTTTTTTTTTAACCAAAGAACAATCAGAATTGCAAAAACTAAAATTTTAACATCTGTATGAACTCTGGAGATTTTCTATAACTGATGATGTGAAAAGATATATTCAATGATTTTCCTGAAGGAAAAACACATTGAATATATTGCTGTAACAGTTGTATTTAAATGATCCAAATGACTCGGGTTTTTTTTTTTTTTTTTTTTTTTTTTTTTTATGTGCTGTAATGTAATAACTAGATCGTATGTATAGCTTAGCTTAATTTTCAGCACTCACCTCATAGTAATCCGCTTAGCTGGTGGAGAGTTTTACCACATGCATAGTAGTTATAGGATTCTAATAACTTACAGGGATTTTGGGTTTAAAACTAAGTTATGGGCTATAAAAATTTTTCTAAGGAAGGAAAGTGCACCTTCCATTCTATGGTTGCCTAATTAAATTAAATGAAGAAAAATATTTTTCTTCCTGATTAAATTAAAGTTGGCAAATTAAATTAAATTAAATTAAGAAAAATATTTTTCTATTTTTCTTCATTTAATTTAATTTAATTTAATTAGGCAACTTTAAATGAAGCTTCCTGATTGAATTAAAGTTGCCTAATTAAATTAAATGAAGAAAAATAGAAAAATATTTTTCTATTTTTCTTCATTTAATTTAATTTGGCAACCATAGAATGGAAGGTGCACTTTCCTTTCTTAGAAAAATTTTATATCTACATATCTACAATTAACCTTTATTTACAGGAAAACTAATAATGTATGCTGAAACCTTTAGACTTTGACAGCCTCTAATTACTATGGAACACACTCCACCAGTTTATTCCATAGTAATTAGCCAGTAATTTTAATTACCAGTTTTTGAAATGTCTTACGATATCTTCTGCCATTCGGCCTTCAAAGTGGGCAGACTCTCCTCACAACACACACATCCCAGAGGTTCTCTATGGGATTGATGTCGTGGCTCTGGGTTAGCCAGTCCATCACAACACAAGCAGTACGACATGGAGTTTTGTCCTGCTGATACAGGTATGTGCCTTCCCCGATGTGCTGCCACAACATAGGTAACATTATTATCCAGGACATCTAGATAGACCTCAGAATTTGTGCTTTTGTCCAAAATAACCAGTGGTTCCAGGTCAAACCATGAAAACCTGCCTCAGCCAATTGTGCTTTCACTAAACACCATTGTTGTGACAATACAGTCCAGCAGATAACTTTTCACCACACCCAGGCATGACTGTCAGACAGGTAGACCACATACCATGCCTCACTTTGAAGCACAGCTTTCCATTGATCTATGCTCTAAGAACAGTGGGCCTGATGCCAGGCTAGGTGGTGTCTGACATTAGTAAGAGTGAATAGTGACTGTTGGATGACCACTACCCACCATGTTATAATATGGTAACCCCATATTAGTTATCTGATACACTATGCTTGGGTAGGATTTGACTAATTATCAACAGAGGGGTGTCCGGATATTAATGGTAGAACAATGTACATATGTGAGAGAATTCTATAAATATCTGCAGACATTTTTTGAAAGTAACTCTAAACTAGGAACAATTGCAATTCATAGTTACAGCATTGGTATCTCTCAAGTCCCACACTGCCCTTTGGGGGTGAGGGCAGATGACTCTCCTATGTGTGAGAATTGACACCTTTTTAACTATTCGTCATATTTAACTGAGTGTCCACGTTTTAGACACGAACGTGATTTATATTTTACCGCTTTTAGTAATCTGGTTGTGCCTTATACACTCAGCCAGATATTGTCTTACAATGACCATTTGTAGGCTGTTTTTAGCTTCTTAAAATTTTAAACCTTTTTACTCACATTTAAAAAAAATTTTACCTTTTTATTGTTACTTCTTTACTTAAATCCTAAACTTTACTTGGGCCGTATATTTGAAAGGGAAATTAAACTTCCACAAGAAGTAGTTAACACAAGTGGTAAGTGCATGCATTTTATATTTGGGCTCTCTATAAAATGTTGATACATTGCAATTAGTGTCATTTTTGAGTGCTCCTATATGTCGGAAATGAATAATGCTGATAACTCTATCTCAAAAATGTTACATTCAATGGACAGAAACCTCAGGCTTGTTTTACTTAGTCTTACATAATTGAAATTTCAAGGATGCTGCAAGTAAAAAAAAAAAAAAAAACTCATTTATCTCTAATTGTACTCATTACTTAATGCTGATCAGGTATTTAATTACTTGAATGTTTAGAATAGTCTGTGAATACTGAGTAACTTTGTAGACCTAGAACTTAGGAAACATACCAATAACTGAATGAAAGCCATTATCTTAAGGGCACATATACAGGCAAACCAAAATTATGCATCACTATAAAGAAGGTGTTTCTTGCTTTCATAATTATTTTCTATGAATCATAGTGGCTTGTGTCATTTATAAGTATAAAAATTATTCTGCTTTTATTTTAATGAGGCAGTTCATGAGATGAAAGGGTTGCAAAAGACTTACTGCCTGCAATAATGTCACTAAAATTATAACAGAGTTCAGTAAAATGTGTAGACCTAGAACCTAGGTACAAGGTGTGGGCATGAATCTAACTCTATTGTTTTGATTTTTGTTGCTGCACTACAGTTTAAAAGGTTTGTTACCTGAAAGTAGAATTAATCATTGGTCAATTGATGGGTGACTTTTTATGCAGGATAGAGAATAATTAGTTGCAGTTTTCCTATAACCTAGCCACCTCATTTGAGCCTCTGACTTTTGGTCATGTACTGCATATCAAATATAAATGTAACATAGTACCAGCTTCAGTGCTCTTCTCCCTGATAGACTTGGAACAGTTTTTTTTTTTTTTTGCACAGTTTCCATTTATTTTGTCTCCATAGCATACTACCAAATGTGAATACTTTCCATTGATTGTACTAAATGAACTTATTGCCACCTGTAACAATGGCCTTTATGGTCTTTTTTTTTTTTTTAACACATCTGATGAAATAATGCCTTTGGCTGATTTAAATATTAAGGATATTGCCCTTAGATAATTTAAGTATGATTTATCTACAAGGCAAGTGTTGTTAAGCAAATAAAATTTGAAAGAAATGTATTTACAGGGTTTTGTAACAAAACATATCTAGTTATAAAATGTTTGTGACCTCGTATTATATGTAATTTTTTTTTTTTGTTTTAGATCACAACAAACTTCCTCCTTTTACAGAAAATGAGAATAATCCACCAGCAAAGCTGTAGAAAAAAACTTTGATGGGCCACTGAGTAATATTCATTTTAAATTTTTAATAAATAAAATACATTTATAGATGCTTTGAATTGTTCAAAGTTATATTTTTGCGATATTTCTTAAGTTTTTCAAAATAAAAACAAGTTGATAAAAATTTGTGCCTTTTGTATTTTAAACACAAAGATAGCAGATAATCTGTAGGGCAAACTTTATACCAATTGTTGGACACTTTCAATTGAAATACTATATTTTGCCACCTTTCCCTGTGAAGGAAATCTTTTTAACACAGCTTGTGAAATCAGCCTTTTTAACTGAATCTTACACACGCCTTTGGAAATCTTTTTAACACAGCTTGTGAAGTCAGCATTTTTAACTGAATCTTACACATGCCTTTCCAATTCATTCCACAATTGCTCAGAGCTGTGAGCAAGCCATTCAAGTGAGAGAATCTTTTCTGCAGGCCTCTTGCATTGTTCTGTTGAAATGTGTGGCCCTTCCCATAAAATTCCAGCTGCAAAGGAAGTATGATATTGTCCTATTGTGATATTTTAGACAATCCATGCATTTTACTAAAATTCAGTCCAATGGCATATCATGAAAGACATTCCATTTCCATTACACTTCTACTTCACATTTGGGATGATGCAGTTTGTATCACCGTGATGATCCATGGTGTATATGTTTTTAAATGCATCTCCATTATCCAGTTGTGAACATGGCACCATAATAACTGTCAACTTTTGTGATCATATGTTTATGTGACATATGATCTGAAAACTATTCTAATATAATACTTCACATCATTACTGTAGCCTGTGTAAAATCACACTAACTCTTGAGAGCTTTGCTGCTATTGAGGTCACAATTTTGTTTAATATCTGTATGACAAATTTGTGTTAGTCATGTTCTGTTTTATTCATCAATCATGTTTACATAGGTATGGCAGCAAAATAGGTTGAATACCAATGCACTACTATATGGAGGGTTGATTCAGCCTTTTGATAACGATTTTGACAGTCCTTTATAACTACGAAATTCTGTGCTGCCACCACCAGTTGTGTTCTATTTGTTTTCCCTGCTCATGGACTATCGCACGGCTTTGCAATTTCCATTAAAGTAAAACGTGGTGCAACACTGCCAAGTCTATCTTGTCCCATTCCTGCTGGCAGACTTTCCACAAACCTTCAACAGTTCAGGGGCTTCAAACAGGTTTCCAAGAGCTCTTTTCAAAAGTCCTTGGGTGCTGTCAGGTGATTTAACAGGTATATCTTCAAACAGGATCGAATGAATACCTGTTGCTGCTTCCATTCTCCGCAAAAAAGTATAGGTGGAATGTGATGTGTGGCTGGACATCTTATCCTGGTGCACCCAGACCTTTTCAGCATCAGAACCGTATGTGGGTATTTGACGTTCAAACAAGCTGTAGAACTTCAGTCTGGTAATACACTAAGTTGACTTTTACATTTTTAGCTCTATGCAACTCAAATTTGCTGTTATAACAAAAACTGGCTACAACAATAAAACTTCAGCCAAAACTTTCCTTGCACTAACGTGCCCATGTTGGAAAGGCCTTGTCACCCCGTGGACAGTAATAAATTGCCTGAATTTTGTTTCAGTCTGATAGGTATACCCACGCTTCGTCCAATGTTGCTACGATTTCCACCTTTCAGCTGCCAGATATTTTTCATAAAGTTAGAGCACTGACCTGCTGCTCTGCAATGTACCTTGCTCCTGGGTGGTGTGCACAGGCCTTGTGCTTCTCTAGCTGCAAATTTTCGTTGATTATGCGACAAAGTTGACTGGGAGGTTCCCACACGTGAGAAAACCCTATAGCTCTTTCGGTTTTCACCAAAAACTAGCAACCACTATTTGCTATCTCCCTCGTCCAACTTGGAGCAGGTTGCAGTTTCTTCGGTGTTTTCTGTCCACTTAAAACAACTTCTACAACTGATGCACCTGTTCATGACAGCACCTGTGCAGAAAAAAAAAGATTTACACTGCTGCTGTACGTTACAAGCAGGATTAATGTCAAAATCATTATCAAAAGGCTGAATCAACCCTCTATATTGTCCTCTATGTCAGTATCCTAACCTGTGCTCAAATGTTTTTTTGTAGTACACAATAATCTCATTGAGAGATGAGGAGAGTTTTTGCTGGTAAAAACCTGTATTTGTGTCTGTACCCTAATGTACAAAAATCATGGGATACCTACCTAGTAACAGGTAGGCCCACCTTTCGCCTGGATAAGGGCAGTCACACGGTGAGGCATTGAGTCCACTAGATCATGAAAGCATTCCATAGGTAAATATCCATGCTTGCTGCACTGCTGTCCATAATTCCCGTTGCATTCCTGGTTAGAGGATCCAAAGCTCAAATGGATCTTTCCACAGCATTCCAAAGATGCTCCACGGGGTTTCATGTCCAATGAACGAGGGGACCATTACATGGTAATAAAATCTGCAAAATGCTCTTCGAACCACGGCTCTGGGGGGAAAGCACATTGTCCTAATGGAAGAGTCCACTGCCCTGTGGGTGCACGATGACCATGAAGGGATGCAGATGGTCTGCAAGGACGGACACATAACCTGGACCACTGCAGAGATGGGACTAGACATATCAGAGGTCCTAACGTGTGCCATTTGAACACAGCCCAGACTATTACCGACAGTCCACCTGCCTGACCAGTTCCTTGTTGACATGACAGGCACATAACTTTGTGCGGTTTCCACCAGATATGCACCCTCCTGTCCGCTAGAAATAACTGGAAAACGGGACTCATCGGACCAAGAGACCCATCTCCAATCATTCGGGGTCCAGTGCCGATGTTCTTTTGCCCATTTGAGTCCTGTATTGTAGTGAGGAATGGGGACTCTGGTGACTCCCATGTGAGACAGACAGATGGCCACATTCACCAATCACATTTCTCTGCCCACAATCAGACTAGTTAGCCGAGTGATTTTTGTCCTCTCATTTTGTCTCTAAAACAGTGATTTATTGGAATCTGACAATGTTCTTCAGCAGTGGTCCAGAGTCCTGAGAAGTTAATAAGTTGTTTTTTGATACAAGACTCCAGAGATAAATATTTTAATTTAATTTTGTTCTAACTTTTACATGCATGATATATGCTCACTGTGTCTCTTCGACTACTGCCTGCCATCGCAACAAGGTGATCGCTGACCATTGGTCTCTTTGACTGCCTAAGGGCTTTCAAGTATCCTAGAGTCTAGACTATTGTTCTCCTCCTGCTATAAAGTGATTTCCTCTCTGCTACCCCTAGCCTTTGTTTCCAATCCTTGGGAGACACAGCAAAAGCAAACGTTTTTCGCCCAGGAGAAAACAACTGTTTCTTGACCTGAATTTCTCACACAAAATGCACTGCCTAAATCTTAAGAAGAACAAGTGTGCATGTCATTTTGCTTCTTGTAGTTGGTAAAAAGAAAGACTGAAATCTGCCTGCTTATCTGAAGTGCCTGTAAATCCATACTTGTCCATCCACCAAAACTGAATCTCCACCATGTCAAACAGCGAACCAGAAAATGAGGAAAGAACATTGACTGTCCCCCTAACAAGATCCCAGGGTGATTTTGCACTAAATGAATCTGTGGAAGTTCAAGAAGAAACTAGGCCTGACCTTGACTGCAAGAAATGCAATAGGGAAACAACAGCCAAAGCAGATAGAGTTCCCACGATGCCATTAGAGAATAGCAATTCCACAGATATGACAGCCATATCAAATACCAATCAAGCTTACCAATACAATCGTGAATCTGAAACACCTGTATGGAGAAACTGACAGTCTTTTAGATCCCTTTTTCCCTTAGATCCGGCTTGGCAACTCTCATGGCCAAGCCGACCAACTGGATTACGTCTGCAACTCACGGAGATATAATAAAGATATGAAGTCGGATGCAACACATCCTTTTTGACCTTCAGGTCAACGAGCAGCTCAAAGCCAAAATGGAAACCTATCAGGAAGAGCATGGAAATGAAATGCTACAGCGTACCCGCTCTTATGCAAATGCACTGAGGAATCCTTCAAAAAAGAATACTGAAGCACACAAGCCCACTCAGGTAAAGAAAATGCCACTAAAGGAGCAACATCTAGTTTTATTAAAACAAGAAATCTGTGCTGAAAATGTATTCTACTGCACCACTTCTATAGAACAGCCTTTCAACTTAGATGAATTAAAACTTGTCATTGGCAAAATAAAAAAAAAAAAAAAAGCCCAGGGTTATACTTCATTGAAGCAAAAGTAATTAAGAAGCTTGCAGAGATGCAATCAATCTTCTTCTCAGCCTGTACAACAATTGTCTGGAAGTTGGACTTTTCCCGGATGACTGGAAAGAGGCCAATCTACACCTCATTTTGAAGAACCCAAGTAAGCCACCAGAGCAGCCAAGGTCATACAGACCCATAGCACTCCTTCCCATTTTAATCAAAATATTTGTTGAACATCTTATCTTATTCAGATTGGAAAAAAAGACTATAAAAATGCAAGTGTCTAGTCCCCAAATCAGTTCGGCTTTCGGGCAGGCCGTTCAGCAGAAGATGCTCACTGACAGCTCATGGATTGTGTCAGAAAAAAAAGTCAGCCACCAAATACTTAATTAATATCGGTGGATTTTGCTGGGCCTTTGACTTGCTCTGGTATCAAAGTATATTATGGAGACTCAGAGAAGCTAGCATTCCAGCAAATCTTTACAGCTGCATACAGGACTATCTGCACAACAGAAGTATTACAGTCAGAAATGCCTATCGACAAGTCTCCAGAAATGTCTACAGAGGCTGCCCCCAGGGCTCTGTCCTTGGCCCTTTCCTATGGAATGTGGTCATGGATGAGTTCCTGAATCTAGACCTGGGGAATGTTTCCACCCAGGCATTTACAGACTTTATACTGACAGTCACTGGAAACAACAACCAACGAAGTCCTTACAAAGCTACAAGAATAGGCCAGCCTCCATAAACTCCATATATCCCCTGTGAAAACTACTTCAAATTCTACTCAGAGGAACCCTTCAACTAAGCAGGCCACTGCAGATTAAAATTGCTGGTAGAACCATCAAACTGGCAACTGAGATGAAGTACCTTGGGGTAATTTTCTGCCCCAAGCTCATGTTTTACCTGCATCTAGACTACCTTCATTGCAAAGTCAGGAACCACACCACAATGGTAGTGAGGATCAGCAGGTCTGACTGGGGCCTAAATAGCCACTCATTGCAAATGCTATATTTATTCCCACTATAACCTACTGTGCAGGTGTCTGGTATTAGCATTAGTAGAGGCATATGATGCAAGAAAGCAAGCTTATTCAGCATCAGCCAAAAAAAAAAAAAAAACCACTACTCCCATTTCACCCCTCCGTTCGTTCGAAATACCTGTCCAGCTGAGCCTTAAATTTGTTTAGGCTATCAACTTCAACAACAAGCGATGGGAGTCTGTTCCACAAACCAGCTGCCCGCTGGCTAAAGGCAAATTTCCGCACATCTATCCGACATCCGTCCTTCCTCAATTTGAATTTTATGCCCTCTCAGGTGATTATTCTGAGCAAGAGGAAGAATCCCATCGGCATTGAGCATGCTCAAGCCATTCAAAGCCTTATACACCTCTATCAGATCACCTCGCCGATGCCTAGTCTCCAGGCTCTGTAATTTGCAAAACTTAAGCCTTTCTTCGTAAGAGCAACCCTTTGTTCCATTCACTAATCTTGTTGCCCTTCTCTGTACTCGTTCCAGCAGCTCTACATCCTTCTTGAAATGAGGCCTCCAGACCTGTATACAGTACTCAAGGTGTGGCCTGACCAATGCCTTATACAAGGGAATAATCACATCCCTGTCCCTGCTAGAAAAATTCCTGTATATCATTGACAAGACACCATGAGCTACTCTTGCAGCTCGTCTGCACTGCTCAGAGAACTTCATATCTGCCTGCACAATTACCCCCAGGTCCTTTTCATACTCTACCACTGTCAGCGTAGTACCACAGAGTTGATATGTTGATCTGGGGGTTACTGTTTCCCATATGTAGTACTTTACATTTGTCAATGTTAAACTTCATTTGCCACCTCTCAGCCCATCTGCTCAACCTTTCCAGATCCTGTTGCAGCAGCAGAGTATCAGTAGTGTCCTTAACAACCCTGCCAACCTTGGTATCATCTGCAAACTTGGACATTAAGCCTGATACACCATCATCAATATCATTTATAAATACAGAAAACAACAATGGACCCAACACTGAACCCTGAGGAACTCCACTAATAACATTAGTCCACATTGAGCAGTGTCCATTGATTACCACTCGTCTTCTGCCACTCAACCATCCCTTTATCCATAGCAGCAATTTGCCTCCAATGCCACACTTCTCCAATTTGTGCAGCAGTCTTCCATGCGCAACAGTATCAAAAGCCTTTCTAAGATCCAAATATATAATATATCAAAGTTATTCCCTGCATCCAGTTCTTTTGTGACTACATCATAGTATCCAATCAAATTGGTCAGACAAGACCTGCCCTTAACAAAACCATGCTGTGTCTGAGCTATAACTGAATTCTTGTCCAGATGATCCTGCAGTGCTTCTTTAACCAGTGCCTCCATTAATTTTCCTGGAACTGAAGTTAAACTAACAGGTCTATAATTACTTGTGTCAGCCTTTGATCCTCCTTCGTGAATTGGGGTTACATTTGCACATCTCCAGTCCATGGGTACCTCCCCTGAGTCCAAAGAAGCTCTCATAATTATGGCTAGGGGTTTGCTTACTTCCTTTGCTGCCTCCTTTAATATAACTGGATAGATAAACATAAAAAATGGGTAAACTGGATAGATTATCCAGTTTATCCAGTAGATAAACATAAAAAAACTGGATAAACATCCAGTTTTTTTAACATGAACATAAACAATTAAACATAAAAAAGGCACCCTGGGTGCCTTTTTTATGTTTATCCTCAACAATTTCTCCTCCACTTTCCTCTGTTATTAGAAAATAATCTAGCTCACTGCCAATGTTTACTTCACCTACGACATTCCCCTTCCTGAATAACTCCTCATGTGTGAATGTAGATGCAAAATACTCGTTTAGATTGTTCGCCACCTGAGCTGGATCCTCAACTGTTGAACCAGCAACATCCAGTGGACCAATCTGATTCATCCCTTTCCTTCTTGAGTTTAAATAGGTAAAGAACTCTTTTCTGTTTTTCTTTGCGTCCTTTGCCAAGGATTTCTCATAATCTGCCTTTGCCTGCCTAATCTCCTTTGTGACTTGGTTACAGACCAACTTATATCTATCATAGGCTTCCATGTCACCCATTAATTTGTATGTATCCCATGCATTTTTTTTCTCTGCCATATGTCTCATTAGTTCATCTGACAACCATTTAGGCCTGAACCTTGAACAATATTTCTTGGTTGGTATGTAAAGCCTGGTAGCTTCCAAGATTAGTTCCTTGAATGCTTCCCATTTTGAATTTGCTGTTGGTAACATCATCAGTTGGTCCCACTGTATAGAATTTAAATACTGTCTCAGACCATCATAGTCGCCTTTACGAAAGCAAAAACCCTTCCCTTTACCTCTGATGGTAGTTACCTCCTTGAGTAAATCCCACTTCAGCACACTGTGATCACTGCCACCCAGTGGTTCCTTTATCTGCAGATTCCTAATGCATGAAGAATCACTACTGATAATCAGATCAAGAGTATTACTCCCTCTAGTTGCCTCCCGAACATGCTGGTGTAGAAAACAATCATCCAATAAATCCACAAAAGCCTTGCTAGTGTGTGAGTGACCAACCCACAAATTCCAGTCAATATCTGGGAAATTAAAATTTCCCCATTATAAGACTCTGATTTACTGGCCCATTCTATTTCCCTGTACAGTATCTTATTATACTCATCAGAGTCATTAGGCCTATAGCACACTCCTACTCTCAATTTTGATTTACCTATGCTTATGTCACACCAAACTGACTCGACACTGCCCTGTCCATCAATGTCAACTGGCTTCACTTCCTTGGATTTTATGTGTTTTTTTAACTAATAGCATAACCCCTCCTCCCCTCCTGTCCATCCACATTGTACTCCCCAAATTCCAGTTCTGCATTCCTTATATCTGTGTGACAACACGTCTCTGATATCCCAACAATATCTGCCTTTGATGTTTTGAGCAATACCTCAAATTCATCAAATTTATTTACTAAACTCCTAGCATTGGTGTACACACAAGTATACATGCACCTGTTTCTATTCTTAGCTACCCTAACACAACCCATGTGTTTACTTGTACCGCAATGACTTCCAGCAGTCTCTGAAATATCCTGCATCTTGTTTTTCAGGCTTCTACTCATTCCAATAGAAGCAGTGCAAGAATCTCTTTCACCTCTGCCAGTGGCTACTGTTAATCCATTAGTCTGTCTCCCCCCAAGCTAGCAGTTTTCCGACCCACCTAACACTGCCTCGATAGCATCAGCAAATATTCTTGCACCCTTTCTATTTAAGTGTATCCCATCCCTGTAGAAGCAATCTCTCCTGTTAACAAGTACATTCCAGGCTGAAAAAAATTCTACCCCTTGAGCCTTGCACAATCTTTCCAGGGCCGAATTGATTGACAAGGCTCTCATCATATACTTCCTCCTATCGTGTCTGGGCAGAATTGCAGACACTTTCAAATTCAATCCTACTTCACGGCTTTTTTTCAAAAGTGACCTGTACTTGTTAAGTAATTCCGCTGGTCTCCTACTCTTAATATCATTAGTGCCAACGTGTACAACTATATCACCTTTTGTGCCCTTAAAAGATGATATCTGCTCTACAACGTCATCAACCTTTGCCCCTGGCAGACATACCCTGGTCCTGTTCCACCTATCCTTTTTACAAAGCATGTTCCCTGTTTCCCTGACAATAGAGTCACCAACAACTACTAGTTCCTGTGGGACCAGCGCATTCTGCCTTGGGGGCTGCCTCTGTGTTGCAAGATGACCAAGTGCAAGCTCTGGCGTTGATGTGGGCAGCTGAGAGCTTGATGGGCCCCTCAATTTATTTCCTTCGAGGGCATCCACCCTGTCCTTCAAGGTCTCATATAGGCCCATAACGTCGAGTTGTCGCCTAATTTCCTTGCACCGTGCACACAAAGACATCCCCATGGCAGTATCATGTCCTGTACCCAATTGCTCCGCAAACATCAAGCAAACAGTGCATCTTAAAAGGCTGTGATTCAGAGGGCAACTGCCCCCCCCCCCTCAGTTCTCCCCTGAGTCACAGCACTCCCATTAGCTTGAGCCTTTTGCTTTGCTGCTCTGGTCAGAGTCATGATTTCGATTTAAATATCAATAAAATTACAATTTCAGAACAAAATTAAAACCTTAAACTTGTATCTTAACACAGTTATAACACTATATTTATTTTTCAGTATCGAGTGTTATCTACGAGTTCCCTTTATAACTTCTGTATCAAGTATGTATTAATTATTTGTTACGTTTGTACTCTAAGTCGTTATATATATATATAGTTAAAAGTACAATTTAATTGACAATGAAGTTCGACAAGATTAATAGATTTTACTGATTAATTTTCACGTAACAATGGCGGCTGTTTATGAATGGTAAACACGTGGATTTGATACCCTTTCCGATACTAAATAATACCTACAAATCTCTATCTAAGTTACTTTAAGTACCGTAAATAGGAATATAAAGCTACTCTAGAAATAAGTTAATATGTCAATTTAAACTAATAAAGCAGAAAATAAATCAGAAAAAAACTCTGTTCCAAGAGCAGCAGAAAGGCACGTCCGCACAGGAAACTCGTCCTCAAACTGGAGGACTCTCATCCTCCAGTTTGAGGACGAGACAGCACTCCAAGTCTTGGCAGGAGTTCTCCTTCTGGACCTGCAGATAATTCGCAAAGGCGTGCACTACCGGCTCACAAAGGGACTCCCTACCACCATCCTGGATTTCACTACAAACTCAGCAAACACCATCAAAGAAGAAGAAATAAAGCACCTTGCAGTCTACCTTCCTAACACCTGGCAAAACAGATGGAATACCACCCCCAAAGGTTCCATCTCTAAAAAATTCTTACCTCAAATAGCCAGATCAACCCTAAAGCTCCAGCATGGTACAGCCCAGGTTTATACGCCACTTTCCTGATTACAGGCCATGGATCCATAAATCACAAACTTGTCTCTATGAACATTGTTGGTGACCCTCTGTCTTTGTGGTGAAAACAAAGACTAGGATCACCTATTCTATGTTTGCCTGCTCTACGAGGACCTGCAGACATTGCTCATAACAAAAATACATGCCTTGCCTCAAGGAAATGAACATTTTCTGAATAATGAAGACCAATACCATGCTTTCTCTGCCTTCACCCACGATCTCTTCAACCAGAAGATCACTGGTACAAAGTCCTGGAACTAATGCACATTGATCAACACCCTTTTCTCATACTGAACATCTCCACCTCAGATTAGTCCAGATTTGACTGTCTTAACCCGACTGTGAACATCTTCACCTAGATTGTGACCACTTCTAGTTACTGGACTTTACACTCAGGTCACTTGAATTGCTTCTCTCTTGATACATGACCATCTTCCCACCCTCTAGAGGGCTCTTCCACATTTCGTTTAGGTGGGAGAATTCCCATCCAACCTGCAGAGGATGCCTTCCCTTACATCCTCCGTCACTATCTATACCTCCTTTCCTTTACCCTCTCTGGTACATCCTGTGCTCCCCCCAGGAAGCTCAGGCAACTTGGAGTCTAGCCAGAGAATTATGGGCAGTCTGGCTACCTCCTAGTGGTGTGTGTGCAGGCAACGTGGAGTCCCACCAGGGGCCCCTGCAGCCAAAAGCCAGGACACCCAACAGAACCCAGCACAATAGTTCATTTACAATGCATAACATTTTTCTGGCTTTCACAGTGATACTGTTTGTCTCCACAGAGTTTATATGGCGCAGATGTGGGAAACCACTGGAGGTGCCTTTCCCCCAACGCTATACACACAATCAGATCTTAATCCATAAATGGTGTATTCCCGATACTGTCAAACGAGGATAGGGCAATTTCTGTACCACCTCCGCGATAGTGACCCTTGCTTCGGGCAACCACTATCATCCCTCTTTCAAAGTCAGTTAACTCATGACATTTTTTCATACTGACATTGAATTACCATCTACGTGAATGAAGTGATCCAGCGTACCTGCCAAGTGGTGGGTTCATTCATTAATGAGGGGGGGGACAGCATTGCATTGCCCAGGAATCCCATAAATTGACCTTTCAGTGTACTACATATCAAGTACACATTGTATTTAAAAAAAGATAGTTTATTAATATAGTGGCAGACAAACTGTATCATCTTTAAAAATGCAGCAATTGTAGTGAAATTGCTAAGATTGTTTTCACTACAGTCATTTTACTTGTCACAAAGCAAAAGGTATTGAGTCAGATAATGCTTCTATTGCATCAACCATTTCTATACATACTGGTTGGTTATTAGGATTTTTATGGTGCATCAGCATCTAAGGCTATAGTGCGCCAACTATAAATACTGCGCTGGAAGTGTATATACACTCATTAGTATCCTGTTTTGCAGAGGTGTAAGCCCATATATGTTCAAGTTGACACCAAGGAAAAAAATGCAACTGTTGCTCTGTCCCAGGAAGAGCTTTCTACACGTGCTATCAGTGATAAAATAGGCTGCCACCAGTAATCCTGGGTGCTGAAATTAAAGCGTGAAACCCGTGATGTGAAGAGAAGACCTGGATCAGGCTGTAAGAGTGACTATGCCTTCGTAATCGCCATGCTAGTACTCCTGATCTAAAACTGCACTTTGAAATTGCCTCTGGTGTTGAAACAAGTGCACGAACTAGCCAAAGACTGTTTTTGGAATGTGGTCTGCATGCCTATTGGCCCAAGAAGAAGCCTTTGTTGACCCAACAAATGAGGAAGTGACTTTCTTGGGCTAAAACGCATGTTTCATGGACAAAAAAGCAATGGGACATGGTCATCTTTTCTGACGAATCGAAATTCGACCTGCATGGCTTGGATGGGAAGAGATGTCAGAAGATGAAAATCTGAGTCATACCATCCTGAGTGCATAACACCGACTGTAAAGTTCCCCAGTGGTCAGATGGTGTGGGGATGCATAACAAGCAAAGGGGTGGGGTGAATGCAGAGATCACCACACAGACATCCAAGACTGCATTTTTCAATAGGACTCAGCACCTTGCCACACAGCAAAACTGGTAAGTTTTATGCTATTTAGATTTAATGAGTTTGTCTTCTTGTCTCAAGGCTTAAAATATACTTACACCAATGTGTTCTCATTTTTCTCCCTTAAGGTAAAGGCATACCTCAGAAATGCTGGCATTAGTGTTGGACTGGTCCAGCAACAGTTTAGTTTGAACCCTATTGAAAATTCCCAGTACATAATGTCTAAAATTGCTCAGAAGAAGCCAACAAGTAAGATTCAGCTGTAGGAGAGCATTGTAAGGGTGTGGTATCACAAAATTGGACAACTGTATCCAGAAGTTGATTAACTATAAGCCTATAATTGCAGCTTGAGGAGGACAAACAAAATATTGAGGACTTATTTTGCTGATTTACAATACATAATACTATTACATTAACTTGTCATTTCAGTTTGTACACGTAAATGCAATAAAATGTATGTTTGGTTATTATTGCCAATTGCATGATTTCTCACATTTCCACTAATTACGTATTTTACCCTTTGGGAAGATATTTATGGCAATTAGGTATATCAGGTGGATTCTTTATTGGATTTCATTCACAGATATATCCCATCTAACAAATGCATTTCAAAAATTTCTGCAATCCACAATGCAGCACAAAACACATTTGCAAAATTCACAAATGATGCAGTTTTTTTTTTCCACCACTGTAGATTCATGTATAGTTTAATATTTTTTGTGGACACCTCTACCTCAAATACAAAAAGCTCTAATCAAATAACTAAGGAGGTAATCAAATAGCTAATTTTTCATTTGTTCCTCCTCTTCCTTAGTATTCTGATAAAATTTTTCCCACCAAGAGTGTGCTGTCTAGTAATATAAACCTACAAAAGAATGAACACAAACAGTATTCTGATGGTAACAGTAAATATGCAGGTGATAGAGAACTTGAACAATAAATTGTGAAATTTGTGCTCAGATGGACGAGCAAGCACTTAAAGATCACCAGTTGAAAAATGGAAATACCAGGAGTAAGCCCTTCTTACAATTGATGGAAACTTCAATCAAACTTTAAACCTGCTAGAACATAATTTTTCTTCTGATGTTTCTGAACATCCACTCATAAAATAATGTACATTATCTTAATTTCATAAAAATTATAATTTATTCTCTTGTTCTAAATTAAAATATGAAAGAATGCATCTCAGAAAGGGAGTGTATTTTATTTGTAGCACAATATTGAGGCAATATGTGATAAATTTGTATAAAAGATTCAATATCTTAAAAATTTGCTTCACCTATTGCAAACTTTTGGTTTGCTTTTAATCAAATTAGCATTAGTAGTGGCATATGATGCAAGAAAGCAAGGGTTATACAGCATCAGCCAAAAAAAACCTACTTCCCATTTTGCCTATCCATTCCCTCCAAACAGTTTGTCTAGTTCTTCCTTGAATTTATTTAAACTGTTAAATATTAATCAAAATATTGGACAAATGGAATTTACAATGTATTTTATTTTGAATAATTATTGTAAAAATCATCTACATAAGATGGGAGTGGCTTCCAGTCCATAACAACCAATTCTAGTGTCCTTAACAATATACTCTGCAGTTCTGTATTACAGGAAGAGTCAATTATCTTTTTTCTCAACTTAAGAATTGTGTCTTGCAAACAACCTGGCTCACAGATTTCCAGTTCTCTTCCATGGAGTGATAACTATAAATAGAATTATAATTAAAGTAAATAGTTATCCTATTTCATAAAATATGGATTATTATGCAGTAAAAATAAACTTTAATTTTAGGGAACAAAAGTTCTTACATTACTGGACAACTTACCATTCCCCCCATCTAAAAGATTTTTTCTCTTTGAGGTGCCAAAATGAATGTCCTCAATTTTTTTTTTTAAATCATGAAGTTTTCAAGAAAGATTTTTTAAAAATTAATTACATTATAAAATTATTTAAATAGATCACTAAAACAAAATTACAAATTAACTGAAAGTAGTGAGTTTAGTTGTGAAATTTACTGGACACCAAGTTTCCATTACACTTAATGAGTAAATGAAATAAGTTCTATGCTCAACCTTGAAGTTGTTACCAAATTTTGAAAAAAGCATGCGCCATTCATTTTGAAAATAGTGGTTACTTCGGTGTCCTAGGTCAGACTAATGGACACCAATGTAACCACTAGCTTCACAAGACATAACAGATGTTAATTAGCAAGACTTGATAACGAACTCCAGAGTTCAGTTAGAAATGTCATCATTGTCAGAGTGGTTGAGTATGGAGCCTACTTCATTCACTCAGTACCCAACAAATATCAAAATTTAAACTCAAACCTTACCTGGAGTTGTCAATTACTTTAATTTAGGTATCTAGAATATCCCATGTCCACTTTCAACAATCTTTAAACCTAGTTTTAAGAAATTCAGATGAATTCCGAAAAATGATTTTTGATTTAAAAATGTTTGTCATTGATTTTAGCTTGTTATATAGAGGTTCCTTCATTAATATCCAGCAATAATTAACTATCATGGCTCCAAGTTTATCATTATCAAGCTTTAACAGGAAGTAGTTAAGTGGATTTTTAACCTTATATTAAAAGTGATCTGCAATCTAGAAAAGGCTGAAGTTATGCATACTTAGGTAACCCTTGCCTGCAATAAACAAAGTTCTTCAGGTGGATAGACAATGTTTTAATGACAATCTAAAATTTCATTTTGAATTTGTTTAAAAAAAAAAAAAATTCTCTTCTACAAAACTCCATGAAATTGTTGTTTCAGTTACTATAAACCATAACTTCCTTTGTCTATCATGCCGACAAAATTTTTCATCAAACCTAATTTGATGCAGAAGGGGGCAGAGAGAGAAAATGAAAGCTTTTCAGTAACAGCTAATGGAAGATATTCAACATTTTCTCCAGAAAGGTACATCTTGGATAGCATGTTCTTGGCATTATATTGGGAACTCTTTGTCCACTGTTCTATTTGCACAGAATTTTAACAGAGTAAAAGACAATCACTTTAAGATCATCACATATTGACCAACTGTATCTTGTATTTCCTGTTATGTATGTATCTTTTTCAATGCTTGTCATTGAAAAAAAAAACTGAAATAAATTCTGATCCCCACAATGAAAAATATATGCCTCACCCTTTGCAGTTACAGCATACTTGTTTGTTGTTTGGTTTTTAGGAGCATTAACAACTAGGGCCATATTGCTCCGGGAATATGCGGTGGTCATTCCCTGACCTTTCCGCATCCTCCGTATTTGGTGGTGACAGGCTCGAACCCCAGTCTAATCAAGAAGCGTGTGCTGCGCACTGTTGCTCCTTCCCACCTGGCTACGGAGGCACCCAGCATACTTGTAACCTGGATCAAAATAACTGTGCTTGATTCTTCAAAAATTTCAATTGTGAAGCCAGATTACTCATTCTGTTTAGGCTATCAAGTGATTCTGTTTGTCACTTAGATGGTACACTTTACACTGTTATCTGACAATTTCACTGATTCATCTTCATGAGATGGTGTAGTTGCACTCAAATGTTTTTAGGAATTGGCATATTTCCACAGTGACCTATTGACAGCCCTTTTTTTGTTGAGACAGACTGGTATTGAGTTTTCTTACTTTAGAGAAGAAAACACTGATTCATCTTAGTTTAAAAGGGGAGAGGGTCCAAAATGGTATTCCAAACAGGTTCACTTACCACAGTGACATATTTTGGCACACATACTAACAATCATTTCTTCTCTCAATTGTGAAAAGCATATCTTTTCCTTTCTCTCTAAATATCATGCATAACAACTATAATGGAATATCCAAAGTTGATTTGTCTCCATTTATACTTTTGGAGTTACATACCTTGGATAACATTCATCACACGTAACACATTTCAAATTATTCCTTCCTTATTCTCTGTATATATGATATCTACTGAAACTGGAAATTTGAAAATTAAAAGGCACTTAACTATAATAATAATAATAAATTTTCTGTTTACGACAACAGTCAGGAGTTCACAAGATAGAGAGAATACAAGAAACTGTACTGTATTTAGCAGCCCCGGTCACTCAAGGCAAGTGTATTTATACACTAGCATGCCTGACCACTCAGCTACAGTGACATTGTATAAAGATGACAATTCTTAACATGCCATTTGCAAGTATCTGATATAAACTTGAAGCAGTAGTATGCTTGATAGTGCAAGAATTTAGCATTCTGCATGACCTAAATGCAAACATATGCTGTAAACTTGGAACATTTTAAAATTAAATAAATACTTCCTGCCAATACAAATAGAAAATTTCTTAAAAGCCTTGCATAATAAAAAGGAGTCACCTTTGTAATTAGCATAAAAAAAATTGCTATTTTTAGTAGTTTTATAATGCATCAACAGCATAAGCCATATTATACCAGTGTATTCAGTCTGTAAAAGTGTGGGTCCACACTTTTACAGACTGAATTTGGTTAACTACAGCCCTCACTGAAGAGGCTCTTAATGATTCAAACCTAAATATTGCCATGGAAACAATTCTCAACTGTATTACCTAGCCAGCTCTATAGATGTTAAAAGTAACAAAATCAAACTGTAAAGCTTCCTTATAGAGGAGACACTTTTAGTTTCACTTCTGCACTCTTCATTTATTCCAAACAGGTTCACTTACCACAGTGACATATTTTGGCACACATACTAACAATCATTTCTCTCATCTTTATATGCTATCAAGAGGCATTTTCAGCTGATGACAATCACTGCAAAGTGAAACTAGTTTTCACTCAACACTCTGTAGTAAATTGTAATTGTGTTGTACTCATTATCTACTTATCAGTTTTTAAATTTTGTTATAGAGCTGAGATTTGACTGTTGAATGTATTTTCTTACTATTAAAATGAGTAAAGGTATCACTAGATGAATAGTAAATAAGTACTTGATATTGTTAGCTTCACACCACCTGCTTTTCCCATCAAAATCTAGAAACCATAACTCAATTTCAATGAAACAATTCTTATCTCTTACTTATTCCCTATATGTAAATTGGTTGATACATCTACATCATGAAATTATGATTATATGAGAAGAAAGTCAATTTCATTTACACATACCTTTGTATCAAAACAGAACAGAGTAGTACAATTCCAAGTAATAAAGGTTGTGGGGGTTATATTTCAATGCAGACATTGAAATCTGAAAATTGTAGGCACCTCTGCATTCATTTTCAGGTATGTTAGCATATATACACATTAAAGCACCTATTGTCTTTGCCATGTCTGTCCATCCAGACAGACATGGCAAACCAGTGGATGATTTTCTTAAATTTTATGTGGCTCTTCTGAAGGATTTGTTGACCTATCCCAAGTTTAATTAAAATGACACCAACAGAAATTGAGCAATATTCTTTGTCCATCTGTTACAGGAAAGGGTGCAAATGCTGTGGCAAGAGTGTAGGCAGCTCTTGTTATAGTGGACAAGCAGATCAGGATCACAAGGGTAAATGGTCTTTGTTCTGACCATGTAGCATGTGCATGCTTGGAAGGTAGTTTTGGACAAACATTCTTAATCTCAATCTACATGCAATACTCACAGCATGCTCAACAAATTGAGCATTATCTAAACTTCCTTGAGACAGCTTTAAATAGGTTATCAGGCAAAAAGATAGTTATTATGACTAATGCAAATCCTTCTTCCACCATGTGGAAGAGCCCCATAAAGAATAATAAAGGTGAACTACTGGAAGAATTCATAATAACTAATGGATTGATTGTCTGGAACTCCTCTAGGCATCTGCCCACTCACTCATCCCTTCTAGTCAGTCTTACATAGATGTCACTTTGTCAAATGCAACAGTCAGGAGATGCATAGAAAACAGGACTGTTCACTCTTGGTCAGTAAATGACCACAATGTAATAACCTTTGATATAATATCCAATGAAAACACAGCAGCTTTGAGAGTCACTCATGACTTCCCCAGATACAAAACTTGACTAATCAATTGGAATCCTTTTGAAAAACTACTTAAGGAAAAATTCACGGATGAAAAACTGACAAATTTTACGGAATTTACTATGGACCAACATCTAAAAGAATTTATGGCAATCATCACCAAAATATGCAACGAGACGATTAAGAAGAAACAGAGAAGACAAAATTCTGTTCCATGGTAGTCCCAGAACCTTTCTACTCTAAGGAATCATACAAACAGCACAAGATGAGATGTTCAGAGAGCTAGGAGACCTGAAGATGAGATAAACCAATTGAATGAAATATACAAAAATGCGAGGACATATTTCAACAATATTTACAAAGGAAAACACCCCGGTCCATAGTTAAACTATGGACTGGGAACCCTGTGGCTTAATCTACAAGCTGACTCTTGACAAAATTCATCCGAGGGAAATCTCCTCTGCACTTAGATCTGATAACTCCGAAAGTCTCACATGGGCCGAGACTATGGAAACAATTTTGGTTGAATTGATTATGATAGGGACGAGGTAAGTCTTGCTGTTGCAACTTTGCAAGATGGCAAATGCCCTGGACTGATTTTCTTAAATTTTATGTGGCTCTTTTGAAGGATTTGCTGACCTATCCCAAATTTAATTAAAATGAGACCAACAGAAATTGAGCAATAATTATTCTTTGTCCATCTGTTACAGGAAAGGGTGCAAATGCTGTGGCAAGAGTGTAGGCAGCTCTTGTTATAGCAGACAAGCAGATCATGATCACAAGGGTAAATGGTCTCTGTTCTGACCATGCAGCATGTGCATGCTTGGAAGGTAGAAGTTATATTAGAAGTTACCATTGTTAAAAGAATGTGGAGCACCTGTCCCCAACTGATGAAGAACCTCTTTAATGCCTGCCTACAATATGGATCCTTCCCCTCTCCTTGGAAAAAGGAGAATTTTAAATTACTCATTAAGAATCCCAACAAAACAGCAAATCCACCGCCCAATTTCTTTACTTCCGATCTTTGGAAAAATACTAGAGAAGCTGATTGTAATGAGATTCCAAAAGTACTATAAAGAAAGAAATCTAAACTACAGATATCAGGTTGGCTTCACTGCTGGGATGTCTACAGTGGATGCCATTAACCTAGTTATTAATAATGTTTCAGCCTTGAATGAAAAGTATGTCCTCTGCCTCCTTGTGGTTTTCAAAGGGGCCTTTGACACTGTTTGGTGGTGAAGTGTCCTGGAGAGGTTCCAAGAGGATGGGGTCTCCATGCTTATTTATAGTCTCATCACTGATTATTTCCAGAATCAATCACTTGTGGTCTCCAGTGGATCCTGCTCTGTTGCAAGACCTGTGACTCGCGGTTGCCCTCGGGGATCAGTTCTCTGACCAGTATGCTGAAACGTGGTCCTTGATGAGTGGCTGGCTACTGAACATAATTGCACTACTAAGATTGCTTACGCAGACAATTTAATTATCCTTGTTTCTGGAAACTCCAGACTACAACTTGAAATCCGTGCTAATGAAGTCCTATCAGACCTAGACACAAATTACCTATTTCTGTTCCCAAAAGAAAAATTCTTCTCAAAGGAAAATTAGACCCAAATAGACCTCCAAGTAGTAAGATTAAAGAACAATCAATAAAATTAGTTAATTGTACAAATACCTAGGAATTATGTTAGATAACAAACTTAAATTCATTATGCATGCTAAATATGTACTAAGCAAAATCAAGACTTTGACAGGCAAAATAATCAAAAGGTTCTTGGTTCTGAAACCCTCCCCTCTCGAGCTGTACTACAAATGTACAGCTATTCCTATTGTCTGCTATGCCGCTGGCACTCGGTGCCACAGTATATGCAGTCATGGTGGGAAAAAAAAATCTTTACTCAAGCCCAGCACTTCTTCCTGATTGTAACTTCAAGAGCTTGTCGCACGATTTCAACGTCAGCACTACAGGTAATCAACGGCAAACTGCCAATTAAATACAAAGTACTGTACAATTACTTTCAGTATTGTAGAAGGAAGGTTATTGCAGCACAGTTCAACCAGTTTTCTGTTAACCTGGATATGCCAGTGAAAGAAGACAACACTAGATTAAGAAACCAGTTCTTCCATGAATGGCAAAATGAATGGACTAATGCCAACACTGGAAGAATTACTACCCTTTTTCAATTCCTACTATTAGTTCACACTCTCCCTATATATATCTTGTTCAAATTTTCAATCGTTAATAAAACACTTTTTATTCATCCACTCAAGTTCAAATAAATTTTTTTAAACTTGTAGTGGATGACACTTGATGTTAATACAGTTTTTTCAAATATTAATTCATTAATTAAATTTAATTAATGAATTTTATATGGGAGAAAAATTTCTCTTATATAAGATATTTAGCAGGATATAAATTTAGGAATAAATACCGTCAGTGGTGAAGCGTGTAGATCGCTGGAAAAAAATTTTTCAGATTATTTCATTCTGGGTTCTAGTCTGAGTCAAGGAGGGAACAAAATGGAAAATGAAACATGTGAATAAAAATAAGTCCAACACCATATATAGAAAGGAAAATTGCAAGGACATTCGCTTTCTATTTTGCCACTTAATATTGTGATTCTGTCATATGTATATACATTTATATTAATTGTAATTATTTAATAAAAAGTAACTAAAATAAAATTTGTTGACCTAAGTAGGAATTGACTTTAAAAAAATTTTTTTATATTACTTGTTCTACCTCAATTTGACAACATTGGCCCTGGTTTAACCCAAGTCTTTGCCTAACTTTCCTTCTATCCAGGCATGGCAGCCTAAACTCAAAGTTATTTACTCTGGGTTTGGCTGCATCTCCTCTATGTATATGTGGCTCAGAGAGACAGTCCAACATGTAATCTTTGAATGTCAATATTACGTAGATATTCGATTTGAACTTCAGACATTGACGGAAGTTTATAAATGTAAATAACTTCAAGTTTTTACAATGTAAAGAAAATTATCAGGCACTGGCTAACAAGGCTTTCCACAGAAGGAAAGGACTTGCCAACTGAGAATAATTATGTTATTAGTGTACTACCACTGTATATAATTGCCTTGGTATTAATCTTGTCACAGGACCTCTGATGAGGAAATTTATTTGTATTTATTGCCAGACAGCAATATTAGCATTTAATATATATAAGTTGATGTGCCAGGTTCACTGTTGGGTGGGCAGTGTCCTGAAACTTTGGCCTCTAATAAGATGCATAAATTGTAAATCTTGAATTCTATAAATTGTAAGATATTAGCATATGATGCAAGAAAGCAAGCTTATTCAGCATCAGCCAAAAAAAAACACACCACTCCCATTTCACCCCTCCGTTCGCTCAAAATACCTGTCCAGTTGAGCCTTAAATTTGTTTAGGCTATCAACTTCAACAACAAGTGATGGAAGTCTGTTCCACCAACCAACCACCCGCTGGCCAAAGGCAAATTTCCACACATCTATCCGACATCCGTCCTTCCTCAATTTGAATTTATGCCCTCTGAGCTGATTATTCTGAGCAAGATGAAGAATCCCATTGGCATTGAGCATGCTCAAACCATTCAAAGCCTTATACACCTCTATTAGATCACCTCGCCGGTGCCTAGTCTCCAGACTCTGTAATTTGCAAAATTTAAGCCTTTCTTCGTAAGAGCAACCCTTTGTTCCATTCACTAATCTTGTTGCCCTTCTCTGTACCTGTTCCAGCAGCTCTACATCCTTGAAATGAGGCCTCCAGACCTGTACACAGTACTCAAGATGTGGCCTAACCATTGCCTTATACAAGGGAATAATCACCTCCTTATCCCTGCTAGAAAAATTCCTGTATATCATTGACAAGACACCATGAGCTACTCTTGCAGCTCGTCTGCACTGATCAGAGAACTTCATATCTGCCTGCACAATTACCCCCAGGTCCTTTTCATTCTCCACCACTGTCAGTGTAGTACCGCAGAGTTGATATGTTGCTCTGGGGTTACTGTTTCCCATATGTAGTACTTTACATTTGTCAATGTTAAACTTCATTTGCCACCTCTCAGCCCATCTGTTCAACCTTTCCAGATCCTGTTGCAGCAGCATAGCGTCAGTGGTGTCCTTAACAACCCTGCCAACCTTTGTATCATCTGCAAACTTGGACATTAAACTTGATATCCCGTCATCAATATCATTCATAAACACCAAAAACAACAACGGACCCAACACTGAACCCTGAGGAACTCCACTAATAACATTAGTCCACATTGAGCAGTATCCATTGATTACCACTCTGTCTTCTGCCACTCAACCATCCCCTTATCCATAGCAGCAATTTGCCTCCAATGCCACACTGCTCCAATTTGTGCAGCAGTCTTCCATGTGCAACAGTGCAATATGTCTGACATTGTAACCAAACTGGCAGGTTTTAACTATCTGTAAAAGTTGAAGGTTAATGTAGAAATTGGTGCCTTCAACATATTGTAATAACTGAGTTCCAAGTGTTAGATGTTTGGAGCATTAGCAACTAAGGCCATATTGCTCCAGGATATGTGGTGGTCATTCCCTGACCTTTCTGCATCCTCCGTATTTGGTGGTGACAGGCTCGAACACCAGTCTAATCAAGAAGCGTGTGCTATGCACTGCTGCTCCTTCCCACCTGGCTACGGAGGCGCCCCCAAGTGTTATAGATATATAGTCAAATGTGCAGCTATACTACATTAGTCTCAGGCAAGGAGATTTATTGGTTGCAATCATTCCTGTGAAGTTGGTGGATCAAGATGTTTTGCAAAACCACAAGTTGTAAATAAAGTACAGCTACTCTTTGGCAGCGGATAGAGGAAACCCTGGAGCCCGCAGAAAATAATAAAATACTTTGAATACTTGTCCACATGTAATAACTTAACTCTCCCCCCATCGGATGAATTTTATATTAGGCTCTTTTAGAAAGATTTTTTTCAGCCTTCCCAACTTTAAATGAAATTATTTAGCAATTATTTCTTTTTCCATATAGAGGTTATTCATCTATTCTATATTGTAGCCAAATCACTTGATATTGGATTTATGTTTGTTGCCGTATGCTCACTGGAGCAATGAATGGACAGTACAGCTAATGTGCAGAAACGAGTGTTATAAATGAATTATTACTATTTGTTAATGCACATCAAATGTAATGTACTACACGCACATACTTGACTAACAGAAATATACATTACAGACTGGAGATGCACAAATGTATCCCCAATCACAAATGGTGATCGAAGGGCGACAAGTAATTACAGACCTGTTAGTTTTAATTTCTGTTCCGGGGAAAATAATGGAGTCATTGGTTAAAGAAGCACTGCAGCATCATCAAGATGAGACTACAGTAAAGTTGGGCAAATGTGGTTACAAAGGAATTGGATGTCACGAAAGTTTTTAATACTGTTGGGCATGAAAGACTACTGTACAAATTGGAGCAGTATAGTATTAAGGACAAGTTGCTACAATGGATAAAAAGATGTATGAGTGTAGACAGAGTGGTAATCAATGGACACTGCTCTTTGTGGAGTCCCCAAGGGTTTGGTGTTGGGCCCACTGTTGTTTTATATATTTAAAAGATATTGATGAAGGTATATCACAGGCTTAAATGTCCACGTATGTGGACGATACAAAGTTGTTAAATGACAGTAATGGCAGTGTGCTACTGCAACTGGATCTAGAAAAGTTGGGCAAATGGGCTGAGAAGTGGCAACTGAAGTTTAACATTGACAAATGCAAAGTACTGCATATGAGTAGAAGTAACCCCCAGAGAAACATACCAATTGTGTGGTGCTAGACTTATGCTGGTAGAAAAAAAAAAAAAAAGCCCTGGGAGTAATTGTGCAGTCAGATAAGTTTTCTGAGCAGTGCAGACAGGCTGCCAGAGTAGGTCATGGAGTTTAGTCAATAATATACAGAAATTTTGCTGATTATCAGCAAAATTCCTGTATAATCAGCAAAATTCAGGCCACACCTTGAGTACTGTGTACAGGTCCAGAGGTCTCATTTTAGGAAGGATGTAGAGTTGCTTGAGCAAGATTGGCGAGGGGAACGAATGGGTCCTCTTACCTAGAAAGTCTTAAGTTCCACAAATTGCAGCATCTCAAGACTAGGCACCTGTGAAGTGATCTGATTGAGGTGTATAAGGCCATTAATGGGTTCCATAGGCTCAATTCTGATTGGATTCTTCCTCTTGCTCAGATTAAGAACATGAGAGGACATAAATTCAAGTTGAGGAAAGACAGCTGTAGAATAGATGTGGGAAATTTGCCTTTAGCCAGTGGGTAGTTGATTGCTAGAACAAAATTCCATCTGTCAAAGTTGATAGCTTAAATAAATTAAAGGAGTAACTGGACAAGCTTTCATAGGGAATGAATGTGTGGAATTTTTTTGCCTGATGCTACATAAACTGGTTTCTTGCATCACAAGCCTCTACTATTACATTTCTAGATACTTATTTTATGCAGTTGTCTTGGGTTTATGCATTATAAAGCATAATTATTCCTAAGTCAACCTAAATTTTTAATGTTTTAATATAAATAGTATTACCAAAAAGGTGAATCCATTACTTATTTAATTGCAAGTTTTTCCTTGTGCTATATTTTCTTAATGGCAATATATGCATTCATGGCTCTATAGTGGGATCTTTAAAGTAATTCCATAATTTCCTGGTCTGCCCTTCTACACTATCTTCCCAACTGATAAGAGGTCACATAGAATCTTAAACTATCATAATCTCCTTATCTCAACAACTGAGATATCACTTGTCTTCATACACATTATCATTTCATAATCACTTGTGCACTATCTGAATCTCAAATTACATTAAAGTTCAGAATATTCTTGCAATTCTCTAGTACTTTCCTACATGCAGATATAGATACAAGTCATCTACTTGATTAACATATGGTTAGTGCAAAGCAGCAGTTTGTACATAGTCAAAATAATACACAGTTTGCAGAAAAAGCCATTGTTTTGTATCTCAAATTGTAAATCCCTTCACAATACGTTAATTATTCCTTTCAAATAAGCTGCATCTCCCCAGAAGTGAAGTACACTGCTTTTTATTCTCAGTTGAGTGACACTACCTTGGTGACAAAGACTTGTCTCCTCATTGATGGGTTGGTAGTATCCTGTAAGCTAAGGAAATATTTAACTAAAATGTGGTTAGTACACTAGTTTGCTGTAGTTTTTATGCAAACTTCATTTGCTTTATTTTAGGGCAACATACAAATTGGTGTTTTGCACTAATCATAGTTACTTAAATATTTCCATATACTGAAGCTTACGGAATAATCATCTTGCTGATTTAATAATTTTGTCCTCCATGGAGTTTCCCTTGCAACTATCTAATCAATCAAGAACAGACTGAAATTTTCTGTAACAAGGTGTTTGTTTGCTCTTCCATTTGCATATAGAGGCATTCATCATTTTATTATCCCTTGACTTCCTATTACCTGAACACACACACACACACACTTAGTGCCGGCATACATTAATTTTGGATATGGGAATGCATTTATTACAGACAGGCTATTTTTGACAAATAGCATGGATTCCTCCCCCTCTACATCTATCCTTCCTAAATACATTCCATCAAAACTTATCTCTCTCTATTGCTGGGTGACCATCAGATTTCTAATAGCCCTATTATGGCAGCATAGTTTAGTTGTTCTAACCAAGAATTGGTTAGAAACTATGGAGTGAGCACAGTTCGGACTAAGTATTCTTTTAGTGTTTGCTACTAAGCAAAACTTACTGAAACTACTACCTTAAAGTTATTTAACATCCTCCCCCATTCATTTGAATTGTTATCCTCCACAATCTTCCAGTGCCAGAAAACTATATAATGCAGTGGAAACCACTTTTTCACAACCACACACTAACAAATATGATAAAACAGTTGATCAATTCTAGGGAATTATATGGGGACATCTTAAATGAAAAACAATATTGAAACAGTGTGGAAAAGTGGTTTCCACTGCATTATATAGTAGCCCTACAATCATTTGCTATTGTTTTTCTTAGCTCATTTTTAATTTTTACCTGTTTTTTTTAGCTCATTTTTACCTGTTCTCTAATCAATTTCTCTGTTGATAAATGACCTAAAAATGTTCCATAAAATTTTTGAGCAACAGGTCTGATCAGTGGATCTCTTCCCTCTAATACTCAATACCACATTTTTCTAACATTCATGCCATCTGTTACTCTTAAAACTTTCTGCACAATTATTCTTTTGGTTTAAAGCCAAAGCATTTTCTGATGCTGATTTTATGGGTCCCCTGATATCATTTTTGCATAAACTGCATCCATAATGCATTATATACTATCACTAATTTGTTTCTTTAAGGCAGAGCAAGAACTTAAAACAACCCACCTAATTGAACAATGTTATTTTTTTTACTTTCCTTTATCAAGTCTTTCAAAGTTAGAGCATCCAGTTTAGTTTTCATATAAAAAACTATTTTCACACTCATATTTCATTAATTTGCATAATTTTTGTTTAAGTTATGTAGGATAATTGCAATAACAATTAATTTTATTGTGCAAACATCATTTGGAACAAACACACAACTGACATCTTATGAAGCATACATAAGAACCATATCCTGCACTAGCCATAAACATTCTGGACCAGTGTCCTATGGCACTGCAGTGTGCATAACAGTTATATTTTAACACATTCGCTGCTTCCTGAATGTGTATATGTGAATTCGGATTTTAATCTACTTGGAGGGAAAGCCATCCTTCTTTAGAACTTTTAAATTGACAGAAGAAAAACCAGATTTTTGTCAAGCAACCTTCAATGGAGGCTGATTAGTTCAGTCATAGTAAGAAAGCCCAAAAAATATTTATGCCCTTTCCAATCCAATGACTCAATCCCATGGTTTTCAATCCTAGGTTGAAACCAGTCAGAAAATTCAGTAACAAAAGCATTTTGGATGGGGGGGGGGAGGTTGTGTAATCTGGCAAGTTGTTTAAGCAGACATCAGTTAAGAGGGCTTTGTGCTCACAGAAAAATAAAACATTTTAAAAAACTAGACGAGTAATAAGGGCATAAATGAAGCACAGAAAACATGGAGACAACGTTACTAAAACCAAATCTGTGCTCAGTATATGCTGTTCTGACATGCACAGAGCCACAGACATCAAATGGTGAGTTTCAGCTTCTATTATTTCAGCAGCTCCACAACAAACTTGAGTGAAATTCATAAGAAAAGTAAACTTTAAAAAACCTCCACAATTTCTGGGAAAACCTAGATACGTTAGCAGGCATGAAGCAATATTCAGCAGCATATCCTGGTTCTGCACACAAATCAAAATATTAAATTATATTTGTGACTAAGCTGTACATATATCTGTCAGTGTTTTGGATAAAAAAAAAAGCATTCCATACTAACTCCAAATCTACATTTAAAAACATGTGAGAACAAAAAATACTTATTTGAAACCTCAACTTCAAAAGTATGTGATGAATGATTTCTTTTAAAATTGTTAATCCCATGTTTGAAAAACAAGGACAAAAACTAGATATTTCAAAATCTTTTTACAACAACATTAATAATATAAACTCCATTATTTTTGGCCAACATCTCTTGCCAAGTACAAAGACCAAAATTAATTAATTTTGGTCTTTGCAGTAGCACACAAAAATGGCTTAAAGTAGGGGTGGCCAACAAGTCGATTGCGATCTACTAGTCGATTGTGGATTTAATTTCAGTCGATCACAACAAATTTTAAATATACAGTCATCCCTCGATTTGTGCAATGTAATTTTTGAGATGGTAGATCGCAGCACATTTTGAAGTAAAAAAGCAGATCGCATCACAAATTAAGTAGGCCACTCCTGGGACTGAATACTTAATCTCAAATTTGCATGTTGCTGACTATAACTAAAAATTAAAGAATATACAGTTAGTAACAAATACAAGAACATTTATATGTACAATAGTTTTAATAAATAAAAAAAATTTTTTTTTTAATTTTAGAAAGCATCACATTACAATATTTATAAAATTATAAAAGTGACAGCTAGCTATTTTTAGTATTTTGTTCAATAACCATCAAGCAGTGGAATAGCTAGATCCTGGCCAGGGTTGAGACATCATTCCCCATATATTTCAAATATGGGGAATTTCAAAACTAACCTCAGAACCAGAGCTAGCCTTAGACCCTTGCCTAATGTTCCTAGGCCAATGCAGTGCAGGTTACCTGGGAGAGGACCTTTCACTCAGAGTATCATTTAACATATAATTTAAGACTGTGTAGGAACAAGACAGTGACTTTATTGTAAACATTTGTTTTTGTGCAATGTCAGTAAGCACATGTAAGTCTAATTTACATTAAATTTAATTGTAATGTGACATGAATTTATACTGAAAGTACTTATTAATCTGCTGTGTGATGCTCAAATTTTTTAGATAAATAGATAGCACTGGATTTAACTTGTTTAAGCTGAAAATTTCTCAATCAAAAGTGGAACATGAAATTAGTGAAAAGCATACAATTTAGTAAGCCATGCAACACTGTTTTTGGATGAAACCTTTCTACATCACTGTTGAAAATTGTATGTGTTCATTTTACTTCAAATAGACTTATTTCATTCACATAGTAACCAGTGGTATGGGATGTGCTAAGTTGGGTATTATCAGCGTAGTATCTAAAGCTGTCTACTCAGTGTGTCTAAAACTGCTTACAGCTATTGCTGATATCTTGACAAAACTTAAATTTAGGATGCTTTAATATGGTTTTGATTTGCTTGCATGCTAATAGTGTATGAGATGCAAACACATGTGAAAGAAAACACATGTTTTCTTTAGACTAGCAGCTGAACATATTTAGATTTAAAAGGACATGTCTTCTGATTCTTGTTAAATTATTTCTCTTTGCTGAGGAAGTCACAATCCAGCTTGAATGATTTGTGTACTAACAAAAATATTTCTGATTATGAAACTGCATGGAGATTACCTGCACAATTAATTGCATTTAACTTGGAACTAATTTGAGTGAGTTGTCCTTTTATTTAGTGCATGAAGTAAATGAAAGGACATCTAAAGAATGTCTAACATGAAGCAGCACAGTAGGAAACAAATAGGGAAACTATAATTCAGTTACTTGTTTTATTTTGTTCACTCACTCTGCAAAACTAAGATTTATAAGATGTTTAGGTACTGATTGAAAAGGAAGACAAATATTTGGCTCTGTCCATAGGATTGAAGTTATAATTTAATTGAAGATGAGATTAAGTTCTATTTTCTGGGAATTGTTATGATCTGACACAATAGTTTTTATAAAGGTGTAGACAGAAACTTTAGGGAGAATTTGTGGACAAATAAAGACTTTCCTGGCTCTCCCAAGCAAAAGGATAATGAATGTTCAACAAATTGTTTATCATTCATGTTTGAAGATGTTAAAATTTTCAATATCAACAGGGAATATGCCTAATGGTTAAAATATCTTTATAGACAGTGTGCAACTTGAGAAGACAAAAAAAAAAAAAAAAAAAAAAAAAAAAAAATTCAGGCAGAAGCTCTAATCCTAAACATAACATTGCCTAATAAAAATTTAATTAAGACAACTAAGCAGTTATGTATTCTTGTCAACCAAATGATATTGCAAAATCACTAATTAGCATAGGCATATAATACAAGAAAGAAAGCTTATAGCATCAGCCAAAAAAAAAAAAAAAAAAACACATTCCCATTTCACCCATCCATTAACTCCAGATGTTTGCTAGTTCTGCCTTGAATTTATTTAAGCTGTCAACTTCTACAACTACAGATGAAAGTTTGTGCCAGCAATCAACCCACCCACTGGCTAAAGGCAAATTTCTGCACATTATTCTACAACTGTCTTTCCTCGATTTGAATTTATGTTCCATCAGCATTGGGCTTGCTCAAACCATTGAAGGCCTTATACACCTCAATCATACCACCTTGCAGGTGCTTAGTCTCCAGACACTGCAATTTGCAGTCTTTCATTGTAAGAGCAACCCTTTGTTCCATTCACCAATCTCGCTGCCCTTCTCTGTACCCATTCGAGCAGCTCTACATCCTTCCTAAAATGAGGCCTCCAAACTTGTATACAGTGCTCAAGGTGTGGTCTGACCATTGCCTTATATAAGGGAATAATCACCTCCTTATCCCTGCTAGAAAAATTCCTGTATATCATTGACAAGCCACCATGAGTTCTTCTTGCAGACTGTCTTCAGCTTGGCAAACTCCATATCTGCCTGCACAATTACCCCCAGGTCTTTTTCATTCTAATAGGTCATATTAAATTTTACAGGACTTGGAATAACAGTTAAATAATACTATGATGTCCCAGAATGCTTTAGCCATTGGTTCAAGCAGACCAAGACTGCATTTTAATAATTCTAATCTCAAGAAGACAGGATGGGCAAATTAATTTCAATAGCACATCAAATCAGAAACCAGGAATAATTTGCTTTAAATGCAAAACAGGCTGGATATTTTGCCTGTTTTTATCTTAAGAAGGCATTCATTTAAGCCCACTTAGCATTTTTCAGCAATCTCAGTTGCTGTTACTATCTAGTAATGGTGATGGGGTTGCTAGTGGTAAATTTGGACTTAACCAATCTTCATTTCAGGTAGCTTTGTTCTTTCAAATCTGATTCTTAACTATAAATAGGCAATTTCACTTTGGAGCTGAAGCGTGTTTAGCCACTAAAGGTTGTTTAAACAAAATCAAGAAAGGAAAGGATGTGTCAAAGTAAGTAGAATTAAAAACTCCATTAAAAACTGTAGCTCCTAAAGAGATGGTGGCAAGTTAGAGATTGCTATTCATTTTCAAAATATTAAACTAATATAAAATTCTTTGTTGTTGATAGTTTAGGCACACAACAGTTTATTTTAGGGGAACCTTTTCTGATTAATTCAAAGTTAAGTTAGATTACAAAGTGAGGTAATACATATTTTAAATTATCTCATTTCTAAGAAAAACTGTCACCTATACAAGACTAGCGAAATTAAATTTCTCATCAGAATTAGCAAAATTTAATAAGAGTATTGAGAAAACTTATGCCTTTGTGTAATTTAACTATTTCTTCTTTACTTTATTTTTTTAAGAATAAAAAAGGTTCCCCGTACTGCCTTTTTTTCTCCTTGAAATGCTGTTGTTATTCATCTTTTAGCCAATTGGTCTTTCATCCTCCAAATTTATATCCACTTTGCCACTGCTGTGCAACACATTAACACACTTAATCTTTGATTCTATCTAAATAAATAATAATCTCATCATTTAATAGCTTTTCCCATGCGATTACCTCTGTACTCTGCTTGACTTCATTAAAAACTTACATCCTAGTCATAAAATAGCACTTTTTTTTTTAAATACTGGCTACTGTATTTTCTCAGACAAGAGGAGAAACTTGTCTGAATAATCACAAAAAACTCAATTTGATTTCTTCAATATAAAAATTTTTACATCTCATTATGAAACCTTGAATCATAGGTTGTATACAGTTCTGGTACTAAGAGGTAAGAAAAAGCATTTTGATAAAATTCAAAAGAATGAGCAGTGGTATTATCTAACAACAAAAATGTGTTAATGTTTTAATTTGCAATTAATTTTTCCTTTTGAATGATTTAGTTTGTTTTACAAAGTGACATGGAACTATTTTGAAAGAATTTCAGAATTGAATATTAAATTCTCATTTAGGAAAGATCTCCATTATTCATAAATAAAACATACACAGGGCAATATGAATTAAAGCAGGTCCAGATTAGTGAAAGTTTTACTTATTAATTCCTAAATCTAAAAGTTCATTTTGTAGTGTTTAATTAAAAGTGAATTAATATAGATTAATTTTTTTTAAGTCAATCAAAATTTACCTGATTTGCAAAAGTTGCTATTTCAGCAGCAGAGTTACCATCAACAAGCATACTTAGATAAGTAACAATTGGCTTAACCAAACACTTCATTGCTGATCCATCCTTTAACCGCATGTGATGGAAAACATTAGATAAAAATGCTGAATGGCTCACAAACCTTCCTAGCTGCTTAAACATATGACTTCTGTCTGAAAGGGAGAGAAGAAAAATTAATACAAATATATTTTTGTAAAATTGAATGTTTTGAGTGAATGCACATCCATATTTTTCTGAAAAAAAAAAAAAAAAAAAAAAAAACAATTTTGTAACCAAAATATATTTGACAGCAATTTTTTTTTTTTTTTTTTAATCACACAAATTTGCTAATACAGTAGAACCTAGATAAGAAATTCCTGCATAAGTTTCCCTCTGTACTAGGCTTGGTTTCTTAATTCCCAATTTCAACTGTATATATTGTAATTTTAATAGGAACTGACAAACTGTTATATGAAATAGGATCATACTGCCCCATTGCTCTTCTTTCTGTATTGGGAAAAACTTACGAATGGTTATGCATTAATCGTTTAACGATTAGTTATAATATGAAAGCTATGTCCTATGAAAACCAAATTTGGTTTTAAGAGAGGTATTGAGACAGAGGATGCAATACATAGCTTGATTCGAGCAGTGGGGTTAGGTATGTTTTCAGCATTTTTATTGATTTTAAAGGCACCTTTGACAGGATGTGGTGGGAGGGCATCCTTGTTCGAATTAGAGTTGCAGAATGTTCTGTGAAATTATATTCCATTTTCAGAAATTATTTGCATAGTAGAAAAATTTCCAGTGGAGAAAACTAATCTTACTTATTCTCAGGAAATACCAAGATGTTACTTATTCTTGGCAGATACCACCACCACCACCCCAGTCCTGGGTGGTGGTATTTGCTGATAATAAGTCTTCTCCACTAGAGAATGTTGCTTATTTGATGTAGTACAACATCAGGGCAGCACATTATGAAGATACCCCCCCCCCCAAGAAATAATTGTGCAAAAATAATAGGCGGAATAGCACCAGGGGTATGTCTGCCAGGGGCAAAAGCTGATGACATTGTAGAGCAGATTTCATTCTTGAATATCCACTACCACTTCCTTAAATGCTGATCTCCAGGTAATTCTCCAGTGGGGCAAAGAACTTAATTTCAATCCTTCTAAAACTCAGTCCTGTCATTTCACAAAAAGGATTCTTCTGCTCCTATGCTTATCTTTGATGACACTCAGATTTCTAGGAAAGATCTGATCTCTCTTGGCATAAAGAACATTACAAATATTGTTTCCTCTGCATCTAAAAAACTTGGTTCTTTTTCTCTTGGTGTTACTTTTCTTCCAAAAACTGTTGTTGACTCTGTAGAAATCTGAAATCTGGCCTGCCACAGAATATTATTCCCACATCTGGGGCAGTGCCCCCAAAACATCTCTCAGGCTTCTAGATTCCATTAAAAGAGGGCAGTTAGGTTAATTAATATCTCATCTCTAACAAAAAAAAAATTAGTATGGAAAACATTTAACATGATATACTGTAAAATAAGACCTCTGTAGCCAAGTGGTCAGGAGCAGGAGTGCAGTAGCACACGCTCTTTGAGTAGACCGGGGTTCAAGCCCCTGACTGCTGAATACAGTCGATCTGCCAACCCGCACTGGACCAGCGTGGCAAATTATGGTCCATTTCCCTCAGCATGAATTGTTGAGGAGGCTTCCATCCTGCAGTAGGTTGATAATGGCTGCACTTTACCTTTTTTTACTGTAAAATAGTAAACTAATTATAAGGAATTGTGGGAGATGGTTTCTTTCTTTGGCAATTCTTTACTTTTTATTTAATTTGATTTTACTTTGTTTATTAGTTATATTTTGTAGTTTACAAAGATATACTTATGTAAATCTAAGCAGACGCCATTATAGAATTTTTAGTGTGAAACCCCAGGGGTTTGCAAATGACCAATTGGGAACCGCTGGTCTAACAGAATCTTATCTAAAGAGAAATTTTGCTATGAAATTTTCTTACCCTACCTGTAACATTAGCTTCTTGTGCAAGGTCCTTCAAAACGAGAAAAATTTCAATTAAAATAATACACCATAGCATATTTTTAGTTTGTTATAATGTTAGAAGTACTATATTTGGCAATATTTTGTTTCTATGATTTTATACTAGATATATAAACTATCTAGCTTTTTTAATTTCTTTGTAGTTATACTTTCTTTGTAGTTTATATAGAATTAAATTCTCTGTAGATATAAATGAATATTTGTAAGTTTCTTTTTCTTTGATATTTCTGTTTTGTTATATTCATTATATTATTTAAATTATTTTATTAATAAATATATATGCGCAAATCTTAGACTGTTGGAATAGTAATTTTTATAAATTACTAAAGATTGCAGAGGCATAGCAAAGGAGATGCAGAGTGGGGAATTCCCCCCCCCCCACCTGGTGCCAAGCTTCAGAGGCACATACTGAAGGAATTATCTATCACAATCAGGGGAGCCAGGAAGACATGTTGCCCCCAGGCATCAATGACCCTAGCTATGCTACTGAAAGATTTTACTACCTGCATATGAGGGTGTACTTAACACTTTTGCACCAGGCATAGGATTGCCTGGTTCGGTTCTGGCTCTGTTCATTGAACTGTACTTGTTAAGTAAAGCTGCAGATCACCTACTCTTAATGTAATTAGTGCCAACATGTACAACAATATCATCCTTTGTGCCCTTAAAAGATATCTGCTCTACAATGTAATCAACTTTTGCCCCTGGCAGACAATACCCTGGTCCTATTCCACCTATCGTTTTTGCACAATGTTACACTGACAATTGTCACTCACAATAACTAGATCCTGTGGGACCAGTGCATTCTGTCTTGAAGGTTGCTGCTGTGTTGCCTGATGCACAAGAGTGAGCTCTGGCATTGAGTTGGACAGCTGAGAGCTTGATGGGTCCCACACTTTAATACTTTTGAGGGCATCTAGCCAATTCCTTTAATCATCTAGCCAAGCCCATCAGAACACTGAGCTGGCATGCATAATTTTTTGAAACTACACCTGGCACACAAAGACATCCTCCTTGGCTTGATCATGTTCTGTGCCAGAAAGGTCCACAAATTTTTTTTGTGCAAATTTGCACATAATGCACCTGGCCACCCACCATTTCTACAACATCACCACCCTAATGTTAAAATAAATTTGAGACACCACTTTGACCAGAGCGTTATTTAAACATTTAAAGCGTGTTATCTTTGAAAGACATTTGACATGCTAATTAATGTAACAGATAAGGAGGGAGGTCCAACTGTTAAAGAATTTTGGAAATAATTCCACATTTTAGATGCATAAAATAATACAACGAACCTGGAACAAAATTACAGAGAACTTGAGTGTTTGGAATAAACTGTGTCATCAGTTTATTGATAATTTTAAAGGATTAAGAACCAGCAGAGATTGTACAAAATAAAACAGAAGCAGATTGCTAACCAATTACAGCTTTACATTTCTTCAACGAATGTCACTGATCTGTTTCAAGCACACAATGGAGAGCTCACAAATGAAGACCTCTTTGAAATAGCAAAATGTGAAGAAGATTCTCTTCAAGCTGAAACTCCTGTTCATTCCTTTACTCTCAAAGGGCTAGATGAAACTTTTCAACACATAGAAAAAGCAACTGAGATTTTTTGATTCAAATTTGGAGCATACTAGGAAAGTTGCTACCGATTTAAAAAAAAAAAAAAACCGTATGCATGTTATTGTGAAATTTATAAAGAAAAGAGAAGACTATCTTGGAAACAAACGCCTCTTGACACATTTCTGAAGATGACTCCTTGTGGCTCCAACAAACCAACAATGAGTGCCGAGACAACAACCAACAATGGGTGATCAACGAGTGTGCATGTCAATGATGAAGAATTAACATTCTTCAACATTTGAAAGTCAGAAAATTTTTTTATTATAATTTGCTTTTACAAGCTATGTTTTTATTTCTTTGGATATATGTCATTGTTTAAGCATAAACTAATTTCATTGTTGAAAACTTAACCCCTAATTTTAACATTAGGTCCATGGGGAAAAAACTGCCGCTTTACGAGTGCACATGAGGAATGAATTAACTCGTGAAGTCTAACTACCTGTATATCACAAATTTACAATGGACCACTTTGAGAAATATATTATTACATAGTGTAACAAAAATAACTCTAGGTATGAGTGTGAAAGGGAAGAACTTGCAAAGTTAAAAATTTGTCATAAATGGTTTAATTACTTTAATATGTTGAATACAAAGAAATTGTGGTTTATTATTACAGAATAATTAATTGTAATAAATGAGCAAATGTAAAAACAGTGAACATTATTGGTGTATTTATTTCTACTATTGACCTGTTTTTTAGCGCATATAATTTGTCTAATTATTACAAACCCATTCAAAATTTTATTACAGAACATTATAGCAACATCATTAAATTAATATTACATAAAAATAGCAAAGTATTTTAAAAAGATTTAACATTTCAGTTTGATTTTTAGTCTGTAAAACTACTTTTAAAAAAAAATTATGGGTTTTGGAAAATCACTGATTTAAACTTTCTCAATTACAGATTGTTTTTCCCTTTACAGTTTCTTCTTAATGTCACAAAATTTAAGTATAAAAATTAAAAAATGTAATCTATAACTAGGAAAAAAAAAAAAAAAAAAAAAATTCTTTGCACAACAAGAAGGGAAATATTGTAACACCTACATTATATCTTTTGAATTGTGCAATTATTCAAAAGGTCAATGACATAAATACGAGTTGCATTAAAATTGCATTGTGTACATTATATAGGATTTACCACTAATGAAGAATCCACAAAATCGTCAACAACTCCATAACATATCCAAAACTATGTAAAATATATATGACACTTAATAAGAAATTTAATACTCTAAGGTTTTATTATTAATAACACCTTCAAATTCTAAAAACTTGACTACATAAACACTAAAAAGTAACATACCTTCATAATCCTTTTGTAGCATTCCAAGCAAAACTGTCCTGAATTTGATATCATTAACTTCAAAGTGACTAAGCTGCTTGCATATCATGGCACCCAAATAAGCATTTTTTTCATTCTTCATGCTAAACTGGTATATTGCTTGAACTGCAGTCTTAAGCTTTTCTTCATTATTAGAAGACATTTTTATTGCATCCACCACACTTGAAAATTCATCTGTTTCTATATTATCAATATAGATTGATTGTAACCTTTCAGATAGAATATGATCAACACTTGCTTCCTACATACAGATATAAACAAAATCTTTTATATTAAAAATATAATTTAAAAAAAAATTATTAAATTTAAAGATATATATATATATATACACACATACCCCTGCTACAAAAATGAAACAGGAAAGAACTATGTGAAACATTAAAACTGAAACAGTCATTTATATGATCAATGTTACAGGAATGTGTACATTTGGCTCCTTTAGGATTGGCTGTTTAGCATAAGCAGCTAGATAGTCACAACCATAGGGCATCAATATATTGTGCCTGTAAATAAAAAGCACATATTCTGGCCTTTTTTTTTTTTTTTTTTTTGAAATCTGTGTGCAGCCCAGCTAAACTACAGTAATTCTGCTGTATATTATGAAGATACTATACCCAGCAAAGCTGATCGTTGAAGTGACAAGGGTATTTGCATAGTATGGTGTACAATTGTGTTGCTCATGATGAGCGATCAGTTGCTTAGTCCCACAATATGCAGTATGTCCAGCTCACCCACCCTCTTACCACTTGCTCAGTTCATTTTCTAGCTAATTGCAGCACTCATCAATTCAATTATAGCACACAGAATAAGAAGAATCAAAATTATTACTTAAGCAGCTTTAAACCAAATCACTGTTCAAATTATTACAATCTTTGTGAGAACACTCAGTTGCCTATTTTGTGAGATATATATAAAAAATTTTAAATATAAAAAAAAGTCATACAATCCTTGCCGAAGGCCAATTAATTCAGTCATGTTGTAAAAAACCCACTAAGTTCCATCCATCCAGGCAGGAATTAAACCAAAGTCTTTTCCACATGTGGAAAAACAGCTGCCATATACTGCACTAGTAAAAACAACCTATTATGTCAGAATAGGCAGTCCTATTACAATAAATGTTATAATATCTGTCCTACATTCTTGTTCCTGCTGGAATCTGACACAATGTGTAAAGGCTATCAAATTGGCACACAGGGTCCTTCAAGCTCATACAGAGGAAAAGTTCATATATTGGTGTGTATAAGAGTAAATAAAGATGAAGTTTAACCCTTCTTAATTCATTTTATATAGATTAGTAAATGTAAGGTATAAAAACCTCTTAAACATTAAAAATAGTGTTTCCAACAATTATTTATTGAAAACACTAGACAAACATTTCTCTTATAGTTTTTTTTTAACCTTAAAAAGACCCAAATGTTTCTACTCTGATGTGCCACAAATGTACCCATTTACCCCTATAGATGCCAACATGAACAGAAATAAAACTGAAAACCTCTAATACAGCAATTACTAATTTTTTTTGTTGCAGTGTCTCACTTTTTTAGCATTGGCTGATGCATATGATGCAAGAAAGCATGCTTCTACAGCATCAGCAAAAAAAAGCCTTCCCATTTCACCCATCCGGTCACTCTAAATGTTTGTCTAAAGGTAAAGGGCAGCCATTATCAACCCACTGCAGGATGGAAGCCTCCTCAACAATTCATGCTGAGGGAAATGGACCATAACCTGCCACACTGGTCCAGTGCGGGTTGGCAGATCGACCGTATTCAGCAGTCAGGGGCTTGAACCTCTGTCTACTCAAAGAGCGTGTGTTACTGCACTCCCACTCCTGACCACTTGGCTATGGAGGCCGTTTGTCTAGTCCAGCCTTAAATTTATTTAAGCTATCAACTTCCACAATGATAGATGGAAGTTTGTTCCAGCAATTAACTACCCACTGACTAAAGGCAAATTTCTTCACATTTATTCTACAACTGTATTTCCTCAATTTGAATTTATGCCCGATCAGGTTCGTAATCTGAGCAAGGGGAAGATTCTCATCAGCATTGAGCCTGCTCAATCCATTCAAAGTCTTATACACCTCATTCAGATCACCTAGCAGGTGCCTAGTTTCCAGATGCTGCAATTTGCAGAACTTAAGCCTTTCTTGGTAAGAGCACCCCTTCGTTCCTCTCAACAATGTTGTTGCTTTTCTCTGTACTTGTTCTAGCAACTCTAGATTATTCCTAAAATGAGGCCTCCAAACCTGTATGCAGTACTCAAGGTGTGGCCTGACTATTGCCTTATACAAAGAGCACTTCCTTGTCTGTGCTAGCAAAATTCCTATATATCATTGACAAGACTCTATGACCTGTTCTGGCAGCCCATCTGCACTGCTCATCAGAGAACTTCATATCTGACTGCACAATTACCCCCAGGTTTTTCATTTTCCACCTCCCTGTGTGTAGTATACCACACAGTACATTTCTCTTGGATTACTGCTACCTATATGCAGTAATCCATGTTTAATATTGAGAAATTGCATTTGTCAAATTGCCTAACTTCCTTTGTGACAGACTAGTTTATATCTGCCCTAGGCTTTTGCACCACCTGATAATTTATGTATCCCATGTGTTTTTCTTCTCTGCCACAAGCATCATTAGTTCATCTGACATCCATTTACATCTAAATCTAGAACAGTATTTCTTAGTATGAAAAACCTAGCAGCTTCCAAGATTAATTCCTTGAAGGCTTACCATTTAGAATTCACGTTTTTAACATCAGTTGATTTCACTGCATAGAATTTTAAAAATGTCTCAGACCACTGTGTTCACCTTTACAAAAAGGAAAACCTTCCCTTAGTAAGCATAGTAACTAATTAATAATACAAATTATAAGTCACAAAACACTGCATTAGGATTTAAATCACTTAACTTCAACATAGCTAGAAAATTAAGGATTATCACATTTACATGAATGATCATCTTAACATCACATGTATTATCACTAAGTTGCCTGCACATTTCCAGAGTTGTTTGAGCTGCACACTCTGCCATAGGAGAGGAACTATGCTTAGAAGTGCAGTGATTTCTCAATGCCAGTGTTTCCCAAACTTTTTTTAATCACGGAACACTTTATCTCACAAAAAATATTCACAGAACACAAGTTTAGCAGGAGCCAAAGAACTGTTTGCTAATATTTTATTACATATGATACACTGCATCAGGAGCATCTTTATTTCCAACACATGGAAAGCCAAAATTCAAACTGTCATTATACTTTCGTTTTGGTATTTTATTAGTTGGTTCCTGTTTTTTCACTTCGGATTTTTGGGGAACAAAAGGCAGCAACTGTTCGTCAGTTTGAAGTGTGACAATATTGTGTTAGTTTTCATCTACCACCTTTGCACTACTGGAAGTAGTTTGCTTCTTGTTTTAAAGTTTTTCAACTACAAATACATGGTCACATATTTTAATAATATTTCAAAATACTGATAATTATCAAAAAAATATGCAAGGAAGTGAGTTTAGTTATGATATCAGTTCGCTTCCCCCTCTCCCTTAACCCCAGTACCCCAGACTAAATCACATACGAATGGCATATTAGATCACTACATTGCTACTTTTTCTTAGATGTCATTACCTCTATGCAAAGCACGCCAAAATAAAGTGTTCTGCGGCCTATTTGATTATTAGTCTATGCCAGTATATTAATAACCAAAAAAAAAGTTAAAAATTATGATACAAAAGTGGTTATGCTACAGATTTGCAAAATTTATTATTATTTTTTAAATTATTAATTAAGATTTTTCACAAAACACTTGTTTACGTCTCACAGAACACAGTTTGGGAAACTCTGCTCTATGCATAGTGTCATATTGTACATAAACCTTAACACATTATACATAAACATTGATGTCATGTCTTCCACGATTGCTGGATGTGTGCTATTCCAACGAGTTTATGGCAAGAGCCCATGCTACGAGACAACACTATTGAACTGGAAGAGCATAACTGAATTTTGTAAATAGCATTGAGCAAATTAACTTTACTATTTAGTACACCAATCTCAACATTGTAAAGGCATTCTGCACAGAGTTCCCTTGGTATTGTACTACTATAAGTAAGGCACACTGCACCAATAGAGAAGTATGCTGCTATTTTATTTAAAATATTTGCCACTATCCAGATTTGAGTTGTGATTGTATTTGGAATTGCATCAGTGGGCAGGTAAACAACATGAAGACCTGAACAACCCAGTTGCAGGAAATATCTACAATGTGAGATGCAAAGAAATTGTGAAAAAAAAATTGAGTAAAGCTAGTTTATGACAAAAGCCAATGCTATGAGTACAATACTGAGCTGTCATTAGGTTGTCCAGGCCTTTGCACTGCCTACCTACTCAGTGATGAGATCCCAAATAGGATTGAAACTCAAATCTGGGTAGAGGCAAACATTAAATAAAGCAGCAATACACTTATCCAGTGGAGCAATGTTTTATTTAGAGTTGTGCAATATCAAGGCAACTCGTGGTGGAATGCCTCTACCATGTGAGATTAGTGCACCAAGTAGCAACTGAGTTTTCTCAATGTTACATACAAAATATGGCTGTGCCCTTCGGGTGAAGGTTATTCTAGTGTAATATATTCACATTCATTCAGGAGAGTAATTTAAGCAGGCAGTGGCATTCCATTAGTAAACATCAGTGTCAACATATGAAAAAAGTATCCACATACTTCCCACCCCCTTTTTTTATTTATGAAGTAGAAAGGAATGAATAAACTGGAAAATAATTACATAGAGTAAAATACAGTGAACACTAACTATACTAGATAATTTTATTTGAAATAATATAGATAGAACACAGTAAAAAATTACAGAATATAAAATAAGTTTCCCTATTCAGGAGACCTTTAGTGTCAAAACGGTTAGAGATAGCGCTGTGAAAATCGGTGGGTATGTCATTTAGAGTATGGGGAAGCGATTTGTAGAAGAAAAAAAAATTCAAATTTCTGCCACTAGGAGAGAAATTGGCACTATAAACATGAGATGGATACTTAACTTAGGATTAGATTTTAATATCAGAACTTAGAAATCTACAGATATTGTTCTATGTGCTTTCCTTCACTTGAGACGACATTCTGAAAATGGAGGACTGCGTGCGACACAGTTTCACATAGCATCTCATTGGGGATGTTGGCTACATGCTGTTAATGCTTGCTTTCAAATCAATAAGCATCTGTATGCCTCCACAGTAAACTGTCTTTCAGGTATCCCCATAGCCAGAAATAACAGGGATTGAGATCTGCTGATCGGACTGGCCAGAACTGCAGAAAGTATCTAGAAATGATGCAATAATTTCCAAACGTTGAATGGAGCAGTTGCTTCATTTGTCGACCAACGTGGGGAGGGGCACCACCTCGCATGAACACTACAGCCTCCAAGAATTGCCTTTCTTGCAGAGAGGGAATAATGTGATCTCTAAAAGAGATCACTACCGTACACTAGTTACCATACACCTTATGGGGCCACGAGGTGTAGACTCTTCAAAGAAAAATGGTCCGATTATAAAAACTCTGCTGTGAATCCACACCATACTGTAACATGAACTTTGTAGTGGTCTTTCATGCAAAGCAGATGGACAAGAAGTTCCCCATATTTGGCAGTTTTGTGCATTTACAGCCCCATGAACAGTGAAATGTGCCTCATTAGACCACAAGGTCATTTAAGCACATTTATCATCAAGTTCCATACGAACCAAAAATTGTAGAGCAAAGTCTATTCATTGTTGCTGATCACAAGTTGTTGATCATTGTTGCTGATTACTAAAAAGGAAAATTCCTTAGCTAAACAAAAAGATATGCCCAACAAGTGACTAGAACCTTTGAGCTACTTATTTATCACAGCTAAAACCATACTATTTCACTGCACTACTCATTATATGCTACAATATTCATGCCAAAACTTCAATACAATAGCAGTACAAATAGCAAGTTGTAACTTAAAATCACTAGCTAAATTCAAAAATAAGCTAAAGCCTGTGACTAAGCCTATTTAAAGAACACAACTTAATATGTTAATTAATCAAAAAAGATGGTAAAAAACTTCAGCCCATCTGCCTAACTTTAGATCCTGTTGCAGTAGCATTCTGTCTTTACTATCATTAACAACCCTGCCAACCTTTGTATCATCTGCAAACTTAGACAAAAAAACTTGTTCTCACGAGCTTAAAATTCTGCATCCCAACACTTATCTCGTACCTAAGATCAACACTTGAACCCAAGTGTTGGGTATTTCAGTATGACCCAGAGACAAAGTGTGACAGAATGAAGTGGACTTCAAAATCATCACCAAGGCCTAAATGTTTTATTTATAATAGTCTAGAATCAAGATTATGCTGATCCATGTTTTTTAATAAACAGGCGATTCACAAAGAATTTGTACCTGAAGGGAAAAAGAGATTCAATACTGTGTACATATGTGTGCTTCAAAAACACTATTGAAGCATATTTCCCAGGTGAGGCAGCAATTTCAAAACAAAGACAGCCAGTTCCTATTGCACAATAATGCCCCCACATAGTGCACTTGAAGACATTTCTGATGAAACATGGCACTGATCAACCATCCATGCTAATCTCCCAATCTAGCACCAGAGGACTTCTCCTTCTTAAGGTGAAACCTGCTGTCAAAAGGAAGATTTCAGAATGTTTAAATCTCTAGGTCTTAATTGCAAAATGAACCTAGGCCCCTATGCAAAAAAGAGGATGCCTGCATAGGGGCCTATATCCTTTATGAAGTACAAGAAGTGAAATATTATTATTAGCCTTATGGTACAAGGAAGCCCGAGGCTTATGCTGCACCAGCCAAAAAAAAAAAACATTTCCTGAGTTACCCCGAGAGAGAGAGAGAGCCAAGCCCATACTCACCAGATGTGAGTCCCCGGGGTGAAATACTATACCTATCATTTCATTTCTTGTACTGCATAAAGAAAAAAGTAAATGCTAAACTGAACATCTCTTTGGATGCCTTCACTGACTCTTTTCAGAAACTTTTAGAATGGTATAATAAGTGCATTCAATTGGTGATTACTTTGAATAAAAATAAAGCCATTTGAGCTTTTCACTTTTTTTTTTATTTGACTGGTCCAGGAAGTTAATTGCCACACCTCATATGTGATACTATAAGTTTTCATTGACAATTAGTGCACAATAGAGGTCCATCCATTGTAAGCAGATACATGGTTAAGCAGGTGTGTCCAATACATATCCAACCAAGAACAGTAGTTCTTGCTATAACACACATTTTTGCAATGCACATTTGCTCCTACGCAACTGATATATTAGGGAACAATGAGTATAATGCAGTTTTCATGTTGGCTCATGCACGATTTCATCTGTGAGTAACACCAGGTAAACGCAAAACCAGGCACCAAGATGGGAACGCAGTGACCTGTGCAGCAGCAGCAGCAATACATAAGTTTACAAAGCTTAAAAAAAAGTCAAACTAATTTTTGACAGCTATTCCTATTTGCTGTAGTTGTACTGCAGAGACACTGTTGATATTCACAAGATAACACATGATATTGTAGGCTGACATGTTTTAAGGAGCTCACATTTTTCTGTTCAAACAGAAATTTAGTGATAGTAAGAGCAGAGGAGCACATTTCTGGAGTTCACCACCATAAAAACAATTTGCAGTTTATTGGGCTTTTTTGTAATGCAATCTAATAAATAAATGGCTAGTAAACTCTATCTTACTGCATTTGCAATAAGACTGACAGCTGGAAATCTGTGGGCTTTTACATATTATGGTGAAGTGTAAAGTGTGTTAGTTGTCTGACGGCACCAGGGGTTTCCCCCATCTCCACATTGTATTCTTTGTGAGTGACAAAACTCTGTGGAGGCCAGAGATTTAAAAGTGTGTGGGGAGTGGTTTGTTGTGTAGTGTTATGTTCTGTTGTTTCTCTGACCATTTAGCCATTGGGCCCCACTATTGCCCACACCACAAGGTAGAGGCACCAAGTAGATTATTTAATTACTCTGGCAGACCACCACCTATTATTTGAGGATTTCAGTGGCAACACACAATATATATATATATATATATATATATATATATATATATATATAAAAAGGAAGGTGAACACTAGAATTTGGAAAGGCCAAAAGAGGTTTATGAGAAAGCGGCTGAATTTTGACATTGGTTAGAATTTGGCGACCTTATTAGATGTGTACTCTGTTGGTTTAGTTAGAGTGGGGGAAGACTTGGGGGAAACATGTAGAAGGATGGGGACAATAGAATAGGCATCTCCAAAAAGGTCAGTGGGAACGAGCCCCACCAGGCAAAGTATGGGAGAGGAGACAGACCTGTTTCCTCCCCCCCTGCCTGGGGATGGGATTTTAAAGGGAACCGGGTTAGAGTACCCAGTTCAGATCGCCAAATGGAGTGTTGACAGCAAAGCTGCAGTGTCTTTGTTGGTGATGGTTGTCAGGTCCATGTCTTATCAAATGCGGTAGGAAGGTCAAACTGCCCATCTTACTCCAGGGGTGGACTATGTTAGCTGGCAGTGGGAAACCCACTAGGTGAGAGGATTGAGAGATATACATTTGCTTCATTCATAATCTGCATTCTCACTCTACTTGAATCCTATTTTTATACTTTTATCTTATAGTTTAAAAGTTTTTTTTCCCCTTCCTGTAAGGACACACACGTTCAAAGAAAGTTCATCACCTCGGAATTTCACATTTCTAACCTTTTTTCGTGACTGTATGTTACATTAATGACTAGCATCACAAATAGAAATATAAACAAAAGATATTTATCAATAGTTAAAGCAAAGCTAAGTAATATTTGACAGGTGCTCTCAAAATATTCCAAAATGAGCATTTGCAACCTTTATACAACCATTTTGGTAAGCCCTCAATTTGCTTCAGGTTTATCATTTTAAAAGGAAAACAAAAAATGAAAAGTTCAGGTGCAAACTAATATTTAGCTGAACTGCCTCTGGCCCTGATTACAGCAGCACACCATCGAGGCATTGACGAGATCAATATCTGAAGATAATCAACTGATAGTTTGTGGTTCCAAACACAAATTATGGCTTCCTGAAGTTCACAAAGCATCTTTGGTTTCTTTCTGGCAACTGCAGATTCCACACGATGCCAGAGTTCTCTATAGGATTCAGCTCCGGCCAGGCTGTTTCCTGGCCAGCTAACAGTTGTAATGGACCATTCTTCCAACCATTTTTTCACCTGTAACAAATGTAACCACATTACTGTCAAACCACTAATGCAGAAATGAAGCTAAAGTAACTACAGAAATGTCTAGTTACACTTTTTGCCCAATGACAAGGAGCAGAGTCATCCTGAAAGATGCAGTTACTTGGCAGGTTGAAATGGTTGGCAGCAATTTTTCTTCCAATATCCATTGGCATTTACAGAACCTTTTATAAATTGCAGGTAACCTACTCTGCAATACAAAATGCACCCCCATATCATTTGGCTGGTAGGGAATTTCACTGTAGACACCATACAGTCTGGATGGTATTCTTCATGTCTATGGCGAATCATTTGTCTCCTATCAGAGCCATGCAGGTTGAATTTCTTCTTATCCAAGAAAATAACTGGACTTCCACTGCTCGGGAGTCCATTTGACATGCTCCCTACAACAAATTAATAGGGTTTTTCTCTTTTTTTTTTTAGTGAGGGGGGGCTTCTTAGGACAACCGTCTACAAATCCATTTTTAAAGAGGAGTCTTCTGACTGATACTGCACTTGCTACCATTCCTGTATGTTCTTCCCATTCTCTTTTCAGCTCAGACAAAGAAGCTTTACGGTTTTTAAGGCAAAGCGCTTCAAAATGCAGTACTGTTTTGGCATAGACTCGTTTATGTTCTGTTCCTTTTTTTTTTTTTTTTTTTTATCTAATTACAAGACAGTCTATAACCAATGACTGGAAGGACATCCTTCCTCATGTAAAGCAACAATAGCACTCTTTCTTCATGGCATCAACTGCACGTAACTTGCCAACCTGACAATCAATGGTACTTGAGGTTGTCACAGACATTCTCTCAGATATGTCAAACAAGCTATACTTGCTACCTGGGAGTCTAAAATGCTGATGTAACTGATATTCGGGTGATATTCAAGTCAAGTGGACCCAATTTCAGTGAGTCCGGACAGTCTATGACAGCCAAATCCTCTACTTCCACCTTCACGATGGTGTGACTGTTAGTAATCCTGTGTATAACCTCCATGTACAAGCACACTGTGGGTACCACCCAGGTGTGAACCAATGTAAGCAGGGGATAGAGGTGTGGCACCCACACCACATGGAGGAATTCCACCCCTCTGTGTTACCAGGCAATACTAGGTGGTAGTTGACTCATCAACCAGTGCAATAACACCACTTTGTTAATTGGGGGCTTGAAGTGGTGGAACCCATGTTTAGTCTCCAGAGATAAGTTACAGTCAACCCTTACATCATGCAGTATGACTGATGACTTTAAGTTATGATGAACATCATGGCAAGATTCAATCTTCCTTACATTTCAAGGGTACAGCTCTAAAACAGTGTTCACAGGCCAGCCACTAGTTAGTACACTGGATCAAACCTATTAGTAACTATTTAGGAGGCTTCCAGATCAGCTAGTGTATAATCTTGCTACTTCTACTCTGCCAGGTATCAGGTATGTTGAGGGTCTGACTGTACCTGTGATTTCTCCCATCTCCGCGTATGTTCTCTGTATCGGACAAGCCAAGATTTAAAAGTGTGTGGGATATGTACTATGTAGTTTGTTGTGCCCATTGTTTGTCCGGCCTGTTAGCTGCTTGGCTCCTAGTTAGACCCGACGTTACCAATACCCGCCACGGGGAGGCCGGCCAGGTGTTACCAATATTTGTACTCTGGCGGGTCCTGCCACTTTCCTGGGATTTCAGTGGCTAGGACCAAAAAATGCAGTTGAAATTAGTGATACTTAAGTTAGTATTAATAGTATGCGACATGGGGCTGTGCGGTAAAAGCGAGTTTTAAAAACCGAATTGGTTCAGGCAAGAATTGATGTTCTCTTTTAATTTTGACATATAGGGCTAAATGCTGTGCAAGACAAAAGTTTTTAAGGCTGAAGACTGAGTGGAAGAAATTAGAAGTAAGGGGCCTACAGAGTAGATGGCTCGTGCCCCACCAGAGTGAGAAAATTGGGGAGGCAAGGAGAGGCAAGCTCCTCTCCCCAGGAGTTTGGGAAGAAAGATCCACTCCAGAGTGCAGATTTGGGTTGCCAATAGGCTGTCCTGTTAGCAGTAATTATGCCTCTTGTGGCCACAACTTTTGCCTATCTCTGCTCACACCTCTATCAAAACCAGATGGTTCTGTTGTCACTTCAGCCAAGGATAAAGCTGACCTAGTATCCCATTTTTCTTCCAACTCATGTATTAATGATCTTGCTACAACACATCCCACCATGCTCCATTCAATTGCTCCTGTGGTCTTCTGTCAAAAGGATATTGACAAATCTTATACTAAGAAAGCTCCAGGTGCCAATGGTATTTCTCCACTTGTTCTCAAAGCCTGTGCTCCTGAACTTACTCCTGTTTTTGCCACCTTTTTTCACTTTCTTATTCCAAGGGTGATTTTCCTTCTTGGAAAATTGCTCATATCCAGCCAGTTCCTAAAAAGGGTGACAAATCCCTCCCATACAATTATCGTCCCATTGCAATTACTTCTACTCTTTCTAAAGTAATGGAGAAATTCAATTAACCACCAACTCTTAAACTACCTAGAAACCTTCCATCTGATCAATGATACCAGTATGGATTCCATCAGTGTTGAACCACTGGTGATATTCTGGCTTATGTTACCCATTTATGGACAAATTCAATGGAAAAGTTCAGTGAAATTCAAGCAGTTACTCATGACATCTCAAAGGCTTTCAATGATGTTTGGCATAAAGATCGTCTAAACAAGCTTCCATCTTATGGTCTGCCAACTGTTTTTTGTAATTGGTTATCCAGTTTTCTCTCTAACCACTCACGGAGGGTGATGGTGGATGACTGTCTTCTAACCTCTCCACTAATGCTGGTGTCCCCCAAGGTTCAGTTCTTTCCCCTACCCTTTTCCTCTTGTATATTAATGACCTTCCATTGACTGGAAATCCTATCCATAGTTTTGCCGATGATAGCATATTGCATTCCACTTTCCATTTTGTGAAAAGTTGCCCTGTTCAATCAGCTTTAATTTCTCGAATATCTGCTACCAATTCCTTAAATGCCTATCTCCAAATAATTCTCCAGTGAGGCAAAGACAACTTAGTTTATTTCAACCTTTTTAAAACTTAGTTTTGTCTTATATCTCGCAAAAAGGATTCTTCTGCTCCTATGCTTATCTTTGGTGACACTCCAATTACTAGGCAAAATGATATATCTCTTTTGGGGATTACCCTGACTTCTAATCTCTTAGCACAAGCACATTACAAATATTGCTTCCCCTGCATCTAGAAAACTTGGTTTTCTCTTTTGCTCTTGGCGTTACATGTCTTCCAAACAGCTGTTCACTCTTTATAAATCGCAAATCTGCCCTACCATGGAATATTGTTTGCACATCTGGGGTGGTGCCCCCAAAACCTCTCAGGCTTCTTGATTTTGTTCAGAAGAGGGCAGTTAGGTTAATTAATGACTCATCTCTAACAGTCTCTCCACTCACTGTCTCATAGACTTACTGTTTCTGCTGCATGTCTTTTCTACATATACTTTCATGGGCACTGTTCTTCTGAATTGGCTTCTATAATTCCCACTCTTTCAAAAGAGTCCGAACACGTGCCACCACCAGCCAACATCCATTTACTGTCCAATACAATACAACTTAAGTTGTATTGATATACTGAATTAAGTATGCATAAATTGAAGTGAAAGTTGCAAAGTGACAGTAACTATAAGGGTGAGGAAAGTTAAAAAAGAAGTGTAGTAGATTTGTGAAAGAACACTATGTACCATGTGATACAACTCCCAGAAAACAATCTGTCAAACAAACTTTCCCTACTTGGTGTGACACAGAATTGACTCTGGGTTACTTCCAAAAGGAGAGCCATCTGTTCACATATTCCTTTTAACCTTAGAATTTGAACCTTTAAGTTCAGGCTAAACAGCAAATGTGTAGCTGCCCACACCTTCACATTTGTCACTAAAGTGTCTGTGGAGCATACTAAAGGGAAATGAGGACCAGAATAAATCTCGCACAATAGAAGAAGTGAAAACAAGCATTTCACAGAAAATTGAACCCATTATAGAGGACATATTACAGTACATGTTTACAAATGTAAAGTGTTGGGCACAACTCTGCCTAAACATTGATTCCAGCATTTCTTACAAGAAACACTGGAATCAATTACAATAGAACTTTGATTATTATTATTTTTTATTACCAGCCACATGGTGCAAGGAAGCCTGAGGCTTATGCTGCACCAGCAATAAAAATATAATAATAAATAATCCCAGAGTTACTCAGAGAGAGAGAGAGAGAGAGAGAGAGAGAGAGAGAGAGAGAGAGAGAGAGAGAGAGAGACACACACACAAGTAGAAGGGAATCACTAAGAAAGAGAAGAATGATGATATCCAGCTCAGGACCCTAGGTGTTCCAAGCCCATACCAGATGGGAGCCCCTATTGTCTGTCACTGTATTTATTGTCAGTCTCTGTTAACTGTCACTTAATCCCACTACACTGTAATACTGGCACCATGTATCACTCAATCTATGTATACAACTCACTATATACTGTTGTACTTTCACATTTTAATAAATTTTTATTTAGTAAATTCATTGAAATGACACAAACGTAAACAATTAGTGTTGGAATTATTACAAAAAATTGAAATAAACAATCTAAGAAAAGGTGAAAGTGCTACAAGTATAGCATCGGTTTATGGAATAGGAAGAACAATAGTAAATGATATAAAGCATGATTCAGGCAAAATTGAAAACCATGCGTTGAAAATGAAAACCATTGACTATAATGTTAAGTCTTAAAACAATGAAGCTTGCTAAAAATGAACAATTGGATACCACAATGTTTCAATGGTTTGTTCCAAAACATTGCCAAGGAATTCCATTGTCAGGACCTATAATAATCGAAAAAGCCACTGAAATCAAAAAAACTAGGCGGAGATCCTTCATTCAAGGTTGGACAAATTTAAATTTTGCCATGGTATTTGACAGTTGTTGATCCTGGGTGAGAAGCTAAGTGCAGCAATTTCTGTTTATCATAAAAAACAGCAAAATGAAGTAGCTGTTCAAAGTTTGGTTAAAGACCAAATATACAACCGTTATGAGACTGGCCTTGATTGGAAGGCACTACCTCAAAAGACACTGGCTTCAATGACTGAACATATGGCACTGGGATAAAAGATCACATCACTATAATAGCATGTGTTAATGCCAGCAGTAGTCATAAATTGCCTTTGGTGGTTATAGGAAAATAAAAAAGGCCAAGATCATTTAAAAATATTAATTTAAATGCTTTACCAGTTAAATATTTCTCACAAAACAGTGTGGATCAAGATTTTTTGCATTACCTATATTAGACCATTTACCAAAATGTTTCCACTCCCATATCTGATAACAGCCATACTATTTTCATTTTATTAGCATTTTAGTGTTTAATTTTACTTTATAGTTCCCCCACTTTATATTGGCTTGGCAATTCAGCCCATAATTTTCTTAATTCATCATAACCTCTAGGATATTAAAGTTCTTTCACAAATCTACTACACTTCTTTTTTTTACTTTCCTCACCCTTCTAGTTACTGGCACTTTTTGTAACTTTTGCATCCATTTATGCATACTTTATTCAGTAAAACTTATATATAGGCAACCCCCCATATAACACAGTACTTCTACAAGGTTTCACTCTAACGTGGTTTGAGAATTGCTGAAAATCTCGCATAGCATGGCATTTTTAAACTTTTGTGCTGGGAAACCCCTGCTATTATGTTAGATATAATTTTCAACATTTCCATTCCTTTTTTGTAAATCCCTGTTGACTCGCCTTAGTGATATTTTTCTGAAGCACATTTCTGGAGGTCACTACCATAAAATAATATAAACTATTTGCACTTTCCACTTTATTGGTCTTTTCTGTTAGTGTAACCAATTATAAACATGTAGTAAACTTTTTCTTTTGGTATTTGCTATAGTGCCAATAGCTGGAATTCTGTGGGTTTTTATGTTATTATGGGTGAAATGTGTTTCCCCCTTCCATGAAATATTCAATCATACAAAAAACAAATTTTCAGAAACCCTTATCGTGTTGGTTGCAACTCTTGCATGGCATATTATTTGTCATTAATTGCTTATAATTTTTACTGTTTTAAATTTTACAATAAAAAAAAAAAAGTCAGTATGTACATATTAATTAAGCCATGTATGTAAACATACATTTAATCTTATTTTGCTAACTGGAAAATATTCTATCGATTTTCACATATTTAAAGCAGGGGTCAACTGTATTTTGTTGAGAGATCCCTGGGTTAGGTTCTGTGCTATTGAACTTATGCTTGTTTGAGACCATAAAAAATAATTGCGACTTTGAGGGGTGCAGTTTGTGACTTTTAAAGAGCAGAAGGTACACGAAATCTAGATGCTGCACGAATGTACATTATCTCACATAACTATCACAGTTTGTAAGGTAAGACATTTGTTCAGTTATTACTATTATAAAAATAATAGTTAAAATATTAAGTTATTACTAAATAAATGGCATATTTTTGTTAGCATTTGGAACACAACCCTCTTTTTGGTACTGGTTCTCAACATACGCGCGCAAAATTGTTTCCCCTTCCATGAAATCTTCAATCATTTTTTTTTTACCTTCGTAAACTTGTCTCACATGTGCAATTTGTGCATCCTGTGTTCGTCGTCATTGATTGCTCATCTTTTTTACCGTTTTCAATTTTCCAACCCAAAAGAAAAAAAAAGTCAGTGAACAGAAATATCAATCAAGCAAACGTCATATCTTGTCAAGGTAAATGCTATATTTACTGTAATATTTATTTCTTTATTAAAATGTTTAAACCTGTGTTAGCAATTTTATTGGGTTTTTTTTTTTTAAGTGTTTTACTTACCAGACTGAACAGTTTTTATGACTAGTTTAATGGGCTAGTTTAACAAAACAGGCCAAAAAAAAAAAAAAAGTGATCTTTATTTGTTACGCTTTAGTGTAACAATGGTGTGTTATATGCATGCAAAAAACATGCCATTGCACTGGTGTGGTAAGCACATTACACACAGTAATGCCAGTATTTGCCTCAGTGAAACGTATGCAAATACCAGCTTCTTGAAATTCAAGCTGCAAATCTTGAACAGGAAGCTGCTTGTCTCAGGATATTTTGTTGCACATTCCATAGCATGCTTATTGATGACAGCACCTTCGAATAATTCCATAGAAAGAAGTCTACTGGGTTCAGATCCAGAATCTGCCTGGTCAAGGGACAGACCCTCCACAGCCTATTTACTGCTGAGGAAAGGCCACATCCAAATACTGTAACTTCATTACTAAAATGTGGAATAAGGTTACAGTGCCTTCCTTTTCATGTAAGGATATGGTTCCAGAAAGTGGAGATAGGAAACAACATCACCACATTTTCAAAGGCTCATCCTAAATAAGTTCAGTTAGTATCTCCCCATTATTAAAAAAAAAAAAAAAAACACCGTGCCAACATAATCTGGAGCTAAAATGCTTGAGGAGAGGTCTGACCTTGCGAGGAAATCCTCAACAAGGCCTTCCCACATGCTGATGCTGGTGAGAAAAACTTGGTGTGCATGTAGATGCACTAGACAGGAGTTTTGTTTAGTCCACTAAAGACTGTTGTGGGTGTTAAAAAACTCCTTTATACGTAAAGTGGGACTCATCTGTCCAGCTTAACATTTCTGGAAATTGTGTTGTTGGCTGCATGCCACTGCAGTAATCAAGTTGAATGGACAAGTTGCAGAGAATGGTATTATTCAAAAAAACCTAGAGTTAACTAAAATAGTAAGGTTACATGCCCTCATCATGAAGAATGATATGCATGGGGTTCAGATGTAAACTCATCAGGCCTACAATCCTGTGAGTGGGCTCTGGCAACAATCAATGCTAGTACATTCTCTTCAGTTGTTGCTATCCTCATGGTGTATGCAGTCCAACTGCTTGCAGACTTACAAGGGATGTTGGTCCCCATTTAACACATCTGCCACCTAATCTCCTGAGCATATCTGAGTTGTGATGTCACCTAACTGGGTACACTCTCCAGTGATGATAGTTGCACTTCATGAGATTCACCTTATCTCATTGCAGAACCCAGAATTTTATTAATACAGTAGAAGTTATATTATCTGCCAGGGTACAGGACCAAGACGGATAATAGAATATTTACATTAAAACTATACATGCAATAGACTGGGTCATCTAACATGTTTATTTTATTACATAACCTAATGAAATTTAATTATTTATTTTTTACCGGGTCATCAAAAATCATTGTACAGATATCTACATACATACCTATTTTTAATATTGACTTACATTGGTCTAATAATGCCATAAATTTAAAAGAAAACAATATTACGTAATTAAATTTCTTTTCTGAAAAAGTCAATTTCTTTTGTTTCATTACCCCTCGAGCCTTTTGAGAGGCAATGTTACTTTTGTGTAAAATTTGTAACACTTGCGTAGCATTTATTTCTTGTACCTCTAACCACTCAATGCACTTTGACAACAATTTCAGCTTCAGTGGCTAATTACTTTTGTTGTTCCATTAGCAGCAGCTTTTTCTTCTTCAGTTTCAGAATCATCTGAAATTGTCACCACTCTTTGCACAATTTCATTGTAGAATAAAATTTCGCATCCAACGTCCATTTTATCTATATCCAGCCAATCATTTACTTCCTCCATCGAAATATTTTTAAAACTAGGAACATTCAAACATAACTACAAAATTTCAGTTTCTTTTGGAATGGTTTCTGTATCAGTTGAATATATTTCTAGCCACAACTTATTCCAGCTTCTTTGTATTGTTTGAACAGGAACATCATTCCAGGCATCAGTGACATTGAAAATTGCATCTTTTATAGTGTAGCTTTTTCGAAACCCTATCAAATCTAATTTATTTTCTGCCGAAACAAGTTTTTCAATAAACATTTTGAGATAATGACATTTCATACTTAATAATGCCTTGGTCAATCGATTGAATGAGAAAGGCAGTGTTTTGCTAGCAGAAAATGGCATGATATTTTTCTGTCATCACTTTTTAAATCACATAAGTGTATGGAATGGGTAGGTGCATTGTCCATCAATAGCAATGCATATTGTAGCAAACCTTTTGATGCCAAATGTGATCTTACATGGTACAAATATTTTATGAAACCAATCATGAAATATCTTAGCTCATCCATGCATTGTTTCGTGAGAAATATTTAATGGGCAAAGCATTTAAATTAATATTTTTAAATTATTTAGGCCTTTTTGGTTTTCCTATAACCACCAAAGGCAATTTATGACTACTGCTAGCATTAACACATACCATTATAGTGATGCGATCTTTTATCCCGGTGCCATATGTTCAGTCACGGAAGCCCGTGTCTTCTAATTAGGGCTTACAATACCAGGAATTTTCTTCCAGTATTCAAATACTGGTATTGATACAAAAAATACCAGTTTTTCGGTACTAATTAAAAAAAAAAAAAAAATAGTTTATACTCTAACGTCATAATCACAAAGGTGATTATGACGTCCTTATCTCTATTAGCAAATGTTCGATAAATCATCGATAGGACACCATGCAACATTGCAGCCTGTCCACAATTCTCGGGGTGCCTCTGTAACCAGGTGGGAAGGAGCAGCAGTGCGTAGCACATGCTTCTTGATTAGACCGGGGTTCGAGCCCATCACCACCAAATACGGAGGATGCAGAAAGGTCAGGGAATGACCACCGCATATCCCGGAGCAATATGGCCTTAGTTGTTAATGCTCCTAAAAACCAAATGACAAACAATTCTTGGACAACTTTGTGTCTGACCATATCGTAACTCCCAAGTCCCGTTCCTCCACTACTGACTTTAGTTCAACTCCAAGTGTATAAGTTATTTTGGGGTTGATGTTCCCCAGGTGCAAGACCTTGCATTTTGCTGAATTAAAGCATATAGCTGCCACTTTTCTGACCATCCCAGAAGTATATCTAGGTCACTCTGCTGCCAAGCAGAGCTTCTTCAATCATCAACTACTCTACTGATATTTAGATCATTTGCAAGTTTAGACATCACACCCTATATTCCTTCATAGATGTCATTTAAGATAATCAAAAACAGTGATTGCAATACTGATTCTTGGAGAACCCCACTTCTTACATTAATCAAATCTGAGAAATAACCATTTATCACAACCCCCCTGCCTAGTGCCCTCAAGCCATCGTACTATCCATCTAAGGATTCTCCCTATGATTCCACCCTGCTCCAACTTATAAAGTAACCACTCTTGTGGGACTGAATCAAATGCTTTGCTGATATCTAAATAAACAAAGTCAAAATTATTCTCTAAATCCAGCTCACGAGTGACCTGTCAAAATAGCTAACCAGATTTGTTAAACATTATTTTCCCTTTACAAAACCATGCTGTGTATCCTACAGAATTCCATTTCCATCTATATGATCCTGAATTCCACCCTTGATCATTGCCTTCAAGATTTTCCCTACTACTGAAATTAGACTGGCCGGTCAGTAATTTCCCCATTACACTCCTAGAACCACGTTTATGTTCCAATTTATGCCAATCCAACGGAATTGCTCCCAAATCCAGTGATGCTCTCATAATGGTTCAATGCACTCCCTTGCCGCCTCCTTTAAGATTATAGGGTATATGCCATCAACCACAAAAGCCTTACTCACCTGTGAGCACAAAAGTTCTCATTAAATCAACTTGTGAAATTTCATCATTAATTAAATTTTTCTTCAACTTCACTCCCATAATTTCACATTGACATGAAGGATTTTTCTTCTGTAAATATCAATGCAAAGTAACTTGAGTTCATCTGCAACATCAGTTGGGGTATCTAATACTATCCCACGCAATTACATTTGTGTCCGATCTGATTTGTCCTTCTCTTCTTTGCATTTATACATGTGAAGAATTCCTTAACTGCACTCTTTGCTCTCTTTATTCCTTATCCCCACTCTTTGATCTCTCCCAGACTCAAAAGATACTATAGTGAAAATTATACTTCTCTGAATAAAATGTCTTTCTCCTTCAGAAATGAACATAATTCAACCATGGAAGACCAACATGGAACAGAACATCAGTGTTCCACAAATTCTTCCCAAAATAAGAAATTGCCTGACTCCAATGAGATTTTAAAAGATAAACTTAGTCGGAAATTAATGAAATACTTTAGCTATATTTGCTAAAAAAGTTCAAAGTCTAGAAAATATGGACTGAGATAGTCTACAATTATCTCAGTACAATAGTACCAGAACAGAATCCGAAAGGAGTTTTCTGTCGCTAATCAAATATGTACCAAAATTAGATCCATTTTAAACGATCATACTATTGATTGCTTATGTTTCTTAAGAGCTCACTTTATTCGGACAGTTAGTGTGGATGCTTAAACATAATTAAACTTTGCAGTAACAATATATATTTTTTGTTGTTTTTAGAAAAAATATTTTTAATGATTTCTTCAGAATATTTATTTAAATATTGAATTCAAGTAATTACAGTACTTGTTTTTTCCTTACTTTATTAACTGTCAATTTATTGAGGGGGAAAAAAAAAAAAAAAAAAAAAAACCATTTGTTTTTGGAATACCGGTATCCCGGTTTCGTAAATTAAAAATACCGGTATTGTAAGCCCTACTTCCAATCAAGGACAGTCTCATCACGGTTGTCTAGTTGGTCTTTAACCCAACTTCGAACAGCTACTTCCTTCTGTAGTTTATTTTTTTTTACAATAAAAAGAAATTGCTGCATTATCCGCACTTAGCTTCTCACCCAGGATCAAAAACTGTCAAATACAATGGCGAAACTTAAAATTTGTCCAACCACCCAATGCTAGCCTTGAAGGATCTCCACCTAGTTTTTTTAATTGATTTCAATGGCTTTTTCGATTATTATAGGTCCCAACAATGGAATTCCTTGGTGATGTTTTTGAACAAACCATTGAAACATTTCAGTATCCAATTGTTCATTTTTAGCAAACTTTATTGTTTTATGACTTCCATGTCATAAAACAATGACATGGAAGTCTTCCATGACTTCCATGTCAGAATATACTTCAATAGAAGGGTATTTGCTGAGAATACTTGCTGATACTATCAAGACTATGTTAGGTAGGTTGGAACACAACTTGATGGCTGGAGTATACAGACTAATAAATTAACTGCAGCCACAGTAAGAGGTGCCAGTGATTCTTGCACTGCTTCCATAGGAACATGTAGCATCCTGAAAAGCACAGTGCTTGTGATTTCAAGGCCTGCTGGGGGTAGTCATGGAAAATGCACAGGCTATGTTACAATTACTAAAATGGTTTCATAATAGCTTCTGATAGGTTTACACTGAAACTGACAGAAATGACACTGCAAAACAGACTGCTTCATCTTCAACAATACTCAAAAGTACTAAAACCTTGTCAACAAAAAATTTTAAAAATTTGAAAATGATGCATTGTAAACTGATTAAATTTGGACTGCTGCATCACTTATAAGAAAATCATTACTTTCAGTGGAAACCTGTACATTGTGTTTCCCATTAAACAATAGAAAAGAAGCTTCTCTTATTTCAGACTTGCCGTGACTGTAGCAGTAGAATTATTTATGACTAATTCAGAATTACCCTTCTGACTTAATCTTCTATGGTAATCAATTTTGAAATGTGGAAGCAGAAGATTTTTTCCAACTGTTCGTTTAAAAAAAAATTACACATCACTTTTTTTCAACTCATTTTGACCTTGACAAATGTATGTTGGGCAAGTTTTACTAGTTTGGATTTTCATATGTTGACATAATATTTAAAAAGAATAAGCAAATTGCTTTATTCTAGTCCAAAGAAAGGAATATGAACAGCCTGCATTGAGTTACTTGGCAGGATTCTTTTAGTGTTTACACCAGAAGTCTTCAATTCAAAAATTTTCTTTTAGTTCAGGAACTAAATTTGCAAGAGATAATGCAACTCACTAGTGAGTGCTTGTTTAATCTTTCAGTTTCTTAACACTGAAAGAAGTTTTAACATGGTTTTTATCATCACTTCTAACCTCTTCTTTAAATAGACATTTTGGAGGCAGCCACTATTCTACCAGTATGGTTAAATATTTAATCAAAGACAGCTAACATACAGATACATGCCCTTCGCACTACATTAATCTACTCTTTTAATATACCCTTTTCCATTCCAGGTTTTAACCCAACTATAACAAATGCATTATCAGCATCAAAGTTGCCTGACAGTTTTCCAAAGAATCCCACATACTTGCAGGTTGGTCAGAAGACCATATTTTACTCTGTAGAACAGAGTTTAAAAAAAAGAAAAAAAGGCAAATAAATTCAATTATATTTAAAATGGTAAGTACATAAAATTAAGAAATCATTTTTCAATATAATATAGAATTTAAATAATATTTCTGCCTGCACAAACTTCAAAGTTGGCTGCAGTCCAGTAGAAAACAATTTAATAGTGACTCCATAGAACTAGTAAGACTCATGGCAGAGAAGAAAAATGCATGGGATCCATATAAATTATCTGTTGATGATCCTGCCCAGATAGCAAACAAACTGAATGAGTATTTTGCATCTACATTCAAACATGAGGAATTAAGGTGTGAAAATGCTAGAAGGTTATCAAATTGTAGCGGGGTACTTATGATTTTGTAATAACTGAGAACAAAGTGGAGGAAATATTGTTGAAGTTATATTAAAGGAGATGGCAAAGGAAGTAAGCAAACCCTTAGCCATAATTATGAGAGCATCCTTGGACTCAGGGGAGGTCCCCACAGACTGGAGATGTGTAAGTGTATCACCAATTCACAAAGGGGGATTGAAGGGTGACATGAGTAATTACAAACCAGTTAGTTTAATTTCTGTTTTAGGTAAAATAATGGCGTCACTGGTTAAAGATGCATTGCAGAATCATCTAGACAAGACTGCAGCAATAATTCAGACACAGCATGGATTTCTTAAGGGCAAGTCTTGTCTGACAAACTTGATGTGTACTATGTGTTCCAAAAATTTTGCATCCAATTCCTTTGGATGCAAAAACTATTTTGCATTGGATGCAAGAAATAATTTTGATATCATATACTTGGATTTCAGGAAAGCTTTTGACACTGTTGCACATGGAAGACTACGGTACAAATTGGAGCAGAATGGTATTAAGGGTAAGATGCTACAATGGATAAAAGGATGGTTGAAGTTGTTGTTGTTTTTGGTTTTTAGGAGCATTAGCAACTAAGGCCATATTGCTCCGGGATATGCGGTGGTCATTCCCTGACCTTTCCGCATCCTCCATATTTGGTGGTGACGGGCTCGAACCCCGGTCTAATCAAGAAGCGTGTGCTATGCACTGCTGCTCCTTCCCACCTGGCTACGGAGGCGCCAAAAGGATGGTTGAGTGGGAGAAGATAGTGGTAATCAATGGGTGCTGCTCTTCGTGGACTAATGTTATTAGTGGAGTCCCACAGGGTTTGGTGTTGGGTCCACTGTTGTTTTGTATATTTATCAATGACATTGATGAAGGTATATCAGGCTTAGTGTCTAAGTTTGCAGATGATACAAAGGTTGTCAGGGTTGTTAATGACAGTAATGGCAGTGTGCTACTGCAACAGGATCTAGAAAATTTGGGCATAAGGGCTGAGAAGTGGCAACTGAAGTTTAAAATTGCATTTCTCAAAGTACTGCATATGGGTAGAAGTAACTCCATAGAACTGTACCAACTGTGTGGTAGTACTACACAGTTAGTACATGGTAGAAAATTAAAAAGTACTTAAGGTGATAGAAAATTAAAGACCTGGGAGTAATTGTGCAGTCAGATATAAAGTTTTACGAGCAATGCAGACAGGCTGCCAGGGCAGGTCGTGGGGTTTTGTCAATGATATACAGGAATTTTGCTAGCAGGGAAAAGGAGGTGATTGTTCCTCTGTATAAGGCAATGGTCAGGCCACACCTTGAGTACTGCGTACAGGTCTGGAGGCCTCATTTTAGGATGGATGTAGATTTGCTTGAGCATGTACAGAGAAGGGTAACAAAATTGGTGAGGGGAATGAAGGGATTCTCTTACCAAGAGAGGCTTAAGTTCTGCAAATTGCAGCTTCTGGAGACTAGGCACCTGCGAGGTGATCTGATTGAAGTGTATAAGGCCTTGAATGGATTGAGCAGGCTCAATGCTGATGGGATTCTTCTACTTGTTCAGATTATGAACCTGAGGGAACAGATTCAAATTGAGGAAAAACAGATGTAGAAATAGATGTGCAGAAATTTGCCTTTAGTCAGTGGGTGGTTAATTGCTGGAACAAACTTCCATCTGTTGTTGTGGAATTTGATAGGTTAAATAAATTTAAGGAGGAACTGGACAAACATTTAGAGGGAATTGTTTTGTAATTTTTTTTTTGGCCGATTCTGCATAAACTCATACACTTGCATCACATGCCACTACTACTTTACAACATTGGCACTGGAAACAAGCTCTTTCAATATCATGGGAGTTTTTTTAAAGCTAAGGTAATGCTATTCACCATATTGTGAAAGAATAGCCACAGACTTTTGCTGCATTTGCCAAAAAAAAAAAAACCAAAGTAGATAGGAAAATACAAATTATATATGCTTCCCTCCTCGCATAGGTAAACTATCCAGTTGACCTTTGAATTTATTCAAACTGAAAGCCTCAACTACCTGTGAGGGCAACTTGTTCCAGCAATCAACAACTCACCGACTAAAAGGGGGGGGGGGGAAAAACCTTCCTACCATCTAGTCCAAATATCTTCCCCTGTAATTTGAATTTATGGCTGCTAAATCTGGAATTCTTTACAACAGTGAAAATTCTATTTTTGTTCATTTTACTAGCTCCTCTCAGAGTCTTATAAATCTCAATCTGAGGTGCCTGGTTGCCAAACTCTGTAGCCCACATAATCAGTGTCTTTCTTCATATGGTCACTATTTTGTTAGTCTTGCCTGTCCTTGGACCCTTTCAAGAAGTGCAATGTGTTTTTCAGATGAGATATCTATACTCAGTATTCCAAATGTGGTCTTACAATTGCCTAATAGAATGGGATTATGACCTCCCTATCTCTACAGGATGTTTGGTAAATCAGCGATAGGACACGTGGATATTCCTGGCTGCCTGTTTATACTGCTCAGGAAACTATATCTGCTCGTAACTCCAAGATCCCTTTCTTCTTCTGTTTTTCAACCCTACCAAGTGTGTAATTTATTTTGGGGTTACTATTTCCCAAGTGAAAGACCTTGCATTTTGCTGCATTAAAACATAGCTGCCACTTTTCTGACATCTCTTCAAGTCATCCTGAAGGAGTGCTGCTTGGCATTGATCATTAAAAATTCTGCCAATCTTTAAAGTTGTCTGCAAATTTTGACATCACATCATCTATCCCTAAGTCACCACAATGGGATAAAACTTATGCACATATTTTCCTTTTGGCCAGTGGGTATTTTTAATAAATTCAAGCAAGAACGAGCAAACTATTGGAGGGGATGGGCAAGCTCGAAAAGTTGTTTTTTTTCCCCTTCTTTTGAATGATGCTTTACAAAAACTTACTTTCATGCATCATTTGCTACCACTAATTCTAAAAAAAAAAAAAAAAAAAAAAAAAAAATTTTTATCACCAAAACAAATTTCACAACAGATGCTGATCACAACAAAAACTACACCTCACAAAGGAGAACCTTTGAGGGAATATACCACCTCATGTGGTATATTCCTTCAATTAGACAATTAATTAATTTTTTATTACAGTATTTATCCCAAATAATCAGCCTCTCTCCTATATCAGCAACCAGTTACGGGTTAAATGTAAACAATTCTTTGCAATATAAAGTTAAAATATTACTTTTTGTAAAAGAAAGTAGTAGATGTAATGAAATTACTGTATGCCTCCATGAAGCTCATGGAACCCAAAACTTAGAGCCTCAACGATGTGACATTGTTCTAATTAACATATGCAAAGCTCTGTTTATGTAACTGAGTGGTTCCTTATCTCCTGTTTATATACCATGCTGTAAACATGTCTTATTTCAAATCTTGGGATAGTCATAAGAAACTGACAATTTAAGTTTTATTTTTTTTTTTAAGTACAATAAGCAATGGTTATAGTGATCATGTTTGCAAATTGAATTTTGATTCTAATAAACAGCAATAATAATAATAATAAGCAAAAATAGATGAATATTATCCACTGGCTATAAAAATAAAGATATAAAGCACAAATTTACACTTTATTACTAATTACATGATACGTGAAAATCAGAAGAATATTATTCACAGGTTAGCAAAATAAACTTATACAGCTTAATTAATATACATTAATTAAGCATAACACTTTATATAATATGCTTACAATTTAAAATATGTAGTCACTCATTTTAGATTGCTTTCAATTATCATTATGCCTATTTATAGATTTTCCAATATTGTATAAGTCTATATTCATGATCACTTGTGCCAGTTTCTTCCAATGCTCTCCTCAGGATGGCTATAGCTTCACAAGTTTGCCGTTTTCTAACTAGAATTCGTTTGGGTTCACCTTCATTTTCCTCCTCCTCCTCGGCAAAATTATCAGTAACAGCCTGGGCAGTTTCTTCATCTGTTAAAGCTGTAGTAACTTATAGATCACCATTATGTCCACCCAATCATTAAACTCCTGTTCACCCATGTCTTGGGGCTTTTCAACATGATCAGTATGGTGACTTAGTTGACCATCATGAATAATTAATCTACATTTTTTGAAACAGTTGCTAATGCAGGTTTCGGAAACCTCATTCCAGGCACTCATTGCATGTGAAGTGCATCTAGAACAGTTATCTTCTTTGTGATATTGGACGATGTTCCCAAACCATCATCAATGGATGATTCTTCATCCTCATATCTGATCTAAAAAATGTCTTAAAGGTTTTTATTATTCCCTGGTCAAGAGGTTGAATCAGTGATGTGGTATTTGAAAGTAGTAAAACTAATTCAATGTTTTGCAGGTCGACTTTGGATGAGCTAGGCAGTTGTCCAAAACCAATGCAATTTTTTTTTCTTCTTATCCAGTTGCAAATGTCATTTACAAAGATAATCTTCAAATAAAGAGGCTGTCATCCAAGTGTTGGCATTACTGGCATACTCAACTATTTTACTCCTTTAAAACATCTAGGCAATTTATTTTTGCCTATAACTAACAGCTTCATCTTGATGGTTCCCATCATGTTGCACATTAAAAGAACTGTAATCCTGTCTTTGATCTTCTTTCCTGCAAAAGCAGAGGAATTTTTAAAAATCATGCAAAGGTCTGAGGTAGCCCTGTAGTACAACTGCTTCATCTGTATCAAAAATGTCTTCAGGATTATAAGTGATTAACACAGTTTGCCAAGAGGTTTGCAACCAGTTGTCAGCTGCAGAACAATCTGAATCCTGTTTTTCTCCGTGAAGTTTTTTTGTAAACAACATCATGCTCCTCCTTCCATCTCGTCAGCCATCCATCTATCACCTTAAAAACTCTTCGTGTAGTTTTTCAGCAAAATCATTAGTTTTTTGAAGAATACTAAGATTGCTTGGGGCATTAAAGGAGCAGGCCTATTTGAACCAAATAAACTTCATCTACTGTTTGGCATTTTCCTACACACTTCCTTTTTCTGGTTTTGCTAATCACATTAGTGTTTAATGCGATTTTAATAAAAATTACTGAGGCACTCCTATTTTACTGCTGCTTCCCTTTGAGACGTATTGCTTAAGTTTAATTTGTTGTATGTTTCTATAATTTGTAACTTATCTTTTACACTCAAATTCACTCTGTTCACTGTTATTTTTTTTTTTTTAGGTAGCACAAAATTTAAAACACAGTAAAAAAGATAAGCGTCAATTGATAACAAAGCACACACAAATTGGAACTAACATGACACATGCCAGTGAGAATTGGAGTAAAAAGTTTACGAAGTTTAGATATAGGAATGAAGAGCAGATTCTGAAAAGTTTTTTTATATGATTGAAGATTTCATTGAAAGGGAAAACACATTTCACCATAATAATGTAAAAACACACAGAATTCCAGCTATTGGTATTATCGCAAATGCAATAAGGTCGAGTTTACTACCTGTTTATAACAGGTTGTGCAAACAAAAAAAAAAAAAAAAAAAAAACCCAATAAACCAAAAATTGTTTTATGGTTGTGACCTCTAAAAATGTGCTTCAGAAAAATGGAGGGTTTCAGAATTGATTCTTATAACCAAAAGATGTGATTCTAATAAACAATGAAAGTGTAGTGAATTTTATTGATGATTTTAAATCGGTTCTTTGAAATTTAAATTTTATAAAGCAGCTGATTCTAATAACCAGTGATCACTATAACTGGCACTTATTGTATATGAAACATTGCTGTTCAATATATCTTTAAAGTAGAGCATTATTAAAACAAAAACTACAAGTAAGAGCACATTTGTCATTTTAAAAACTTAACCCATTTTGTCAGAAAAGACAGTAAAACTGGAGGGGGGAAAGGTGCAAAATGAAATTTGCTTATAATAAAAACACTAGCTTAACAATTCATGCCACTTATGTATTCATTTAAAAAAAAAAAAAAAATACCTTCACTTTATTCAAGCTACACTCAACTTGATCACCAGGTCTACGAAGAGGACCAGTAATTACAGCTCTACCTCGACCAAATCCTCTCCCTCTGCCTGTTGCCATCTTGCAGTTACATTAATTTTAAAAAATGTTATCTGAAACATGATGCATAAATTAATGCTTATGTAATATTTTTAACCAACATAATCAGTTTAACCAAAAAAAAAAAAAAAAAAAAAAAATCAAATCAATGAGCTTACTTTAGGAAATACTGTATTAGTTAAGTAATCAAATGGAAACAATAACATTGTACTAATAATATGTATAGTGCAAAAGGTAAATGATATGTTTACAGTTTTGCTGCTGAAACTATACAGCAACCTTTGGTTTAATCTCATCACTGCAGATGCCACTTCCTATAAAAAACTGTTATTAAACATGGTCATATCAATTCTATCATGGTTGGATGAAGTTCTTATTTTGTCAGCTACTATTAAAAAAAAAAAGGTATAGAAACACAAAGGCTTTTATTAATATTTGTGTTCATAAGTACAGAAAAGGGCAACAAGATTGGTGAGAGGAACAAAAGGGTGTGCTTATGGAGAAAGGCTTCAATTGGATGAAACATCCAGAACTAAGCACTAAGTTCTGCAAGTTGCAGCATCTGGAGACTAATCACCTCATAGGTGCCTAGTTGATTGAGGTGTACAAGGCCTTGAATGGTTTGAGCAGGTTCAATGCTTACGGGATATTTCCGCTTGCTTAGACTAAGAACCTGAAGGGGCATAGATTCAAATAGAGGAAAGACAGTTGTAGAATAGTTGTGCAGAAGTTTGCCTTTAGCTAGCGGGTAGTTGATTGCTGGAACAGACTTCTTGCCATCTGTTGTTGTGGAAGTTGATAGCTTAAATAAATTTAAGGCTGAACTAGAGAAATATTTGGAGTGACCAGATGGGCAAAATGAGGTTTTTTTTTTTTTTTTTTTGGCTGATGCTGTATAAGCTTGCTTTATTATTAGCCATATAGCACAAGCAAGCCTGAAACTTATTCTGCACCAGCCAAAAAAAAAAAATTCTGAGAGAGAGAAAAACAAGTAGAAGGGAATCACCAAGAAAGAGAAGAATGATGATATCCAGCTCAGGACCCTGGGTGTGCCAAGCCCATACTCACCAGATGTAAGCCCCCTGGGGTTTCTTGCATTATATGCCTCAACTAATGCTGATAAGAAAAATTAATGCTTCTAGCTCTAACATCAAAAACTAAGTTTTATGTAGAGAAAAATGAAACAATAAGATTCTTCTAGGATTCAGCATGAAAAAAAAAATTATTTCTACTTGCTGCCAAACCCACCTAAGAGAAGCAGTCTAAATATTAATGCTTTTAATCCAGGTTGTACCAAATTATAGCCTCAACTTTCTTTTTACTAATTAGGTCAGACTAAAGATGGTCATAAGAAAAATCTCAGAAAGCCTTGGCCTCTTCTGATGCCTCATTAAAGTCACTACTAGACTTGCTCACCGATCCAAACACAGCCCTGCAACTAACTCAATGATGCTTCTAAATACTCATCCCTGCTATTACTCCATCACAATACAGCATTACAACTGACTAAACAATGGCTGACTAAACAATGGAGTACATATTTGTGAATGTATTGGCATAACAGGTATAGTATCATTTGTTTTTATGCAAAAGCAAGTATTGCCATGTCACAGTGTACACAACACAGGACAAGAATGTCGATATACATTATGGAACGAGATCGCTCCCTAAGCATTGTCCCAACTTCGCTGGAGACAATGCTCAGGCAGTAACCATTCTTCATACAGAAATGAATCCATTAGACACGCAGAGCAAGACTTGTTGATCCACTACATTGACTCACAGGACAGATTCAGTGTGCCTTTTGCATAAAAAAAAGTGATACTATACCTATTATGCCAATACATTCAGGTGTGTTTTTTTTTTTTTTAAGGTTTGCTTTGGCTGCTCGCAGCCAAAGGCAAACCTGTAAAAAATAAACTTCCCCAAACTACATATAACTATTGTTCCCCTCTGAGACTGTTAGTTCTTTCATTGTGCTCACTGTTTGGCATAATTTTTTTTTTCAAATGAATTATGGGCTAGCCTGATGACCTTTATAAACAGAATATTTGCATATTTCAGTCACACAACTTCCGGCTCCTCTGATTTTTGGTAAGACAGTGTATCATGTTTGTAAACTTAAGTATTCTATACTCAGTTTCCTAGTGTTGCTGCATGAAAAATCCAAGTTTCTGGGGGAGGGGAGACACCTTGCAACCCTCGTCTGAGAGGGACTTGTTCAACCACAGCAAAAAAAAAAAAAACTGGTTGAACCCCACCAAATTTTACAGGATTTGAACCCAGGTCTTTTCCACACTGCATGTAAGGATGGTGACTAACCTACATACTACCCATATGGCTATCACATTCAGCCGTGAAAAAAAAAAAAAAAAAAAAAAAGTTATTCACTCATCATACATATATCCAAAAACAAACAAGATATTCACAAAGAAAGTAATATATAGAATATTTCTAAATCAAGTGCATTCTTTGGAATGCATGACCAGGATAAGACTCAAGTCAAAAATATCAAATTATCAAGGAGAATACATTCCCTCCCCAAAAAAAAATTTTTTAATTAATTATCTATCCCAAATTAAATTTTTACATATTCCTGGAATGGGAAAATACATGTGGCCCATGTTGTCAGAGCAGATTGCCACTGTTGTTTATCCCTCCTCTCCTTGTCATGAATTGTCCACTTTTGCTGCAGCACATACCATGCTAAGCAAGATTGAAACTAAGTCTGAAACAGCAACCCCAGAGCAACGTATCAACTCTGTGGTACTACACTGACAGTGGTAGATAATGAAAGGGACCTGGGGGTGGTTGTGCAGGCAGATATGAAGTTTTTTGAGCAGTGCAGACGGGCTGCAAGAGTAGCTCATGGTGTATTGCCGATGATATATAGGAATTTTTCTAGCAGAGATAAGGTGATTATTCCCTTGTATAAGGCAATGGTCAGGCCACACCTACAGTACTGTATACAGGTCTGGAGGCCTCATTTCAAGAAGGATGTAGAGATGGAACAAGTACAGAGAAGGGCAACAAGATTAGTGAATGGAACAAAGGGGTGCTCTTACGAAGAAAGGTTTAAGTTTTGCAAATTACAGTGTCTGGGGACTAGGCACCAGCGAGGTGATCTGATAGGTGTATAAAGGCTTGAATGGTTTGAGCATGCTCAATGCTGATGGGATTCTTCCTCTTGCTCAGAATAATCACCTGAGAGGGCATAAAATCAAATTGAGAAAAGACAGATGTAGGATAGACGTGAGGAAATTTGCCTTTAGCCAGCAGGTGGTTGGTTGGTGGAATAGACTTCCATCCCTTGTCGTGGAAGTTGATAGCCTAAATAAGTTGAAGGCTCAGCTGGACAGGTATTTCGAACAAACAGAGGGGTGAAGTGGAAGTGGTTATTTTTTAATTTATTTTATTATTATTTTTTTTTTTATTTTTGGCTGATGCTGCATAAGCTTGCTTTCTTGCATCAAATGCCTCTACTAATGCTAAAGTCAGAACCAGTGATGGCTTATGATACTGTATAAAAAAGTGGTTTAAACTTACATTTTGAAACTTTAAAATAACTAAAAAAAACGTGCTTAAAAAAAAAAAAAAAAAATCCATCTTCAGCTCTTTGTTTTAAACAATTTTTCGATAAACTTCTGATTAAAAAGTGGTATGTCTATAACAAATTCTTTTTTATAAAAGCACAGTTAAGGCTGGCACTCTTCCCTTGGCTCATTATATTTCCTATATAAAAATATATCTATTGTTTCAATTTTTCATTATATACTAGTTCTTCTATACTCACTACCTTGCTATAATTACCACAATGAAAGTGTAGAAGAACCTTTTACACTGGAAGAATTGTCCGTTGCACTGGAGAAAACAAAAAATAAGGCACCCAGATATGATCTCACTGACTTTGAAGTGGTAAAAAAGCTCTTCACCATCCACCCTGACTGCCCCTTGGTCCTCTTCAACAAATTCCTTGAATAAGCAACATTTCCTACTCTCTGGAAGAGAGCCTCCCTCAGCCTTATCCTGAAGGGCCCAGACAAGCTGTTAACAGCTTCAATTCCTATTGGCCCATAGCACTCTTACCTGTACTCTGTAAGATCTTTAAACATTTACCTTATGAAAGAACACACCAAAATTACCTCGCTGCAAACTTGGGGTCAAATCAACAATATGTCTTCAGAAAGGGATCCTGTGCAAGGATGCCCTCTACTCTAACAGCTGAGGTCCACTGCCATGGACCAGAAGTTCTTATTAGCAATCTCCATTGACTTCAGTGGGGCATTCAATACCATTTAATAGCCGAGCATCCTGAGGCATCTTCGGCAGGCTGGGATTCCCTTAAATCTTTATCACTGCCTCCAAGAAATATCACTGCCACAAAGAAATATTACATCATCACGTCTCCAGGGCTGCCCCAGCCCCTCTGTTTTGTACAGTTGTCCTAGATGAACTACTAAATCTGGAAGTAGAGCACTCCACCAGAGCACAGCTAGATGCAAAATCAACATCTGCCTTAACACAAATCCAGACATGGTTGTATCTTCACAAATTGCAAATTTCAACCAAGCAAATGCAAGCCCTTCTGATTAAAGGAACCTAGAGTCCCAGAAGATCACCAATCGTACACCTTAATAACCAACCCATTAAACTGGTAAAGAAGCTCAAGTTTCTCGGTGTGATCATTGACGATAAACTTCCATTTTATCCTCACCTTGTCGACTTGGCTGGAAAGATAAGCAATCCTCATTAATTGTTAGGATTTTCAAATGCAATTGGGGACTAAAGCACTGCCTTGGCCACCATCTATTAGGCTACTTTCATTCCGGAGGTATGCTATAGTGCCGATATTTGGTTTCACAAGGCTATTATCAATAAAAACAAAAGGAAGCTTGATTCCATCTAGCTGCACATTCTATTTGCCATCACCTGAACTTGCTGCACCAAGGATACACCTGCCCTTCAAGTACTGGCTGGGGCCATGCCACTTCAGCTCAGAGCCATTGCAGGGGAAGGGGCCTCTGTTACTGGTTCAGTAAATCTCTTCCAGCAACAATGCTATATTTCACACTGAACCCAACCAATAATTGGACAAAAGAAGAATTATACTCGCCTCATTCAAATTTGGCAAGATGACTGGAATACCACCCTTTAAAGGGTTGGCTACAAAGAGGTTCATTCCTGAAGTCACCATCACCTTCCTGCAGCCACCCCCTTGGTTTTCACTGGGTCTCTATGCTACTTATCTTCTCATGGGATAACAGAAGCTTGCAGACCTGGGCCTCACCAACAGTTCATCCTGTGTTTGTGGCACCCTCAAGAACCGGGTGCATGTGCTATACCACTGAAAATTACCATCCATTCAGAAGCATCATGCTGACGACCCTTCACTCCCTCCCACATAGATGAGCAGCACTCTCCCCATTTGCACAGGCAGCCTTCACACACACAGATCTCTTCTCTCTAGAAACTGAAATATGGGGGGGGACAGATCAACACCGCCACACCTTGGTTGGGAGTCCAACCACAATTTAAGCCTTTTCACAACATCGCCTTACTCCCATCTTCCTGGTAAACCAAAAATGAGAACTGTGCAGGCATCCTCTTCAGGGCACTGAATCTGTCAAAGTTTCCTTGCACCTGTATACCACCTTTGGTCTGGTGCAGCTGACATTTGGCTTTCCAGATGTGGGATTCACCTTTGCAGACCTCCCTTCTGCAAGCTGTCTTCCTTTCTCAGGCCTTCAATGAGCCAGAGAAAGGATTGTAGAGCGAGGACAAATACATTTGAATTATGAAATACCTTTAAAGCAAAAAAATCACAGGAGGCGGCTGCCAAAATGGATGAATGTGAAGGTAGCTGGTTAGACAGAGCAGAAATATGTAGGATGGGATAGTTAGTGACAAAGTACTGCAACAGGTACAAATAAGTTTAGAGAGGAAAGGCTGTGTATGAGAGCACAAGAGTGTAAAAAATTGAGACGAGAAATTTTGCACGTATGTGAATAAACAAAGTTCTAAGAAAGTTGATCATTATACCATTCTCAGAAGAAACCATTGAGTTTAATTATCAGGCCATCATTGGACTCAAGAGATTCCTTTGGATTGCAGAAGCACCAATACATAAAGATGGTTCTAAGGGTGAAATCTGTAACTACAGACCAGTTAGTCTGACTTTGGTGGTAGGGAAAATCTTAAAGACAATGATTAAGAGTGCAATTCAGGGAAATTTAGATAAATGTGGCATTCTGAAGGACACACAACATGGCTTGGTTAAAGGAAAATCATGTCAGTTATTTTAACATAGTTACTAGTGAGCTGGATATAGGGAACAATTTTGACACAGTTTATATGGATTTTAGCAAGGCATTTGACTCAGTTCCTCATGAAAGGTTACTGTATAAACTGGAATATGTTGTGATTAGTGGAAAGATTCTAAGATGGGTGGTTGCAGGGCAGAAGGCTGTGATTAATGGATCATCTTCAGAGGTGGTTACCCCAAGGATTACTCTTTGACTACTGTTTCTCATTCTCATAAAAGAGATCGACGACATGATGTCAAACTTTGCAGATGACGTAAAGATTGGTAGGGTCATTAATGATCATTGCCAGGCAATGCTCCTACAGGACGACTTGAACAGACTTAGAAAGTAGTCAGAAAAGTGGCAGCTACATTTTAATGCAGCAAAATGAAGTCTTACACTTGGGAAATAGCAACCTCAAAGTAAATTTATACTTAAACAGTGGAGAAAGAAAGGGAGCTGAGAGTTATGAAGTTTTCTGAGTAGTGTAAACAGGCAGCCAGGAAAGCCCATGGTGTCCTATCGATGATTTATCAAACATCGATCCTGTAGGGATAGGAAGGTCATAATCCCACTCTATAAGGCAACTGTAAGGTCACATTTGGAATACTGTGTTCAAGTATGGGGACTTCATCTAAAAAAAAAAAGGCACTGAGCTTCTTGAAAGGGTCCAAACTTGCATGATGAGATTGGCAAAATGGCAATTGTATAAACAAAGATTGATTAAATGACTTACAGAGCTTGGCAACCAGGCACCTCAGAAGTTATTTGGTTTTTTTTTAGGAGCATTAGCAATAAATCCATATTGTTCCAGGGATATGCAGTGGTCATTCCCTGACTTTTCCACATCCTCTGTATTTGGTGGTCAAGGGCTCGAATCCCGGTCTAATCAAGAAGCGTGTGCTACGCACTGCTGCTCCTGTCCACCTGGCCACGGAGGCACCACCTCAGAAGTAACCTGTTCAAGATTTATAAGGCTCTGAGAGGGGGTTAGTAAAGTGAATGAGGGTGTAATTTTCACTGTTGTCAAGGGTTCCAGAACTAGTGGCCAAAAATTGCTTTTCTTTTTTTAGTTGGCTAGTGCAACAAAAGCCTCTAGTTTCCTTGCATTATGTGGTGAATACTGTTACTATTAAATCAGCCAGACTAGTTTTAGGTCTGTGCATCATGAACAGCTTTGTAATTTGTGCCTCTAACTTTCAGTGACAAGAGGAAATCACCTTGAGAGAGAGATTGTGGAAAAAAAAAACTTCATGATTAACGATATAAATTTATTGTACAATAAAGTCAGTTCTGCTTTAACAAGGTACACATGTTTCTAAAAATCTCAGCATTATGGTATTTCGTGCATTAAAAACAGGGCTTATGGAAAAAATAGAGATAAGGGCAGAGCACTAAAATAAAAAAATAAAATATCAGTCTGGTTAAGTAAAACACAGGCCTAGACACCTGAAACTTCTAATAAATAAATATTAGAGTAAATATAGCACTTTATCTTGACAAGATACCTTGTATTGGTTGGAGACTATGTATGCTTACATATATAGCCTAATTAATACTGTAATATATGCATACTAACTGATATTTCAGTTTAGATTTTTTTTACTATAAATTTTAACAGTAAAGAAAAGATAAGCAATCAATAACGACAAACACAGCACACACAAATTGCACTAGTGAGATACAGATTAACAAGTTTATGAAGCTTAAAAAATAGGAATGAAGAGAAGATTCTGAAAATCTATTTTATATTTTTTAAATGAGTGAAGATTTCACCATAATTATGTAAAAACCCAGAGAATTCCAACTATTGGTTTTTAATCATAAATGCAATAAGACAAGAGTTTACTATTCATTTATAATTATATTGCACTAACAAAAAAAAAAGTAATAATTATTATTATTTATTAGGGTCACCTATAATCGATTACACCTACCCATATTTTGGGTCTGTAAATTGCATGTGTTCTCTGGTCAATTTGCCTGTTTTGCTGGATGAAAAAACCAAGTTTATGGGGGAGGGGGGTGTTGTTGTCTACGCCTGAGACACACTAACTCAGTCAAAGTGAAAGAAGACCATTAAAGTTCCTCGCATCACTCAAGAATTTCAACCCAGGCCTTTTCCATCCAGTGTGGGGAAGATGGTGACAATACCATTGTGCTACCCACATAGACTGCACTAACAAAAAAGCCCAATAAACCAGGAACTGCAAGTTGTTTTTGTTTTATGATAGTGACCTCCAGAAATGTGCCCCTCTGTTTGCACTGTCCTGCCTCACAATTTCTGTTTGAACAGAAAAATGTGAGCTCCTGAAAATGTCTGCCTACAATATCACCTGTTATCTTGTGAATACAACAAATGACAGTGTCAACGACCAATACAACTACAGTAAATGAAATATAGCCATCATACGTTTGATGGTTTTTAAGCTTTGTAGCTTTGTATGCATTCCTGCACAGGTCACTACATTCAACTTAGTGCCAGGTTTTGCATTCACCTGTGTTATCAGACAAATTGCACATGAGCCAATTCAAAAATTGCATTACTCTTTGTTCCCTAATACATCAGTCACACTTGGGCAAATTTGCATCGTTAGAATGTGCATTATAGCAAAACTGACTATACAGTATAAGTGATCAGAGAACATAATCAGGAAGTCAAATATATAAACTATATTACTGCCAAAACTGAATTAGTTTCCTTTTTACTGCACTTTATAAAATTCATCAAATTTTTGCCAAAGCCAGCTATCTAAAGATGCATCCAATTTTTGCCAAAGTTATATGATATATTTTTAAAATTAGGTTGCATTTCATCATATTGGCTATGAATTTTTTTTTTTTTTTTTTTGCTTCAAAATTTTCTCACAGCCTAACAAGTTGGTAAAATCTGGACCTGGAATTAGCAGGTAAACCTGAGTGTACATGTGCAATTAACTTCCATGGTTGAATTAGTGAGCACAATAAACAGCTAATCATGACTGATTGTCCCTTTAACATACATGACATCACTGTTGTAGTAAATATTAGTGTTGGAAACGTACATATATTTCTCATGCCTGGGGCAGTTCCTTATATCTTCCTCATATCTGCACTGGGCCTCTGATCATAGTACCAGCACTGACAAACCAGTCATGCAACTGTTGGCAACAAAGAGAATATCATCTGGTCAAAATCAGCTGTGACTGGCCATGTGCATAGAGTATCTCAAATGATAAAAACAGGGAAGAAAATGGTTTTCCCTAAGCTTTGATGATGAAAAGAATTCTTGGGAAGTTTATAAAAATAGTTAACTAGTTCCAGCTGGGTGCTCAAAATACAGGGAGATTTTTTTTTTTTTTTTATTCATTTCAAGAACAAAAAAACTGCTTAGAAACAGAAATTAATACCAGAATGTATATTTAGGGGTGTTGTTAAAAAAAAACTCATGCCACAACATGTATCCTCCACATTTATCAATACTTTGTTGCAGTATGAAATTGCAAAGAATGTGCTCTAACATTTCTTCTGAGATGGTAAAAATTATCTTCAGTCAATTCCTTCAGCACAGGAATGGTTCATAAATTCTTCTAAAACACTCAGTTTTTGAGATAACCCCATAGATAAAAATCGCATGGGTTTAAATCGGATGACATGGGTTTAAACGGATGAGGCTATGCCTAAGGAACCACCCTGTTATCGAAAATTATCTCTGAACTGCAGGACAGCTGTGGAAAGTAGTCAATGTTGCCAACAAAAATAAAGTAATGACATTGTTAGTATAAAAAATTTGAAGCTTAAAAAAAAAAATTGCACAGAAATAGTACAATAAACAAAACAATCCTGTATAAACTATTTAAAGTTCTAGTTTGCTTTAGCAAAAAAAAAAAAAAAAAAAAAAACCCGACTTTGTTGAGTTCCCAATTTGCTTAAACAGCAGCTGAACAGTTCCTATTTAAATGAATTTGAATTTTATTGTAGTTTCATTATTTTTGTTTAATTTGATTTATTTAATAAAATGCTTGAATGTAGCAGTAGCACCAGAGTTGGCCTGTCCATATAAATGATCTAAGCAGTCACTGTAGTAGCATTCAAGTTCTGTAGACTTGTTTTTTTGTGAAAGCCAATTCACATGAAGAAACAAAGGGTGATAGCAGCTCAGACAGTCACTCTCACTTCCACTAATTGTATTCACTAACTATGCTGGACTGTACTTTCTGATCCTAACATCACTAATAAAAGTTTCTTGTACCAGAAGTAAGTCAACAGTAATCATAAAAAATGTGTTAGCTTCAACACACTTGTTAAGCAGATAATCAGAGACAGTGATTAAGCAACCATAATGCCATGAACATTCTCTCATTAATACTTCAAATTGGCTATAAAAAAGGTACTGCAAGTAAAATCGTTGAAATAAGTTCATTGCCTAATGAAACTTTTTAAATAGGAATGGAATTTTGCAAGAATGCTTTACAAAATTTAGGTATTAACTTAGGAAATTAGGAAAAAGTGCTGCTTATTTCAGAGATAAAGCAGACAAATTCTAGCAAACGTCTTCACCACAAAACTTAGGTATAAACAAAATTTTGGAAGGAATTGGATGTTTAGCACACGTGCTACATAATACAATGCACATCTCCTTCTCATATACTCTCAATTATGTTGAAGTTAGACTATTTTCATGTTGAAGTTAGAATATTTTGCTATTTCAGCACTGTCAGAACTGAAAGTCCTCAGATGCCAGCATATGAATGCAAGTTATTCTTTCACAGTCAAAGGAAAGCTAGATAGGCACAATATGGACTTAGCAGCCCTTGTGCCATTAAACAATATACCAGCAACCAAGCTAGATTTCCTTGGAAAATACAGTGGAAACAATCCTCAAACTACATAAAGCACTCATATCATACTTACTTTTTGAAGAAATTACTCCAAAAATTCTAGAAACATTTTTTATGGATTCACTGAGTAACTTACATGTATTGGGTCTAAAGCCCACAGTAAACCTTTAAGAAAATTTTACAAATTGAAGGGGGATAGAAAAGTATTAATCAAATCGTTGTTCATTTAAAAGCAATCTGCTGATTATGTGAAAGAAAGGTTGTTTCCAATAAGTGATAAGTCCATTCTTAACAGATATTTCTGAACTTATAACAAAAGTTATAATTAGAAGCCAAAACTTCTTTTACACTACTCATAATTATTTAATTAGGTATGTCAGTTTCAATTTGGGACAAGCTGAAGCCACTAAGTATTTAAAAGAGAGAAATTGAAATAAATAAAATAAATGTTTAGTCAGTGTGCTATTCTAAATAAAACCATAGCACAAGAACTTTAATAGTCAGCAAAACTACTGTGGAGGAGGGACTAACAGTTGATACAGTATGGTTGTTAAAGGTCCTGTGGGAATCTATTTGGAAATTACACAGGAGACTGCAAAATTTATAGCTGCACTTCTGATATCAATCTCACTTAGGCTGGAAGATAAAGCTTCATCACAAGTGGTTGTACATTCTTCAGCAAGTCCAGTTCAAGGAATAAAGCTCCAAACTGTCTGTTAATTTTTTAACATCTGTGTTGGGAACTATGCAAATGCTCACATTAAACATTTTTCTTTCAGTGAATGTTCAGTGGAGCAAAGGAAAAGAACTCACTGGACACAAAGAATCTATATCAGTGTATGTATACACAGTGTTTCAAAAACAATGGTAAATAATTTAAAGGTGAAAAGTACAAACTAAAATAAACAAAAAAGTCCCAGTGAACATCAGGCCACAAATGAATTGTTTGAGATAATGCACATTTTCTGTTAAGAGCCACCACTGAATATGGGAGCACTAGTTTAGCAAAAAGCTGTGAATACGCTAAGAGTGGTTTTATTAAACATAAGATAATACATTTTTAATTTTTGGTTTCAACACCACAGGATTTTACAGATGTTACATGATGTTCTAACACCCTTTCCTCAACATCAGGTGTTATGCTTCTGGGCCTACCTGCTCGTACTCCATGTGCAAAGTGCCCATGTTCTCTTAAGGCATTAATGTACCCTGATGAATGTGCGCCTGTTGGGCTGCCTTCGGCAGGGAAATGCTTCTTGGTACAAACGTGCAGCCTCAAGTGCACTGCCGTTGGCTTTACCATACATGAAGTGTATGTCCACATACTCTTTGTTGCTGTAACCTCCTTCCATGTTGACTATCCTTTGACGAGTACTAGTATGCCTGCTACGTCTCAGAGCATTGAGAGAGAGGAAAGGGAAAGAATGCACATAACCTAAACAAACAAGTCAGTGGTGGATCCCAACTCTGTACAGTTCACCTTGTTAGTGGTGGAGCCCAACTAGAAAGGTGCAATATCTCGAAAACAATTCACTTAAGAACCCATGTTTACTAGGCTTTTTTGCATATTGTAGTCTGTACAGTTCACCTTTAAATTATTGACTATCACTTTTGAAACACCCTGTATATATCACCCCAGGGGCTCACACCTGGTGAGTGAGTATGGGCTTGCACACCCAGGGTCCTGAACTGGACATCATTCTTCTCTGTCTTGGCAATTCCTCTCTTTTTTTGGTTGGTGCAACATAAGCCTCAGGCTTCTTTGCACCATATGGCTAATAATAATATTAAATTATGTATTGCAAGATGAACAAAAAACTACTACATCATCAAAACAAATAATTAAAGGAATTATTTTGATGTACCTAATACCCAATTATGTTATTTACATTTCCTTATTTTATAACTACGACAACACAGTAACTTTTATGTTGAAATAAAATAAAAAAATTAAATGTTTATTCCTATCCAAACTGCTTTGGAACTTCCACTCAATGAAAAATTCATAAGCAATTTAAGGTGCCAAGCATTTTACTGGTTAGCGATTAATATTTACCTTTTATTAATTCAGTGCTTCTCAAAGTGGGCAATATCACCCCCTGGGGGACATTTGAATTATCCATGGGGGCATTAGGCATGTAAGGGGGCAACAGGGGCAGATGGAGCACCATCAATGATTGGCCGTTACAAGGGTTTTATGGCTTATTTAAAAAATGCTGTGCCAAATATCATTACTGTCCACTGTGTCATTCACCATCAGCATTTAGTTGCGAAAAAACTTGATCAACTGCATAATTCTCTACAAACTGTTATTACTGCTATAAACAAAATTAAAGCACATTCCTTGAATGATCGTATATTTCGAAAGCTTTGCGATCAAAACAGTGAAGATTTTGAACGAGTGCTACTTCACTCAGAGGTTCGGTGGCTGTCAAAAGGCAACTGTCTCAACAGATTTTATGAACTCTAAAATACTGTTGTCGAGTTTTTTTAAGATCGGAACAACGACCTTAGATGTGCACAGATGTGCTTAGTAATGACCTCAAGAAAATGAAAACTGATATTGCTTATCTTGCAGATTTATTTACTAGATTCAACTCAATGAACTTACATTTACAAGGACAAGATGTAACTGTTAAGACGAAAACTCAAATTTCAGCATTTATTTCAAAATTAAAGCTTTTTATGCACAACGTAGGACGACGTGAATTGTATCAATTTCCAAATCTGTTGGAAATAGAGAAAAAAGGAAAAATAGCTGATGAAACTAACTTTTTGTATTCATCTAGAAATGTTGCACAGAGATATGCAGGAAAGGTTTGAAGATCTCCTTAATTTGATAATTCTAGATTGGGTTATAAATCCTTTTTTAAATAATGACGATGGTGAACATTTTGTAGAAGAATTGATTAAGTTACAAAATAAAGCTGAACTGAAACCAAAAATTTCGAAATTCATATCAGGAATTTTGGTTACAAAAGAAAATCCCTGACCTGCACTGTGGGAATTGTAAAAAAATTACTTATTTCTTTTCCAACATCATATCTAGTCGAAACCAGTTGCAGTGCTGTATCTCAATTGCTGACAAAACAAAGGAATTGTCTGAATGTTGTTAAACATTTATGGCAATTTATGACTTCTACTAAGAGATATTAAACCTAATAAATCTCCACCAAGTTCATCCATTGCATTAAATATTAAAATATAATTAACTATTTCCATTAATATGACTTATTTATGGAATTACTTTAATTTTTATGACTTAATTTAAGTGACTATAACTGACTTTATTTATATATAACTTTTTATATATAAATTTATCTATAACTGACTTTGTTCCATTTACTAATCTTGTTGCCCTTCTCTGTACCCGTTCCAGCAGCTCTACATCCTTCTTGAAATGAGGCCTCCAGACCTGTATACAGTACTCAAGATGTGGCCTTACCATTGCCTTATACAAGGGAATAATCACCTCCTTATCCCTGCTAGAAAAATTCCTGTATATCATTGACAAGACACCATGAGCTACTCTTGCAGCTCGTCTGCACTGCTCAGAGAACTTCATATCTGCCTGCACAATTACCCCCAGGTCCTTTTCATTCTCCACCACTGTCAGTGTAGTACCGCAGAGTTGATACGTTGCTCTGGGGTTACTGTTTCCCATAGCAACGTATCAACTCTGCGGTACTACACTGACAGTGGTGGAGAATGAAAAGGACCTGGGGTAATTGTGCAGGCAGATATGAAGTTCTCTGAGCAGTGCAGACGAGCTGCAAGAGTAGCTCATGGTGTCATGTCAATGATATACAGGAATTTTTCTAGCAGGGATAAGGAGGTGATTATTCCCTTGTATAAGGCAATGGTAAGGCCACATCTTGAGTACTGTATACAGGTCTGGAGGCCTCATTTCAAGAAGGATGTAGAGCTGCTGGAACGGGTACAGAGAAGGGCAACAAGATTAGTAAATGGAACAAAGGGTTGCTCTTACGAAGAAAGGCTTAAGTTTTGCAAATTACAGAGTCTGGAGACTAGGCACCGGCGAGGTGATCTGATAGAGGTGTATAAGGCTTTGAATGGTTTGAGCATGCTCAATGCCAATGGGATTCTTCATCTTTCTCAGAATAATCACCTCAGAGGGCATAAATTCAAATTGAGGAAGGACAGATGTTGGATAGATGTGCGGAAATTTGCCTTTGGCCAGCGGGTGGTTGGTTGGTGGAACCGACTTCCATCACTGGTTGTTGAAGTTGATAGCCTAAACAAATTTAAAGCTCAACTGGACAGGTATTTCGAACGAACGGAGGGGTGAAATGGGAGTGGGTTTTTTTTTTTTTGTTTTTTTTGGCTGATGCTGAATAAGCTTGCTTTCTTGCATCATATGCCTCTGCTAATGCTAATGCTAATATAGTCGTAATTTTTTTATGAAGAAGGAATAAAGTGCAGTAAATAGTTTTCTTTATAATTCACACACATATATGCAGGGCTGCGTTTACGTTTGTGGAGTCAAACAGACAAATATTCATTTCAGTTATTTAGCTTCACTTTATATTGGTAGGCTAAAAAAAAAACCCTGGCGAGGGCTTTTTGTTTTTTTTTTTTTTTTTAAGGGGGAAGGTGATCCAAAAAAGTTTGAGAAGCACTGTATTAATTGAATGAGTAAAGATAAGCGCATGCCATTGGAAAAGCGAATGAATCGCTAAAAGAAACATTTTTTTTTTTAAATTCTAAGCTTGGTCTTTTTTGCCCCTCCTCTAAGATTCGTTTGTTGGAGTGCATCTTGAAACTTTCCTGCCATACCGTACATTTGCGGGTAAATAATCCATGAATTATACCGTATGCTCACCCACGAACCGCCGTTGACTACATGCAGTCGGTGTCACTTGCCATTTTCCAATGCTCATAAACACAAGATAAATGTTAACCTGTGAAATACGACTCCAGGAAAACAAAAAAGTTAAAACACCTTAAATAAAAAAAGAGGGGGGGGGGACATATGGAGGAGAGAGAGGGGTATATCTCCTATGCCAAAGGGGTGTGTGTATATGTATATATAATAAAAATTTAGTACCACCATCATCTTTAGTTTTACTTGTCATGTCATATTTTTATAATATGCATGCTTACATTTGCATCCATTGCTGCTGCTTTGAGCGATTCGGTGCGTTTGCCATATCCTATCCTGTTTATATCTTATCTGTTTTTACTCTTTAAATACTATCTCTTAAATGTTATATATATATATATATATATATATATATATATATATATATATTTTTTTTTTTTTTTTTTTTTTCTAAGTCAAATGCAGTGCTCACCATGTTACCTTCATGTTGCAAAGAAGACGCTCTCTATGGACTCATTAGCTGTACTTTATTTGTGGTAACGAATTTCTTTCTCATCACGTAAAAAGTGATTAAAAAAATTAACAACTATAACATGTCTCCTCAAACCTATTAGTTCAAGAAAAGCACTGTATTCATAGTAAGAGGCTCGGCATATTTGAAACAAAAATAGACTGAAGTTACCTGGCGATAGGATAAATCAACGCTGCATCTACAGAGTAGCAAGAAATCTTATTACTCTGTGGCTGCATCTAAGTTATTCGCAACTTCGGAAAGGATATATAAAATTGTCAAATAATGCGAAATTAAGTTTAAATATAAAAAATAAGAAATAGAGCATAAAAAAGATAATATCTATGCAGACTTATTTTAAGATGAGCTCAGTCATGTCTAAAAATTCAAAGCGAATAAAATTCCTACGCAAAATTGAAAATACCCCATAATCTTAAAATTTTTCGCTCGATCCATTAAATTTAAAAATCAAAAATTTCAATGTGGGAAATAACAAGATTGCGAAACAATATCTAGTGGAAAGGGAAGAAAAAAAAAAACATTTTATATAAAATTTCATATTAGTACAGGAAAATTACACTTCACACTATTTTTTTTAACGCGATTAGTTTAATTAAAATTTCTGTGACTTTCAACGCAGACCAAGAACAGTATAAATACATACCAGATCAAATAGGAACCTGTGATTTGAATACTGCTACTGACAGTTCAAGCCAGTCGCCGAAAAACTGAAACTACAATAGCAACTAACAACACGTGACACTTCTAAAAGTGCAGGTCTCTCCAAATTTCTGGGGAAATAATTAAGCAAATAAAACACGTGACTTGGATTCTTCCCATTATTATTTCAGGGGAGAACGCATTTCTCGTTTTTGTGATTTGGTAAATTTATTCCGGTTGATTTTTTCAGGAGCATCATTAACTTAAACAACATTATTCCGCTGTGTAATATGCCATGTAAGTTAATATATGCTCAGGGGCCAATTTGCATACTGTGCGGCTGAAAACCACGGGCTAACTAATGGAAGGAAGTGCACTATCTCCGCTTGAGATTGTAAACTATAGCCCATATTGAAGAGACCTTTAGAAATATTCCTCAAGTCAGCAATAGAATTCCAGCCCGGTCCTTTCCAAACGAGTGATAAGTGGCAAAGCCACTTTGCACGATTAACTGGTAATAACTTTACTGAAATTAATGTTATTCCCATAATTCAATTAACTTAAGTAAATACAGTGGTACCTCGACATACGAGTTTAATTCGTTCCGTAACCTTGCTCGTATCTCCAAGCAATTTTCCCCATTGAAATTAATTGAAATGCCATTAATCCGTTCCAGCTCCCAAAAAACCACCTCAGTTGTTTTTGTTAAGTGTTTTTGAATAAGAAAAATGTACTGTAGTTACAAGAAGAAACATTTATTTATAAATAACAAATACATATTCTATAGAAACATAATAAAAGAAAAGGTGAAGTGCTTACGGAAGCGTATAATTTTCTTCATTGGTCTTCGCTTTTTTTGTCACGCATTGCTCATTTTCACCTGCAGATCGTTTAAAAAAAACTGTCCAAGGAGGTTTGTTTCTTCCTCCCTTTCAGGATATTGCGGAAATGTGTTAGGCAAGTTTCGTTGAACAACTCCGATGCACGACCAGTTGCAACTTTTTCGGGGTGATTTTTATCCACGAACTCTACAACTTTCTCCCACATTCCCAAGATCTCCTTTATATTTCTTATAGAGATAACCTTCTCCATCTCTGGCTCCTCTTCAAAACTAATTTTTCGTTGAACCACCATATGCTGCTGCGAATGTAGATCGTGTAACTCCTCGGTTGTCAACTCCTGAGTCTGTTCCTCGAAAAGTTCGTTCACATCTCTCTCATCCACCTCCAGACCCATGGATTTTCCCAGAGAAACAATCTCCTCTACCACTGACACTTCGGGTTCCAATTCTTCAAAAGCCCTTTCAGCTACAGCCTCAGGCCACAGCTTCTTCCATGCAGATATTAAGGTCCTCGTTGTAACACCCAGCCAGGCCTGATCAATAATTCTTAGGCATATCACGATGTTAAAGTGGTCCTTCCAGAACTCTCGAAGGGTAAGGTTTGTGTTCTCCGTCACTTCAAAGCAGCGCCGAAAAATGTGCTTGGTGTACAACTTCTTAAAATTAGAAATCACCTGCGGATCCATGGGCTGCAGGATAGGAGTGGTGTTGGGTGGTAGGTAGAGAACCTTTATGAACTTGAACTCTTCGAGTAAATCATCTTCGAGATTTGTTGGGTGAGCAGGGGCATTGTCGAGGACGAGAAGGACTTGCATGGGTAGGTTGTTTTCCTGTAGATATTTTTTGACAGAAGGGCCAAACACCAGGTTTATCCACTCCACAAAGAATTTCCTGGTGACCCACGCCTTCGGATTTGCCCTCCACATAACTTGTAGTTTTTCTTTTAAAATCTTATGTGACTTAAAGGCTCTGGGATTTTCCGAATGGTATACTAGCAGAGGCTTGATTTTGCAGTCGCCACTCGCATTGGCGCAAAGTGCTAGAGTTAATCTATCCTTCATGGGTTTGTGACCTGGCATCGTCTTCTCCTCTGCCGTTATGTAAGTCCTATTCGGCATCCTTTTCCAGAAAAGCCCTGTCTCGTCACAGTTGAAGACTTGCTGAGGGATGTATCCTTTGGCTTCTATCAGTTCGGAAAACGTTTTGATGTAAACCTCAGCTGCCTTCACATCCGAACTTGCTGCCTCACCATGCCTGACGACGGAGTGAATGCCGGTCCTTTTCCTAAAGTTGTCAAACCAGCCCCGACTGGCTTTAAACGAGTCTTCCGAGTCCTCGTTTGTGGAAGTGTGTGGGATCTGCTTCAGCAAATCACCGTAAATCGCTCGTGCCTTCTCACATATGATACTTTGTGTTAAGAATCCTCCTTGAAGCTGCTTCTCTGTCACCCACACCATCAGTAGTTTATCCATTTTCTCATGGAGAGAGGTCCGGAGCTTAGAAATTATTGTAACGCCCTTGGCTGGCGTTATACCCTTTATCAACTTCTTCTGTTTAAGCACAGTACATATCATTGTATGTGCTACGCCCGTACATCCTCGCCAAGTCAATTACTCGCACACCTTGCTCATGTTTTTCTATGATTTCACGCTTTAATTCAATAGACATCATCTTCTTCTTCAGACCCATAGTTATAAAAATAAATTTGATAATGTTTTGTAAATGTACAAACAGCAAAAAACGCGAACCCAACTTATCAAAAATGCTACGAAAACGAGGGAAACAAGCACACAGACTGAGGTCTAGTCTGAGGTGGGAGAAACTGTTAGACGCTGCACACGACCCCAACATGCGCCCCGCATGTTGGGGTCGTGCGCAGCGGTGTAGTGTGCGATTCCTCGTATCTCAAATCTTGCTCTCATCTCAAAGCAAAATATCGCTCGCTCGGCGGCTCGTATCTCAAAACACTCTTATATTAGGGCACTCGTATATCGAGGTACCACTGTATGTCAAAACCAAACTAAATTCTGCGCAAAAGCTTGCGCTCTTCAAGTACCTATTTGAACCTGGTGCTACTATATCGGGGGGGGGGAAGAATTCACTTTATGCTCAAGGCTGAATTTAGCTGGCTATTTCACTTTATGCTCAAATCTGCTGCCCTGACAAGATATTTTTATAGACCCTGAAAATAAGGTTACGGAAATTGGACCATTGTTTCTCAGTCCTCTCCGTGGCCGAGTTAGTCAGTCTCAGGCGTAGATAGCAAGATTTTCTACCCAGAGAGCTGAGATTTTTCGTCCAGCAAACAGACAAATCGACCGTAGAACACACGCAATTAACAGACATAAGACACGGCACGGCAGATGAATTTAATTATTCGAGTGGTCCAAATATAATAGTTTTGTTTCTCAGCCCATGCACCTTGCGATCCTGGCGCAACTGTGCTGTGGTAAACCTGGTTTTGCCCATACTTAAAATAATACACTGCTTCACAAAATTAACAGAACAAAACGTCTTTCATGAATATTTTATTGAGAACAGTGTCGCCGAAGCTAAATATTTGATATACGCGACATCCTGGCATGCAAATTCCGAGTATCCAAGACAAATCGATCTATCGCTTTACACAGCCAGAATTTTGCAAATTACCTATAAAAACTCGAGTTGCGACCACATCACTTCATTCCCATTTTCTGGCTTGCCTCTCTTATAGATCTGCCATGGTCCAAACCCCTTACTGCACAGTCTCCGGGCGAATTCCCGGAGGGCTCCGTGCTGGGTCCACTCTTCTGGAACGTGGTCCTCGACGGCTTCCTCACGCTGGACCTTGGTAACATCGTATCACAAGCCTACGATGATCTCAGCAAACCATGCAATCGGTATACTACAAAGCTCGGCAGAACAAAATAACCTACAAATATCCCTGAACAAAACTTGCTCCATCCTACTGGAGGGAACTTTGGACATCAGGAGACCTCCCCAGATCCGTATTCAAGGAACAACAAAAAAGCTTGCCACAGAACTAAAACACCTCGGCGTTGTTTTACACAAACTGTGTCTTTCACACCACACTTAGCCTACCTCCAAAAGAAAGTCAGGAGCGTCTCTGCGCTATTCGTGAGGAATACCTGCAAGGACTGTGGTCTTAGCAAAAGGAAAGGACGCTGGTATTCTTCTATAATGTGCCTTCTTACCTGTCATTACGTACGTATATATATGTTTTTTTTTATTATTTTCTTTTTTTTTTTTTTTCCGGCCCTCCCTGGGAAGCTTAGGCTAACCCCACGGTCGGCCAGCCAGAGTTCTCTTTCCACATACCTGGTCCGGCTCCCAGTGCCAGTGACGGTAACTAGCAGTCTGTGGTGTTCCACAGACCCTAGGCTAAGCGGCCAGATGAACAACATAACCCGCACTAAGCAAACATGAACATACACTAACATATGATATCTGGCCTTCACAGTACTGTACTGTCTTACTTCACAAGAGATTCAAATGCGGAGTTATGGGAAAGCACCGGTGCCGCTTGTCAAAAAACACTATGTCACTATGTCATTACGTACGCAGCTGGGCCTGGTTCAAGAAGGCCACCACTCCTGTAAATAGAGAAAAGCTTGAAACTACCCAACGTTACATGCTTCTAAAAACTTCAAGAGCCTGTAACACTCCAGGTTCTGGCTGGGGAACTGCCCACTAGACCTCGAGATTGTCCACTGAGGGCCTCTCTTCTGCCTCTCCGGATGCCGGGAAACCGACTGTCTAGATTTCACAATAAATCCTGCAAATGACGCAAAACTAGAGAAAAGACGCTTTATCGAGCATCTCCAAAACAAGTAGCTGACACGCTAGGAAGCCTCAAGGAAGGGAGCAATCACAAAAAAATTCCTACACAACATACAGATGATGGTATCATAAGCATCCAAGCTGGATTCCACCGAGGCTCCTAGTCATGTATTTACTTACAGGGCATGCCGCTATCAGGGAAAAACCTAGCGGGGATTGGGTTCAGAGAACACCCACTTTTGTTCCTGTGGTGATTCCGAATAATGCGAACACCTAATGTGCAACTGCACCTTGTATGACAACCTTCAAGAGGTTGTCATACAAGCTGCAGCCTGGTGAACAAGCTCTAATACTCAATAAGACACCAGGCATACCTAATCCTAATTCGCATTAGTAGAGGCATATGATGCAAGAAAGCAAGCTTATCCAGCATCAGCCAAAAAAAAAAAAAAAAAACACTCCCATTTCACCCCTCTGTTCGTTCGAAATTCTTGTCCAGCGGAGACTTAAATTTATTTAGGCTATCAACTTCCACAACAAGGGATGGAAGTCTGTTCCACCAACCAACCAACCACCCGCAGGCTAAAGGCAAACCTCCAAATATCTATCCTACATCTCGCCTCCCTCAATTTTAATTTATGCCCTCTCGGGTGATTATTCTCAGCAACAGGAAGAATCCCATCAGCATTGAGCATGCTCAAACCATTCAAGGCTTTATGCACCTCTTTCAGATAACCTCGCCGGTACCTAGTCTCCAGACCCTGTAATTTGCAAAACCTAAGCCTTTCTCCACAAGAGCAACCCCTAGTTCCATTCACCAATCCTGTTGCCCCTCTCTCTACTCGTTCCAGCAGCTTAATATCCGTCTCTAAATGAGGCCTCCAGACCTGTATACAGTATTCAAGGTACGGCCCGACCATTTCCCCATACAAGGGAATAATCATCTCCTTATCCCTGCTAGAAGAATTCCTGTATATCATTGACAAGACACCATGAGCGACTTTGCAGCCCGTCAGCAGCGCTCAGAGAACTTCATATCTTCCTGCACAATTACCCCCAGGTCCTTTTCATTCTCTACCACAGTCAGTGTAGTGCCAAACAGTTGATACGTTGTTCTGGGGTTACAGTCTCGCATATGCAGTATTTTACATTTGTCAATATTAAACTTCATTTGCCTCCTCTCAGCATATCTGCTTAACCTTTCCAGATCCTGTTGCAGTAGAATAGCGTCAGTAGTGTCCTTAACAACCCGGCCAACCTTTGCAACGTCTCCAAACCCGGACATTAAGCTTGATATACCATCATCAATATCATTTATAAATACAGAAAACAACAATGGACCCAACACCGAACCCTGAGGGACTCCAATAATAATATTAGTCCACGATGAGCAGTGTCCATTGATTACCACTCTCTGTCTTCTCCCACTCAACCATCCCTTTCTTTATCCATAGCAGCAATTTGCCTCCAATGCCACACTGCTCCAATTTGTGCCGCAGTCTTCCATGTGCAACAGTATCAAAAGCCTTTCCAAAATCCAAATAAATAATATCAAAGTTATTCCCTGCATCCAGTTCTTTTGTGACTGCATCATAGTATCCAATCAAAGTGGTCAGGCAAGACTTTCCCTTAACAAAACCATGCTGTGTCCGAGCTATAACTGAAGTCTTGTCTAGATGATCGTGCAATGCTTCTTTAGCCAGTGCCTTCATTAATTTTCCTGGAACAGAAGTTAAACTCACAGGTCTATAATTACTTGTGTCAGCTTTTAATCCTCCTTTGTGAAATGGCGTCAATTTACACTTCTCCAGTCTATGTGTACCTCCCCTGTGTCCAAAGAAGCTCTTATAATTATGGCTAAGGGTTTGCTTACTTCATTTGCTGCTTCCTTCATTTATAACTGGATAGATCCCATCCACCTCGGGTGCCCTTTTTATGTCTATCCTCAACAATTTCTACTCCAATTTCCTCTGTTATTACAAAATCATCTAGCTCACTGCCAGAGTTTACTTCACCTCTGGCATTCCCCTTCCTGAACAACTCAAGTGTGAATGTAGATGCAAAATAATCGTTTAGTTTGTTAGCCACCTGAGAAGGATCCCCAAATGTTGAACAATGAAAATCCAGTGGACCAATCTGATTGCTTACCCTCCTTCTAGTTTACACAGGTAAAGAACTCTTTTCTGTTTTTCTTTGCATCCTTTGGCAAGGATTTCTCACAATCTGCCTTCACCCGCCTAATCTCCTTTGTGACTCAGTTACAGAGAAGCCCACATATACCATAGGCTTCCAGTCCCCCATTAACCTATATGCATCCCATGCACTTTTCTTCTCTACCATAAGTGTCACTAGTTCATCTGACATCTATTTATGCCTCAACCTTCAACAATATTTCTTAGTTGGTATGTAAAGTGTAGTAGCTTCCACGATAAGTTCTTTGAATGCTTCCCATTTTCAATTTGCTGGTGGTAACATCATCAGTTGATCCCACTGTAAAAAATTTAAATACTGTCCGAGACCATCGTAATCGCCTTTAGGAAAGCAAAAACCCGTCCCTTTACCTCTGATGGTCATTACCTATAGAATTCTACTCTAGTACTCTAGGGGTGGCCTGACCATTGCCTTATACAAGTCAATAATAATCACCTCCTTATCCCTGCTAGAAAAATTCCTATATATCATTGACAATACACCATGAGCAACTCTTGCAGCCCGTCTGCACTGCTCAGAGAACTTCATATCTGCCTGCATAACCACACCCAGGTCCCTTTCATTCTCAACCACTGTCAGTGTAGTACCAGTACCACACAGTTGATACGTTGCTCTGGGGTTGCTGTTTCCCATATGTAGTACTTTACATTTGTCAATGTTAAACTTCATTTGCCACCTCTCAGCCCATCTGCTCAACCTTTCCAGATCCTGTTGCAGTAGCATAGTGTCAGTAGTGCCCTTGACAACCCTGCCGACCTTTGTATCGTCTGCAAACTTGGACATTAAGCTTGATATACCATCATCAATATTATTTATAAATACAGAAAACAATAATGGACCCAACATTGAACCTTGAGGGACTCCACTAATAACAATAGTTCACGATGAGCAGGGTTCGTTGATTACCACTCTCTGTCTTCTCCCTCTCAACACTTCTTTATCAATAGCAGCAATTTGCTCCAATGCCACACTGCTCCAATTTGTGCAGCAGTCTTCCATGTGCAACAGTATCAAAAGCATTTCTAAGATCCAAGTATATAATATCAAAGTTATTCCCTGCATCCAATTCTTTTGTGACTGCATCATAGTATCCAATCAACTTGGTCAGGCAAGATTTCCCCTTAACAAAACCATGCTGTGTCCGAACTATAACTGAAGCCTTTTCTAGATGATCCTGCAGTGCTTCTTTAACCAGTGCCTCCATTAATTTTCCTGGAGCAGAGGTTAAACTCACAGGTCTATAATTACTTGTGTCAGCCTTTGATCCTGCTTTGTGAATTGGGGTCACATTTGCACATCTCCAGTCTGTGCGTACCTCCCCTGAGTCCAAGGAAGCTCTTATAATTATGGCTAAGGGTGTGCTTACTTCCTTTGCAGCCTCCTTTAATATAACTGGATAGATCCCAACCACCGCAGGTGCCTTTCTTGTGTTTATCTTCAACAATTTCTCCTCCACTTTACTCTCAGTTATTACAAGATTCTCTAGCTTACTGCCAGAGTTGAATACACCTCTGGCGTTCCCCTCGCTGAATAATTCATGTGTGAATTTCGATGCAAAATATTCATTTAGTTTGTTAGCTACCTGAGCAGGATCATAAACAATTGACCCATCGATATCAAGTGGACCAATGCGATTCATTCCCTTCTCTTCTCGAGTTTACATAAGTAAAGAACTCTTTGCTGTTTTTCTTTGCATCCCTTGCCAAAGATTTCTCGTAATCTGCCTTTGCCTGCCTAACCTCCTTTGTAATTGGTTACAGATCAACTTGTATCTATCATAGGCTTCTGTGTCATGTGTTAATTTGTATGTATCCCATGCATTTTTCTTCTCTGCCATATGTCTCATTAGTTCATCTGACAACCATTTAGGCCTAAGCCTTGAACAATATTTCTTAGTTGGTATGTAAAGCCTAGTAGCTTCCAAGATAAGTTCTTTGAATGATTCCCATTTTCAATTTGCTGTTGGTAATATCATCAGTTGGTCCCACTATATAGAATTTAAATACTGTCTCGGTCCATTGTAGTCGCCTTTACGAAAGCAATAACCCTTCCCTTCACCCCTAATGGTAGTTAGCTCTTTGAGTAAATCCCACTTCAGCACATTGTGATCACTGCCACCTAGTGGTTCATTTATCTGCAGATTCTTAATGCATGAAGAATCACTACTGATAATCAAATCAAGAGTATAACTCCTTCTAGTTGCCTCCCGAACGTACTGATGCAGAAACCAATCATCCAATAAATCCATAAAAGCCTTGCTAGTGTTTGAGTGACCAGCCCCCAAATTCCAGTCAACATCTGAGAAATTAAAATCCCCCATTATAAGACTCTCTGATTTACTGGCCCACTCTTTTTCCCTGTACAGTTTCTTATTATACTCATCAGTCATTAGGCCTATAGCACACTCCTACTCTCAATTTTGATCTCCCAATGCTTATGTCACACCAAACTGACTCGACACTGCACTGTCTAGCGATGTTGACGGGCTTTACTTCCTTGGATTTTATGTTTTTCTTAACTAATAGCATAACCCCTCCTCCCTTCCTATCCTTTCTGTAGACGTTGTACTCCCCAAATTCCAGTGCTGCATTCCTTATATCTGTGTGACACCACATCTCTGATATCCCAACAATATCTGCCTTTGATGTTTGGAGCAATACCTCAAATTTCTTTACTAAACTCCTAGCACTAGTGTACACGCAAGTATACATGCACCTGTTTCTGTTCTTAGCTACTCCAACACAACCCATATGTTTACATGTACCGCAATGACTCCCAGCAGTCTCTGAAATATCCTGCATCTTGTTTTTCAGGCTTCTACTCATTCCAATAGAAGCAGTGCAAGAATCTCCTTCACCTCTGCCAGTGGCTACTTTTAATCTATTTGTCTTTGTCTCCCCCCAAGCTAGCAGTTTTCCGACCCACCTAACACTGCCTCGGTACCATCAACAAATATTCTTGCACCCTTTCTATTTAAGTGTATGACATCCCAGCAGAACAGTCTCTCCTGTTAACAAGTACAGACCAGGGCTGAATTGATCGATAAGGCTCTCATCATACACTCCCTCCTATCGTTTCTGGGCAGAATTGCAGGCACTTTCAAATTCAACCCTAATTCACGGCTTTTTTTCAACAGTGACCTGTACTTGTTAAGTGATTCTGCCGGTCTCCTATTCTTAATATCATTAGTGCCAACGTGTACAACTATATCACCTTTTGTGCCCTTAAAAGATGATATCCACTCTACAACGTCATCAACCTTTTCCCCTGGCAGACATACCTTGGCCCTGTTCCACCTATCTTTTTTACAAAGCATGTTCCCCCGTTTCCCTGACAATAGAATCACCAACAACTACTAGTTCCTGTGTGGACCAGCGCATTATGCCTTGGGGGTTGCCGCTGTGTTGCATGATGATCAAGTCAAGTTCTGGTGTTGATGTGGGCAACTGAGAGCTTGATGGGCCCCTAAAATTTAGAACTTTGGGGGCATCCACCCTGTCCTTCTAGCTCTCATATAGGCCCATAACAACGCTCAGCTGTCCCCCGATTTCCTTACACTCCTTATATCACGCACACACACCCAAAGACATCCCCCATGGCAATATCATGTCCAGTACCCGAATGTCCACAAACATCAAGCAAGCATAGCATTTTAAAAGGCTGCGATTCTGAGGGCAACTGCCCCCCCCCCCCCTCAGTTCTCTCCTGAGCCACAGCACTCCCATTAGCTTGAGCCTTTTGCTTTGCTGCTCTGGTCTGAGTCATGACTCCGATTTAATTTCAATAAAATTTCAATTTCAGTACAAAATTATAACTCTAAACTTGTATCCCAATAGTTCTAACGCTATATATATTTTTCAGTATCGAGTATTATATCTACGAGTTCCGTTTATATAAATTCCGTATCAAGTTATGTATTAATTAATTATGTTACGTTTCTAATCTAAGTCGTTATATGTATTTAGTTAAAAAGTACAATTTAATTGACAATGAAGTTTAACAAGATTAATAGATTTTACTGATTAATTCAACAATATTATATTATATACTATACTATACCAAGCTTACGCTATCTAGTTTAGGATATAACGTTGTATTGTATAAGAATCGCAGAAAGTTAGGAACGGTAAATCTATGGACACTTAAGTATTAATTAACTTCCAAATCTCACTGTCTCAAATTCAGAATAAACTAAGGATGCTGACTAGATCTATAAGCTACTTATAGAAAATAATTTAATATAACAATGGGTCAATAAAGCGGCTAAATATGGCTAAAAACTTCTCATTGAGCGGAGCTGCAACTTGTAACACGTAGATTTGATAACCTTACCGATACTAAGTAATACCTACAAAATCTCTATCTACGTTAAACTTTAAAACTAAGTATCGTAACCAGGAATATAAAGCTACTCTAGAAAATAAGTTAATATACCAATTTAAGCTAATAAAACAGAAAAAACGTATCTATTCCAGGAGCAGTAAAAACTTTGCCTGCACAAGCCTACGCTCGTTCTCGATTTCGCCTTCTACTGCATCTTTGTATCTTTCTAATCATGAGCAGTAAAGCCTAGGCTTTTACTGTATCAACAAAATAAATAAATAAAACATGGGTGTTTCACCCCTCCTCGACATCAATCCAACTGACCTATGAGATTTTCAGCTGTCAGCCCTAGTAATGCAGGACTAGAGCAACAACTAATTTCGTTAAAACAAAACTCCTCAACGCAATCTGTTAAAGGAAAACAATCCAGTCTGTGCCTATTTCCCAGATAATTTAAAATTATGACCATAGCGCTAGTACTGTTAATAACCACAACAATATCACCCTCACTCATCTTACTAACCCCCCCCCTCAGCACCTCACAGACCTTAATTAGATCCTCTCTAAGGTACCTAGTTATCAAGCTCTATACTTCACATAATTAGTCTTTTCTCGTATTAGTGCCCTTTTGCCAATCTCACCAAGTGCACTGCTGTCTTTGGGCCTTTTTATGAAGCTGGATGTCTTTTGTTTAGGTGGGCACCATACTTTTCATTAAAAAAAAAAAACAGAATGGAAGTTTTGTGATTTCTCAATAAACCAGTTTTTTTTACATAACAGCGTTTTTATCTTTATTTATTGAATCACTCTCATAATTTTAACAATTAGCTATTCTGTTTTTGCAAACTTTTATCAAGAGAAAAACAAATACACAAAAAATACATTTGGTCTTAGAATATACTTCTGATGTAGGTGTATTTTTGAAGTGCTGGAATATATCGAACTCCATTACATTAATCTTATGGAAATAATTATTCCAAACTTTTGTCAATTTTACTGTCTATACTTTTCAAGAATGTATCCCTGATAAATAATGGTAAATTATTATTGTTTTCATAAACATGAAATGGTCTAAGATATGAAGGTAATTACATGCAGGGCTTCCTGTAAATAAATCACCCAACGAATGACCAGCAAATGAGTACTGGGAATGATCCCTCTCCACCACCTACCCATTTTTACAAACTTCAGTGTGTTTAATTCTAGGAGACTATTTCTGGTCCCTCAGGAAGCATCACAAGAAAAGCTGGAAATGTTCTAGAAGGTGATCAAGTAAGTGCACTGCAGGTAAGGCAGATACACAGAGGAAGAATACGGTGGTGAGAGAATATATGGAGGAGAACGATTACAAAGTATTTGACAATATGCTCAGGACCTCTTCAGCAGGAAGCTCAAGAGGTCTATCTGAAGAAGCCTATCTGGAACCTTAGAATTGTCAAAACTGCCACTAAAACAACCTACCACTATTTACAAACCTATTGTGACCACAACTACCCTTGATGAAACTCAATGATTAGAACTACCCTCGACGGGATTTCGCCACACGAGCGACCTATAGCACTAGTGTTGGGAAAAGGCCGCCCTCCTATCCACCACCATACAACCAACAATGGATGGAAACAAGACAGTAAGTGATGCTCAGCAGTGAGCCACAGAACGCTTGATGACAGACTGCTAGTTACAACCACAACAGCCTGAACTGCAAGCACGGGACTTGTCCCAGGAGTGACGCGCAAACCTGACCGTCGTAACCCATTGCGGACGACCAACCTGTAAAAAGAACTACCACTGAGTTGACCTCAAATGCCACATGCGATCCTATACCTGTGCTCTCTTGCATAGTACTTTCTTTCCACTTCCCCTGGAGGAAGATGGTGTCATTTTCTCCTTCCCTGTTTGCCCCTTTTTCTCCTGCTGGGAAATAGGCCTGCTCCACTAACCACAGGGAGTCACCATCTCTATCGACCCTTTGCTTCCTGTTTCCGCCCTTCAGCCTTCCCCCCTACTGTTCACTTTCACAGCATAAGCTGAACAGAGCCTAAATTTTCAAATTCCATTGTACAGGTGTTCCTCTCCCACAATCTTACCGCTTTTTTTATGGGTCCTCGCCAATGAAACTATGTGGCAGGACCTACCAGAGTACTTACTTAAAATTCTGGTGTATCTAGTCTGCCTCCACGGGGACGTGTGGGCAACGGTGGGCCCGAATAGGAGACCAACGGCTAAATGGCCAGATGAACGACACTTAACAACATGCATAAACTTTTAAATTTCTGGCCTTTATAGTGTATTGTGACACATGGCAATGTATACTACACGGAGATGGGGCAAACCCCACGAGCAGTTAGACCCTAAACACACTTTAGACTTTATGGAAGCAGCATTCCCCCATTGGGTCTATGAGGGTAGCAGTGTTATCATCACCAACACCCCCACACAGGGTGGAAAAGGCCCGAGTTCGAATCCCGTCGATGAAGCGAGGAATTTTAATGGGCTTTTTTCACTCTGTGACTGAGTTAGTCGGTGTCAGGTGTAGATAGCAAGATTTTTACCCAAGAAAATGTGGTTTTTTGTCCAGCAAAACAGGCAAATCGACCAGAGAACACACCAATTTACAGACAAAATAAATATATGGGCAGATGTAATCTCTTAAGTGTGATCCTAATATAATTTGGTGACGTTATAGTGGATAAGCTGTGTTTTTGCACTACAAGAATTCCTCTTCAAACTTTGAATTTTCTAGCCAGATTTTGCAAAATTGGATATAATCAGATTCAGCATGTCTTCGAGCATCTGTAATGTAAGTTTTGTCTTTATTCATTAAGGGGTTCTTGGCACACCCAGGGTCCTGAGATGGATATCATTATTCTTCTCTTTCTTAGTGATTTCCTTCTACTTCTGACATTCTCTCAGGATAATTCAGAATTATTTTTTTTTTGCGGTTGTTGCAGCATAAGCCTAAGGATACCTTGCATCATATGGCTAATAATAATGTAGATCTATGGCATACAACGGCACCGTGCCCATAAACTTTCTTTAGCATGGCATTTCCGAAATTTTTAGGTCTGCCACACAAATTCCTTTGCCTTCTTTGATTAGGGAGGGGTTTCACTAACGTAAGCTTTCTAGTGATGCGTTTATTTCCCAATTTTACCAAACATTTCCCGAGCTACAGCCCTATTTATGATAATGATCGGGATTTTTGGCTGCTGTAAAGGGATAAGTATTTTTAATATTTAACATATTCTTCGTTAATTAACATACTACATTGTGTTTTACAGAGATATTAAATAGGTATAGTAGCATTTGTTAGCTTATTTTGAATTTAACTAGCCATTTTTGGAAGTTATGACTCCCGGTGTTGGCACCAATATTGTTGACCTAGCCGCCATATTGTACTCGATAAGATATAGCTTAACGTAGTAGTAGGAGTGGCATGTGATGCAAGAAAGCATGTGTATGAGCTCATGCAGCATCAGCCAGAAAAAAAAAAAAAAAAAAAAAGTCACACCATTACCTCCAAATGCCTGTAAAGATCCTCCTTAAATTAATTTAACCTATCAACTTCCACGTCAGATGGAAGTTTGTTCCAGCAATTAACAACCTGCTGGCTAAAGGCAAATTTCTGCACATCTATTCTACATCTGTCTTTTCTTAATTTCAATTTATGCCCCCTTAGGTTCGTAATCTGCACAAGTGAAAGGATCCTATCACAATTCAGCGTGCTCAACCCATTCAAGGCCTTATACACCTCAATCAGATCACCACGCAGGTGCCTCGTCACCAGCCACTACAATATGCAGGACTTAAGCCTCTCTTGGTAAGGGGATCCCTTCATTCCCCTCACCAATCTTATTGCCCTTCTCTGTAAATCTACATCCTTCTTAAAATGAGGCCTCCAGACCTGTATGCAGTACTCAAGGCACAGCCTGACCATTGCCTTATACAGAGGTACAACCACATCCTTCTCCCTGCTAGCAAAATTCCTATATATATCATTGACAAAACACCATGACCTCCTCTGGCAGCATTGCTCAGAGCACTTCATATCTGACTGAACAATTACTCCAATGTCTTTTTCATTTTCTACCAACTTAACTGTAGTACCACAACATAGTTGGTACGTTTCTCTGGGGTTATTTCTACCCATAGGCAGTACTTTGCATTTGTCAAGGTTGAACTTCAGTTGCCACTTCTTAGCCCATCTGCCCAAATTATCTAGATCCTGTTGCAGTAGCACACTATCATTAACAACCCTTCCAACCTTTGTAACATCTGCTAACTTCGACACTAAACCTGATATACCTTCAATATCATTGAAAAATATACAAAATAGTGGACCCAAAACCGAACCCTGTGGGACCCCATTAACAACATTAGTCCACAAAGAGCAGCACCCATTAATTACCACCCTCTGTCTTCTTCCATTTAACCATCCTTTTATCCATTGTAGCAACTTACCCTTAATATCATTCTGCTCCAATTTGTACAATAGTCTTCCATGCGCAAGTGTCAAAAGCTTTCCTGAAATCCAAATATGATATAAAAATTATTTTTTGCATCCAGTTCCTTTGTAACCACATCATAATATCCTAACAAATTTGTCACACAAGAATTTCCCTTAACAAACCCATGCTGTGTCTGAATTATTGCTGCAGTCTTGTCTAGATGATCCTGCAATGCATCTTTCACCAGTGACTCCATTATTTTACCCGGAACAGAAGTTAAACTACCTGGTCTGTAATTACCTGTGTCACCCTTTGATCTTTGTGAATTGGGGATATATTTGCACATCTCCCGTCCGTGGGGGGACCTCCACTGAGTCCAAGGATATTCTCATAATTATGGTTAAGGGTTTGCTTAGTTGCTTTGCTGCCTCCTTGAATATAACTGGCTCAATCCCATCCACCCCAGGTGCCTTTCTTATGTTTAACTTCAACAATTTCTCCTCCTCTTTGCTCTGTTATTACAAAATCACTAAGCACCCCACTACAATTTGATAACCTTCTGCCATTTGCAAACCTTAATAACTCATGCGAATGTAGAGGCAAAATACTCATTCAATTTGTTTGCTATCTGAGCAGGATCAACAGCCGAACCATTGATATCCAGTGGACAAATCAGATTCATCCCCTTTTTCTTTTAGTTTATATAAGTAAAGAAAACCTTGCTGTTTTTCTTAGCATCTTTTGCCAAGGATTTCTCGTAATCTGCCTTCCCCTGCCTAACCTTTGTGACCTGTTTACAGACTAGCTTATATCTGCCATAGGTTTCTGAGTCGCTTCATAATTTGTATGCATACCATGCATTTTTCTTCTGTCATGCATCTCATTAGTTCATTTGATATTTAGGCCTAAACCTTGAACAATATTTCTTAATAGGTATGAAAGTTTTAGCAGCAACCACGACTAATTCCTTAAATGCTTCCCACTTAGAATTTACTGTTGGTAACATCGTCAGTTGATGCCACTGTACAGAATTTAAAAACTGTCTGAGAACACTGTACTCACCTTTACGAAAGCAAAAACCCTCTCCTTTACCCCTGATGGTAATTATATGTTTAAGTAAATCCCACATCAGTACACTGTGATCACTGCCACCAAGTGGTTCCTTTATCTGCAAATTCTTAATATACGAATGATCACTGCTGATAACCGGATCAAGAGTATTACCCTCTCTGGTTGCTCTCGAACATGCTGCTGTAGAAAACAATCATCCAATAAATCCACAAGTCTTACTAGTGTGTGAGTGACCAACCCACAAGTTCTAGTTAATATCTGGGAGGTTAAAATCCACCATTGTAAGACATTCTGATTTACTAGCCCACTTTATTTTTCTGTACAATTGTTCATTGTACTCATTCGAGTCATTAGGCCTACAACACACTCCTACTCTTATTTTTGCTTTCGCAGTGCTTATGTCACACCAAACTGACTCATCTGTGCACTGTTCATCTATATCAAATGGATGCACTTCTTTTGATTTTATGTTTTTCTTAATTAACAGCATAACACCTTGCTGGATAACAGGATAACCCTTGCTATCCTTTCTGTACACATTGTACTCCACAAATTCCAGTTCTGCATTGCTTATTTTTGCGTGACATCACGTCTCTGCTATCCCAATGTGAATATAACGTGACCATGCGTCCCATTTTGAACGGGACCATCCGTTCAAAATGGGATGCATGCACCCAAGCACAGCTTCGGGACGCTGAAATGTCCTGTTTTCAGAAAGAGAGTAACCTAGAACAATTTTAAAAAAATGCGCGAAAAATCAAAAATCATCCGATGGTAGCACCTAGTAGCACAGCGATGATGGCATGGCAATACCTCACACATATAGAAGTCGGTCAAAAGCCTGGTAGCTCGCTCGCTCCTTGTTTGCAAGGAGCGAGCGAGACGGATCGCGCATCTTTCTTGACAATTGATTGTTTTTCAACATGTGTTATTGTAGTCAATTTAAATTTCTTTTACGTGAACCCTTCATATTAACAATGCCTAAACTCAAATGCACTTTTAATGTTAACTTAGAAACTAAGTACCCGTTTATAAAGCAAAGAAGTACTCCATCGGACGTCAGATCTGAAAAGGGTCGTACAGAATTTATCATAGCCCATGGAGGTGCCAGCGATATTTCTTTCGAAGTTGGTGAATCCGTTTGCTTAAAACAATTAAGCATCAAAGAACTCGAAGCGGCAGCAAGATCGGAATTTTTATGTTTTTCTGATCTTAAATGTTGGTTAATATCCAACTTCTTTCGAAGTTGGTGAATCCAATAGTAATAGGTGAATTGAAAGATCGCCTCAGCAAATGCAACTGTGTTACTACAGGGGGGGTGGCCACTGAAAGACTGAATGATATAAAACAAAAATAACTTTTACAAACATGTTTTTTAATTTTTTATTAGGAAATATAATTAATGGATTTCTTTTGTATTGTGTGAAAAACAACGTCCCTCCAATGACCACCATTTTTCTGCTCACAAATAGAGGCCCTTTCCACCGCATTTTCCATGACCGTACGCAAGGTTTCGGGTTGTAAACGTCGGATTTCGGCTCGGTTCTCCCTAAGTTCTTGAATTGTTCAAGGTTTATTTACGCAAACCCGTTCTTTCAAGTAGCCCCACAAAAAGAAATCTGGAGCTGTCAAATCAGGTGAACATGGAGGCCAATCAAATTCAGCATTTTTTGAAATTATTCGTTCACCGAAAATTTCTCGGAGGTCCATCGTCGCCCTGGCAGTGTGTGCGGTAGCTCCATCCTGTTGGAACCATACCTCCTGATTATCTTCGACCGCTGGGCGTAAAAAAATTTCAAGCAGTCATACAGGGGCCAGTTGATTCTTATGGCTGAAAGATAACTCTTTCAGCCATAACCTGCACCAAACAGTGCATTTTTGGGGATGCAACTGATGCTGATGTAATTCCCTGGGATTCTCAGTACCCCAAAATCTGCAGTTTTGTTTGTTGATGAAACAAACCCGTTTGAAAAACCCCAAAAAAACCCCTGTTTAAATGAAAATGGGCCTGATCACTCATTATCAAGTTGTTCAAAAAGTTGTTGTTACCTCTGGCTAGGTGGTAAAATCGAATGGCTTACTGCAGGCGCTGCTGAGTATCTTGGGGTAGTAAAGCTTGGACCTTTAACATTTTTAAACCCAGTTTCAGAATCTTCTGAAGCGATGTTCTGGCAATGCCTAGTTGAGCAGAGCGACGATGGGTAGAGGCAGATGGATCCTCAAGGACACTGCCATACAGCTTCCACCGCTGCGTCAGTGCGCTTAGGACATCTTCCCGGAAGACTCCAGACTGATCCAGTTCTTTCAAACCGGGCGATTAGGTTCCGAATCATGTTATCGCTAGGAGATACTCTTACTTTAAAATGTTGCCAGTATTTTCTCTGAGTTTCAATAATTGATCTTTCACTGGAATAGAAAAACCCAATGAGTTTTACTCGTTGCTGGACATCATACGTAGCCATTTTAATCTCCAAGGGATCCTCTATAACCTGTAAAAAAAGAAAATAAAAAAGTTATGACTTTTTCAAACCCTTCAGTCTTTCGAGAGGCTACCAGAGCACTTCAGTCTTTCGAGAGGCTACCAGAGCATGTTCGAGAGGCAACCAGAGCACGTAATACGCTTGATTTGATTATCAGCAGTGATTATTCATGCATTAAGAATTTTCAGATAAAGGAACCACTAGGTGACAGTGATCACAATGTACTGATGTAGGAATTACTTAAAGATGTACCTACCATCAAGACTAAAGGGAGGGGCTATTGCTTTCGTAAAAGTGACCGCAGTGGTCTCAGACAATTTTTATATTCTACACAGTGGGATTAACTGATGTTCAAAACAGCGAATTCTAAATGGTAAGACTTCAAGGAATTAATTTTGGAAGCTGCTAGGCTTTTCATACTAAGAAATACTGTTCTAGATTTAGACCTAAATGGATGTCAGATGACCTAATGATGCTCGGGGCAGAGAAGAAAAATGTATGGGATGCATATAAAGTATCAGGTAACACAGAAGCCTATGGCAGATATGAACTACTCTGTAATCACAAAGGAGGTTAGGGGCAGGCGAAGGCAGATTACGAGAAATCCTGGGCAAAGAATGGAACGAAAAACAGCAAAGAGTTCTTTACTTATGTAAACTCTAGAAGGAAAGGGATGAATCAGAATGGACCACTTAACATAGATGGATTCGCATTGATTATGATCATGCTGAAGTAGCTGATAAATTGATGAGTATTTTGCATCTACATTTATTCAATGAGGGGAGTGCTAGAAGTTTATCAAAATCAAACAAGGAGATAAGTGATTTTGTAATAACTGAGAGCAAAGTGGAAGAGAAATCGTTGAAGTTAAACAAAAGGAAGGTATTTGGGGTGGACGGGAGCTATCCAGTTATATTAAAGGAGGCAGCAAAGGAAGTAAGCAAACCCTTAGCCATAATTATGAGAGCTTCCTTGGATTCACTGGAGGTGTGCAGAGTATCACCAATTCACAAAGGGGGTTCAAAAGGTGACACAACTATAGACCTATTAGTGTAACTTGTGTTTCGGGGAAAATAATGGCATCACCGGTCAAAGAAGCATTGCAGGATCATCTAGACAAGGCTGCAGTAATAGTTAAGACACAGCAAGGGTTTGATAAAAGGAGGTCTTGTCTGACCAATTTGATTGGATACTATGGTGTTGTCATAAAAGGAATTAAATGCCAAAAATAATTTTGATATAGGGATGCCAATTTCCACAGCAAGCAGAATAAATCCCCCCCCCCCCCGTGTGTGTGCGCACCTCCGTAACCGAGTGGTCAGGAGCGGGAGTGCAGTAGCACACGTTCTTTGAGTAGACCGGAGTTCAAGCCCCTGACTGCTGAATACGGTCAATCAGCCAACCCGCGCTGGACCAGCGTGGCAGATTATGGTCCATTTCCCTCAGCATGAATTGTTGAGGAGGCTTCCATCCTGCAGTGGGTTGATAATGGCTGCACTTTACCTTTTTTTTTTTTTTAATTGCATTCCAGGAAAGCTTTTGACATGTTGCGCATGGAAGACTACTGTACAAATTGGAGTAGAATGGTATTATGGCAACCAGAATGTGTATAAACAGTCCCAACATATTTTTTTACATATTTGGTTGTTTTGTTCCTGTAAAGCAGAGGCGAAATATTACCGATTTTGTAAAAAATTCGTATTATGCATACTTTTTACATAAAGCTAGGCGATCAGGATAAATCATGGGCACCGCATAAAGTATGCCATACATGTGTCGAACATCTTAGAAAATGGAGTCAAGGAAAAAAGGTGTGCTTGCCATTTGCTGTTCCTATGGTGTGGTGCAAGTCAGTAAGCCATGCCAAATGTTACTTTTGCATATGTGACGTTAAAGGTTACAATTCAAAAAATAAAAATGACATCAAATACCCAGATCTATCGTCAGCCATAAGACCGGTTCCGCATGGACCTGATCTGCCTGTAAAACCTCCACCAGAAACTGTGGAGTCCACATCTTCTTCCACCGAAGCAGAAGCTAAAGAGGTTAGTGAAGAGGAATGTTATCAACCAGAAAATATTTTAAAGCCACAGCAATTCACGCAAATCGAACTGAACGATTTAGTAAGGGACTTAGGTCTTCCAAAGTTTGCTGCTGAAATTCTGGGATCCAGACTTCAAGCGAAGAACTTACTTGCTCCAGGTACATCAATTTCCTGGTACAGAAATCGTGAAAGGGAGTTTACAGTATTTTTCCCAAGAAGGTCCTCTCTTATATTGCAGTGATATCGCTGGTTTAATAAGTGCCTTAGGAGTTCCATATGTTCTTAGTGAATAGAGACTATTTATAGACTCTTCTAAGACTAGTTTAAAAGGTGTTCTCTTGTATAATGGAGATAAGTACACATCTGTGCCAGTTGCTCATTCAGTCTACTTAAAAGAAACTTATGACAATCTAAAGTTTCTTCTGGAGAAAATTAAATATCAAGATCACAAATGGCAACTATGTGGAGACTTAAAAGTGTTATGTATGTTGTTGGGGCAACAGGGTGAGTACACTAAAATGCCATGCTTTATTTATGAATGGGATAGCAGAGCTAAAGCGCTGCATCGGACGAAGAAGCAATGGCCTCGGAGGCACAATCTTACACCGGGGTCAAAAAATATTGTGCACAAAAGTTTGGTGAAGCGAGATAAAATACTTTTACCTCTACTGCATATCAAGTTAGGCATAACGAAGCAATTTGTTAAAGCACTGAATAAAGATGGCAACTGCTTTAAGTACCTTTGCTTTAAATTTCCCGGTTTATCTGATACAAAACTTAAGGAGGGTATCTTCATTGGTCCCCAAATTAGAAAATTGGTTTTAGACGGTCAGTTTGAAACTACTATGGCTGACTCTGAAAGAGAAGCCTGGATTGCTTTTAAAAGTGTAATGGAAAATTTTCTAGGAAATCATTAATCACAGAATTATGAGAAAATTGTTCAAAACATGCTCAAAAAGCTTCACAATTTAGGTTGCAATATGAGCATCAAAATTTACTTTTTGCATGCCCACCTTGATTTTTTCCCCAAAATCTTGCACAGCTGAGCGAAGAACTAGGGTAGAGATTCCACCAGGACATAAAGGAAATGGAGCAGAGGTACCAGGGAAGGTGGAATACAAGCATGATGGCTGACTACTGCTGGTGTTTAAAAAGAGAGAAACCTGGAACTGTACATAAAAGAAAAACGATTAAACGTTCTTTTCAAACAAAGAGACGAAGGTCTGATTAATGAAAGTTTCAGAATTTTGATTAATACTTGTTAGCATTTACGTATTTTTGGATATATGAAAACGTATTCCTATCAATTTGTCATTACTAAATACAATAAAGTTATATACTTTCGTAAAAAACAATATTTTTTGATTTCTTAAACTGATGTATCTGGATGTGATAGAAAAAAATATAAGTCATATTTGAAATAACAGCAACATATTTCGGCAGTAGGACCTATTGAAATTCAAACCACAGTGAACAAACATAAATTTGTAAACTAGTGTAATCAGTACAGGCTGAAATTTGCACAAAAGGCTATTGCAGTCCCTAGCCAGCTGCACTAACATCTTGAAGAACAGGATATTGATGTCCTCCTTCAAGAACCATACTGAATTTGTGGAAAGGTCTCTTACTTACTTATTCCACGGCACTACAGTCCTTGTAGAACCCTGGCCTCCTCAAATATTTTTCTCCAGATGTCTATTTCCCTGGCCATTGGTCTCCATCGTCTCACCCTAAGCTGTCGTAGGTCGTTCTCTATGTCGTCCACATATCTCGTTCTCCCTCCCAGTTGCCCTTCCATTGCTTTCCTTGGCCATCTGTTTTCCTCCATTCGTATCTCGCGGCCTGGCCACTAAGTCTTGAGCTCTTTATCACTTCCACTATATTCGGTTCTCAACAGTTCCTTCAGCTCTTGGTTTGTCCTTATGTCCCATTCTTTCCCGACTTTTACAGGGCCAAAGATTTTCCTTAATCTCTTCCTTTCCCCACACATTTAAAGATTTTTCATCCTTTTTTTATTAAGCACCCATGTTTCACGGGCATAAGTCACGATAGGTCGTACCAGTTTAATATAACACTAATTTCGTTCTTCTAGAGAGCAGCTTTGATCGAAAGAATTTCTGCGGGGAAAAGTAGCATCTATTACCAGCATTAAGACGAGCCTGAATTTCTGGGGTGTTATTACTGTCATGCTGAATCACAGCTCCCAGATATTTGAAGGATCCTGTTCTATTAAAGCTATGCTTTGCTGTTTGCCATATCTATTGGGTACTTTGTCTCTCCTTCCTACTTGTAACCATAAACTTTGTTTTACTTTCATTTACCTTCAACCAAATCCTTCCTGCTTCTTTCTTAAACTCTTCAAAAGCTGCCCTCAGAATACGTGGGTTTCTGGAAGTCATCACTACATCATCTGCATAGGCTAAGTGCTGGTAGATTCTGTTATATATGGTCCCATTGGAGGTGGTTGATACTTTCCTCATAATCCTCTCCAACACCAAGTTGAAAAGGACAGTTGACAAAGGGGTCCCCCTGTCTCAGCCTTCTTCTCACTTCGAAGGACTCAGAGAGATTCCCTTGCACCTTAACCTTGCACTTGCTTCCTTCAGGCATGATCTTTGTCAGCCTTACAAGCTTTTCTGGTATACCCAGGTTTCCCATCGTTTCTAACAGCTCCAACTATCCACACTATCATATGCCATGCTGAAATTAATAGAGATGGTGTAGATCTACATTATATTCGTAGCACTTCTCCAAGATCTGCCTGAAGGTGGAAATATGGTCAACAGTCTATGGAACCCACTTTGATATTCACCAACTATTCCTTCTGCTAGACCTGCTATTCTTACACTGCACTTCCATGGAATGGAAGTGTTTCAAATATGGGTATGCCAAACAGTGGTTTTTATCTTCTTTTCACTTTTGGTTGCCTTTCTTTAATTCTAATTTATTATCTTATGTTGATAATGTCTCTATTTATTTTTATTCTCCTGTGCATTTTGATCAATCAGGGTTTTTTTTGCAGTCATGAATCAACAAATTCAAAGTGTGTTCAGTTTTCTTTATCTTCCTTTACTGATAACTTGAATATTCAGATTAATTCAACTCATTTATTCATTCAATTCACTACGCTGGGTCGCCAAACAAACAGCTGCTCCACACCACCGACCCACAACAGGTAAAAAGATACATCGTATCAATTCTTTACCCGGCAATACTGTATGCTTCAGAGATATGGGCCTCGGCTGCTGAATCCAATATTAAAAGTATATTCTCTGCCTAATTCTGGCTTCTAAAATGGGCCAACAGCGAACTCCACCTTCCCCCAGCTCTCAGATCAATGCACTTAGCAGAAGCCCTTCAACTAAACAGGCTCCAATCCTATATCTGAGAAAGAAAGCTGCTGCTCACCATGAAGATGGCCACCGGTAAAATTACAGAGCCGAACTTCTGGGATCACTGCTCTTGGCACATTCCCCCCCCCCCCCTTATCTCCGGTCTTCAGCACAGCTGCTAACAAACCATAACCAGCTAGTACTAACCAGCAGATTTCTGCCAAAGCAAATGCTGCCCTCACTGCAAGCCATCGATGGGGACCTCCAAGAAGTGGTCAACAATAAAAAATACAGGAAGGGAATCCTCCTGAAACTGAAAATTTAAAACTGGGCTTTGTTGCCTTCCAATAATCTGATGTAATGTATGTTTTTCTCATGTGTAACTCTTTTGTACATATGTTTTGCAAACCCCTGGCACCACCATGCTGTGACAGGACTAACTGTATGTATATCATGCTGCAATTAAAGATTCTATTCTATTCATATTTTTCCTACTGATTGAAATTTTTTGCAATTCCTTTAGATTGTAAGTTGTCATATACTCTTAATGGTTGCAAAGTACACTTGAAAAAATCTTGAAGGCATTTTGACTTTGTGTGTTTGATCTGGTTGCAATCTCTGATTATAAGATGGTTCTAAGTACTTTAACTTTTTTCATAAATCCTTTATGTACGGGTTCATTATATAGTCTTCTGCTTGACTTTGCCAATTTTGGCAACAGAATACTTTTGTCTGAAGTAGTTGAATTGTAAGTTGCTCTCTCTTTTGTTTTTCATGCACCATTTATGTAAGCAGTTAGAAAATAATTCTGCATTAATTCAATGAAAATTTGAAACTGTAGACTGGATGATGAAGCATTTCAATAATCAAGTTTTGCTTCCTTCAGTTTTAATCATTGAAAATCCCCACTGCTGGACTTCGACTGCATTTAAATGGTTCCAATTTTGAGAACAATGAATCATAAAATGATGAAAATGGATCATTTCTTTGTGAAGACATCAAGTGAACTGGTGAATCTGTTATTAATATATCCAGTGACTTGGTCTAAGGACATAGCAAATGAAATTAAAGAAGACATTTAATTTGTGATTAACATGTAATTTTCAAGGGTGTATGAATGCATTTATTTATTTTGAATTGTAAATCTTACTAGCCTTGGCTCTATATATATATATATATATATTAAAAGCACAAGTGAAAAAAACAGATACAGTATAAGAAATTTCAAGTATTGAGAACTGGAATAAATTTATAAATTATACTTAATAAAAGTCCATTTCTAATTTAACCAAAAGCTAAAAATTTAATTTTATATTTAATTTTTTTAACGCAAATAGTTGTGCTCCATTTAGGAGTGAGTGAGGAATATAAAGGGTTAAAGAATTAAAAATCTGTTTAAAATGTTAGCATCTACTTAAATTATGATAGGAACATTTTTTTTTTTAGTGAGGTATTAACTTCACAATCAGTATACATGCTTACATTGTCTTTTATAACTTATATTAGAAATAATGTGCTAATCTAAAAACTTCAAAATTTATTTATTTACAGTATAAATAAGAGTTCCTGAGTTATTAAAACTATGTACATATATACACTTCCTTTTTACAATGTCCCTCATTTCTCAAATTGCAGGTCAAATGCTTTAGGTATTTATAAATTTAGGATAAAACAACCAGTTTCCCTATATCCTTCATATCTCTTTCAATCATTTCTGCTTGATATCATTTCTTTACTGATAAATAATTTTAATTTCATAATCACAATAGTTAAAATAATTAAATAATAATTGTTTTTTTTGTGTACAAAACACTGTAATCCAATATTTTACCCTGATCACATATTCTGTATCGTTGGCAGTGTCTGGCAAGTATAAAAGAACAATCAAGAATAAGAACTGTTGCTCACATCCACCCCAAGATATTTGTTACTCAGGAAATCACAGTGAGGCAATTGTTGGATACCACGGTCTACGTCTTCTACTGTTACCACATCAGGACATCTATTGAGTAAAAGTAATCAATTCTATATAAATATAAAAATAGTATGAAAACACATAAAATAAAATTATTCTACTGCCCAATGAAATAAACAGTTAAATGCACCAAGCTAAGTGTGTCAAGAAGAAACTGCTGTGAAGTTGATATCCTTTCATAGAAGTTCCTTCATTTCATTTTTCACAATATTAAAGAAACTCTTTACACAGTACAGCAAAATAAAATAAATTTCTTTTATTGTACAATACTTCTTAACTATATACAAGAAAATATGTACCCTACAGGTTACACTTATGGCAATATGGAACCTCAGATAACTGTACTTTGTTAAAAATGATGAGGCAAGAAATCAAAAGATATTTCCAGTTTTCAACAAGAACTTCATAAAGTAACATAACAGCTTTATAAAACTTCAAGTTTCTGTAAATTTAATAACAAAACATTAATTATAATAAATGCATTACTAAAAACATGGGTAGATACCACCTTTATTTAAATGGGTAATAAAAAAAAAATTTTTAAATGAAAACCTCAAACATGAAAGATATCAGAATCTATAGTACTCGGTACCATGCGTGGGATGAAGGCTGAGAAGATGAAAGAACATACTTGTTTATCTTAAACTTGAATTGCTGTAGATTGTAATTTTCAGAAAATGTGTGTGAAGGGAGGTTGTTACAAAAAAAGGAGTTGAAGGAATAAATGAGGAAGAAAAGTTGGTTCTGTGAGTTTGAATGTGGACAATAAAAGGATGCTGACTGGTCGTGTGGCATGTGTTAATGGAAGTATCAATAGGACAAAAAAAAAAGCAGAACAAAATGTCCATGAGACAGAGAGTGGACAGATTCTGTAAGAGATGGGTCATTAATTAATTTAACTGTCTTCTTCTGAACTGACTCTAGGAGCCTCAGAGAGAGGTTGGGGGGGACAACACCGCATATGTGGGAACAATATTCCATAGTAGGGCAGATTTGAGATTTGTACAGAGTGAGTAATTGTTTAGAAGAAAGGTATCACTGAGAGCAAAAGAGAAAAACCCAGTTTTTCAGATGTAGTAGTAGTAGTAGTGGCATGTGATGCAAGAAAGCAAGTGTATGAGCTTATGCAGCATCAGCCAAAAAAAAAAAAAAAAAAAAATCACACCATTCCCCCCAAATGCTTGTCCAGTTCCTCCTTAAATTTATTCAACCTATCAATTTCCACAACGACAGATTGAAGTTTGTTCCAGCAATTAACCACCCACTGGCTAAAGGCAAATTTCCGCACATCTATTCTACATCTGTTTTTTCTTAATTTGAATGTATGCCCCCTTAGGTTCGTAATCTGAACAAGTGGAAGAATCTCCATCAGAATTCAGCATGCTCAACCCATTCAAGGCCTTATACACCTCAAAGGAAGTAGAGGAAGCAATACCTGTGTTTATGAAGAGAGATTAGAAGTCACTGAACACAAGCATAGGAGAAGAAGAATCCTTTTTCAAGATATAAGACTAGACTGAGTTTTAAAAAGACTGATATTAACTAAGGTAACTATGCCCTACTGGAGAATTACCTAGAGATCAGCATTTAAGGAATTGGTAGTGGATATTCAAGAAGTTGAAGCTGTTTGCATAGGGCAAGTCTGAAACTGGAGGATGGAATGCAATGTGCTATCGTCAGAAAACTACGAATAGGATTTTTAGTCAACGGAAAAAGGTCATTAATATACAAGAGGAAAAGAGTGGGAAAAAGAATTGAAACTTGAAGAACACCAAATAATTTGTGCAGAGAAGTTAGAAGGCAGAGAACTGTCTGCCAACACCTGCAGTGAGTAATCAGAGAGAAAATTGCATACCCAATTACAAAAAACAGTTGGCAATCCATAAAATGGCAGTTTATTTAAAAGACCTTTATGCCAAACACGATCAACAGCCTTTGAAATATCAAGAGCAACTTCTTGAGTTTCACCAAACTTTTCCATTGAATTTGCCCATGGATGTGTAACATAAGCTAGTATGTATCAATCCACTGGTTACAGTGGATTGACACTAATGGAATTCATATGGGCAATCACTGACCAGATGGAAGGTTTCTAGATCCACGTCAGTGTCAATCCACTGTAACAATGGATTGACACTGATGGAATTCATGTCAACAATCTGACCAGATGGAAGGTTTCTAGATTTAGGAGTTGGCAGTTATTTAGGAACTGGCTGGATATGAGCACATTTCAAAGTGGTAGGAAAGACACCAATGGAATAAGAAGTGCAAAAAGGTGACACAGAACAGGAGCAAGCTCCACAGGTTTTGATAACAAGCAGAGAAATATCATCAGGACCTGGAGCTTTCTTGGCATCAAGACTGTTCAAGGTTCTTCTGATATCCTTTTGATGGTTGGTTGGTTGGTTGGATTGGATATTTTACTGTCGCATCAGCTTCTATGGCTATAATGCACCAAACTTATGATTTATGGCTTATTCACGGTGTTTTTTGTTATGATTTTTATATCAAATTGTAGTAGTTTATGCATTTCAGAAACTGGAAGACTTCGGATATATTAGATTTATCTGACAATATTGTTCGTAATGAAAATGTGTCTGTTCCTTAAAAGGAACAGACACATTTTATCTGTAATAATTTGTTACCAGCCTGTTCCTGCCATTTTTTTTGCCACTGTTTTTCGCCACTATTTCGAATTATAATTTTATAGTCCAGATATGGTATTTTTATGGTATTGTTGATTGGGCTTTCTGCTTGTTTTGCTGCTTGGTCTGCCTGTTCATTGCCATCTATTCCTACATGTCCGGGAACTCAGAAGAAAGTTATGTTTTGCTAGTTTTGATAGCGTGTTATTATTTTATATACGGTCAGATGGGTATTTATGGCGTTATCCTTTAAGGCTTGCAGAGCATTGAACGAATCTGTAAATATTATACTGTTGGAGATGTTGGTTAGCCACATAGGGTTCATGGCTAGTTGTAGAGCCTCAAGTTCTGCCGTATAAATGCTGCACTCAGTTGGAAGTAGTTTGGAAATGATGGTATTCGGGAATTTGGCTGCTATTCCTACTTTGGTTTCTGTTTTGGAACCATCTATGTATATCAAGGTAGAATTTACAATGTTGGTCTCTGTAAGCTGCGTGTAATTGTTGGAAATTTTGTGTAGGTAGGGAATCCTTGTTCCATTTATGCATATGGAGATCGCATATCGTTTGAATGGTATCCCAAGGTGGATATGGAGTTTTAGGAGAAATTGCTATTTGATTGAGATTTAAATTACGTTGTTGGATTAGGCCTCTTAAATATATGCCTACTGGTTTGTTAGCATTTGGATGTGCTCTATATAAGTTATCCAAACTTGATTTGTGTAGGATTGTCCATGTCGGGTGGTCAGGTATTGATTTTATCTTTGCAGTGTAGTATAACAGCAAGTTTTGTCTCCGAAGTTGTAGTGGTGGTTCATGAGCCTCTGCATATAGGCTGTGGACTGGTGAGGTGCGATATGCTCCTAAAGCTGTTCGTAAAGTGCTGTGGTGCACTGGATCAAGCCACCTCAGGGCACTCGCTTTGGCTGAGTTATACACAGGGGTTCCATAGTCTAGTCAAGATCTTATGAGGGCTCTGTATAATCACAACAGAGTAACTCTATCTGCACCCCAGTTCGTTGCAGACAAGACTCTCAAAATGTTTAGTTTCTTGAGGCAGTTTGTTCTTAGTTGTTTTATATGTTCCAAAAAAGTTAGTTTTTTATCAAGAATAAGTCCAAGAAATTTTATGGTTGGCTTGATTGGGATTAACTGTCCATTAAGTTTTAATTCCGGATCTAAACGAAGGTTTCTTTTCCTACAGAATTGCACACCTATATTTTTTTGTGTGGAGATTGTGAAACCATTTTCCTGAGCCCAGTTGCTGACCTTGTTTATTGCACCTTGTAACTGGCGTTCTATTGTTCTCATGTTTTGGGATTGGAAAGAGATACTGAAATCATCTAGGTAAAGAGATGTATTTATGGAGGATGGTATATGTTGGGTTATAGAGTTTATTTTTATTGCAAACAAGGTGGCACTGAGGACTAATCCCTGTGGTACTCCTCCTTCTTCTTGTAGGAAGACCTTTGAGTGTGTAGCTTGTATTCGTACTTGGAAAGTTTGATGCTGTAAAAAGTTCTGGATGAAAACAGGGAGATGTCCTCTTAGCTTTAAGTTATATATGTCCTGGAGAATGCCATTGCGCTAGGCTGTATCATATGCCTTTTCGATATCAAAGCATATCATGACTAAATGTTGTTTTCTAATGAAAGCATTTCGTATGTTGTTTTCTATTTTAATCAAGAGGTCCAAGGTTGATCTATGTTTCCTGAAGCCACACTGCACTGGGCACAAAAGGTTATGGTTTTCTAGGTACCACGAGTCTTGAATTTATAATCTTTTCCATTAACTTTCCTAGGCAGCTGGTGAGTGCTATTGGACAGTAGCTGTTTAGATTAGTAGGATCTTTACCAGGTTTTGGGAAAGCCAGGACAATTGCATGATGCCACATGTTAGGAAACTCTTGTTCCATATAAATTCTGTTGTATAAAAGAAGTATAGATTGTAAAGATTCTTCACTGAGTTTCTTTATCATTATATAACTGATGCCATCTGGACCTTCTGCACTTTGTTTTGTTTGTGACAGTACCTTATGGAGTTCCGTTATGGTTAGTGGATGGTTATATATTGTTCTACATATTTTGTGGAGAATTTTAAGTTGTATTTTTCTTGATGATTTTTATATTTCTGGAATTCCGGTGAATAGGATGTGGTGTCAGATATTTTGGCAAATGTTTCACCTAAAGCATTTGCTATTTCTTTTGGATCAGCGATGTCTTGTTCTTGCCAATTGATAATTGGATGTACTAAATTTTGGCATCTATTATTCATTTTTCTTATTTTATTCCAAACTGTTTTAGTATTTGCAGTTCTATTTATGGTTGAGGGGAAACGTATCCAGGAGGCTTTCTTGCATGCCCGTCTGACATATCTTGCTCTTGCTCTCATTTTTTTAAAATGTATTAGATTGTCTGTGGTAGGACTTTTGCGAAAAATATTCCATGCTCTGTTTCTATCTCATTTTGCTTGGGTACATTCCTCATTCCACCAAGGCTTTGGGAATAGAGGAAGTTTGGTAGACGTTTTTGGTATTGATTGTTCTGCTGCTTGGCTAATTTGATTCATTACATATTGTACTGCTTGGTCAATGGTTAGTTGTCAGACTCTCTGTTGTTCGATTACTGCTAAATTTTTGAATTTTTCCCAGTCTGCTTTGTGAAATTTCCATTTGGGTTTTTGTCTGGATTGACATAGGGTGTCTTTTGTTAAAGTGACAATAATGGGATAGTGTAATGGTTCTTCATGAACTGTCCATTCTAAAACAGGATATAATGCTGGGGAGCATAAAGTAAGGTCTATCGCTGAGCTGGTTCCTGTTGGAAGGTGGAAATACGTGTGTTTTCCACTATTCAGGAGGATTAGATTTTTGGCATCTATTACTTTTTCTATTTGATGTCCTCTTTTATTAAAATCAGTATTTCCCCATAAAGGGTGATGTCCATTTAGATCCCCCATTATACAGTAGGGAGGGGGATAGTTGATCTATTAGTTCTTCTAAGTCTTCGTAATTTATTTCTTGGTTCGGGGGAAAATATATTGATATTATTATTAAACTAATTGTTGCTATACATACTGCTACTGCCTCAAGAGTGGTTTGTAGGTGGACTGCTTGGACTGGTATGTGAGAATTGACAAGGATTGCAACTCCTCCGTGGGCTATAGAATTATTTATTCAGTCTCGTCTATGTATAGTGTAATTCTTGATTAAGATTGTATCGTCAGGTTTTAGATATGTTTCTTGTAAGCAGAAACATATCGGATGATATTGAGAAATTAAATCACGAACATCGTCAACATTCTTACGGAAACCTCGGCAATTCCATTGAATAAGGTACTACGCATTGTTTTGTTTTAGATGAGTTTTCTGGTTGTTTTCTTGTTACTGTTTTAAATTTTTCTGTCCATGGTTTGTCTTTTTTAGGGAAATATGGCTTTCCAGTGTCCATATCTTCCTCGGCAAATATTTCTAGAACGGGCTCTTCTTGTGTTTTTCCTGCTGTGTCCATTTGTTCAGCAGCTTGGTACATTATTATGGAGGTATCTTCTTTGGTTTTTCCGTGCAGCGGTGAAATTACTGTTGGTGGAACTGAGATAGGGGTGTTTGCCGCCTGTTCTCGTTTCTGCTGTTTGGGGACATGAGCCATTTGCGTGCCCAATTCGACGATTCATTTGGTGCAATTGTGACTTCGGTTTGTGATTCTGTTGTTTGTTGGTTCTGGGTTATTTGTACTACTTCAGCTATCTGTGCGTAGGTAGGTTTCCTCATGTTGGCTGGTTGTATCTGGTTGTATCGCCTTTCTGGCTTCCTGGTATGCAACTTTGTGTTCTTCTTTGTATTTTTGGATTTTCCTTTCCTGTTTCCATCTTTCGCATTCTCAAGAGTAGGCAGTATGGCTTCCACTACAGTTTGGGCATTTAGGGTGCTCGGTTGTGCATTCTTGATTGGTGTGTTCTCGGGAACCACATTTGGCATATATTGCTGTTCCTCTGCAGGTTGTTTGTGAATGTCCGTATTTTTGACATTTAAAGCATCGAACAGGATTTGGTATGTATGGTCGGATTTGACAAAGCAAGTATCCTGCTTTCACGTGCTGTGGTGGACTTGGAGTGTTGAAAGTTAAAATGATATTTCTGGTCTGGATGATTATTCCTTCTTTTTGACCGTTATTCTTTTAAAATGAATGACTCCTTGGGTTTTCATTTCTTGTAATATTTATTCTTCTGTTATAGTGAGGAGATTCCATTCAGAGATTACCCCTTTCGAGGTGTTTAAAGTATTATGGGGTGTAATTGATACTGGAATTCCCCCAAAAGTGGACGTTTTCATTAGTTGGTCTGACTGTCATATACTGGCTGTCTCAATTAGTAGGTTGCCTGATTTTAATCTTTTTACTGCTTTTGGAGTTCCAGCTATGCTTTCCAGACATTTTTGTAACGGGAAAGGGGATAATTTTCCAGTAGACTCTTCGCCCGTAGAATGAACGATGAGATACTTTGGAGCGGGTATCTCATATATATATATATATCGGTTTTTTGCCTTTTGGCCATGTTTGTACAAGCTTCTTCACGTTCTTGAGTTGACCGGGCCATGTTAGAAGATTTTGTAACCGTGTTATCAGAATCCATGCTGTTTTGCCCTGGGAATGAGAGCCTTTCCTCCCAGGTTTCCAGCCCCACCACGCCACGTGGAGAGAAGCGGCGCCACCTAGTGACCAAGCGGGAAAAAAAGGGGGGGGGGGTTAGTGAGCAATTAATATAAAGAAAGGTGACTTTCCTTTCTGTATTAGTAAGTTTTAATGTGCTAAATGTTATTAATATATGCAGTAGTAGTTTAAGGAGTTTGCAAAAACTCACACAAAAAATAAGCTCTTTATAATAATTGGCACGCTAGAAAATTCGCTGAAAGGTCATTCGAATTGCTACGCTTGGCACTCGGAGCCTCTTTTGATGGAAGACCACAGGAGACATTGAATGAAGTGTACTGGGACTGGTAGGAGGTGGTTTACCAAGGCCATCAATACAAGAGTTAGAAGAAAAGTAGGATGCTTTATCTTTAAGTCAGCTTTATCTTTAGCAGAGGTGGAAATAGAATCATCAGGGTTTTAATAGAGGTGGGAGTAAAGATTGGCAAAAGTTGCAGCTTTGGCAAAAGACCAGAAAGCTTGACTACTGCTTGGCCAAGAAGCAAGGTTTCTACTCACAGCCTGTTTAAAATCTAGTATCGAGTTTGAACTGACTAATAACTGCTTTACAACTATTGCGAGCTTTGGTGTAGGCAGAAAATGAAACTGGAGATTTGGATGCAAGCCAATTGCTATATGCAACATTCTTATCATGAACAGCCTTAGCACATTTATTGGAAAACCAAAGTTTAGATAAATTACATGATTTTAAGGTGGAGTGTGGAATAAAGAATTTCATCCCTACAAGAATAATTTCACTGGCACAATCTGAGCAAATATTGACATCAGAAGATTTAAAGCAGCAATTCAACGTTGGGACATGGATTATAGTTGAAGTGCTGCTTGCTCCAATAATGTTCAGAGATGGCTGAATCAGCAAAATCAGCATGACGGATTGCCCCTCATGCTCACAGACTCGATTGTATAAATTGTGCTATTTGGCCAATATAATATACCACACAATCCAGGTAAATAATACAATAAACTACATTAGTGTGATGCAATAGCAGAATAATCTGTTTAGCCTTAGATAGTACTGACTGCAGTTTTCTGCCAGGGAGCTGCACACAACCAATATGGTAACATTGCAACATCCTGGAAATGCATGCAGACATGTCTGGAAAGTGGGGAATGTAAGCAGTGGCAACTAGTGTATTGTCCTGACTAACACAGGAAGCAGATTCATGATCAAAAAATTGGAATCTGTCCAGTACATCGGGGGGGGGGGGACTGAATCTTGTCAAGTCTGTTTTGATTCTGATGACCTCTGCCTCCTTATCAGTGATACCATCAGTGCTTTTACACTATATTTTGACTTGCTGTCATAAACATTTAAGTTGACAGAGGCACATTGCTTTGAAAGCTACAGATGTGTGTATTCATTTATTATATTATAGCTTTCTTTCTATTTAAATTATATTCATTTTTATTTGTATTAATTTATTTTAATAAACTTCTCTTGTTTATGTTATGTGTTCATCAGTCAATGGAATATTATTTCAATACATATAATTGAGACTGTAGGTAAAAAACTTGTTCTGTGTGTATGCGTGCATGAGTGTGTGTGAGATAGAGAGACCAATATAAAGTCTGAAAAATATAAAAAACATTTCTCACTTTTTACCATCCGTTCGTTCATATCCTTCGTTTAGAGCTGAACGAAGAATTTCCTCCATGAATGCTTTGCAAGCCTGAAAATATAAAGTTTAAATTGATTTTAAAGAATTAAATAGAAACTGCTACTTTTTATAGTATTTAGTGTTAGTCTAAGGATACACATTAAGTATGAGTAGCAAAGTATTATTTATACTGAAAATAAATATTGCCACAACTGACAAAACGTCAAATTAAAATTTTATCAAAAATATACAGTGAGAATTAAGAAATAAAAATGATATAATAAAAGAAGAAAATATACAGAAACTATTGAAATAATATAGACAAACTAATTAGTACCAGAAGTAAATATACTAAAAGCACTAAAAATATAAACACTAAGAAAGTTAAAGCAAATGTACACCAAGTGGCTTTCGGAGTGACGTGCTACTTTATCAACTTAGACAAGACAGCACGGCACACATCATTAAATCCTGCAGAAGTATAACACACACACACACACACACACACACACACACACACACACACACACACACACACACACACACACACACACACACACACACACACACACACAACCAAACTAATGCTGAGTGTGGATGATGAAAAAGGAAAGAGAGGGAGGGGAAGGGAAAAGAAGAGACAAATATCAGCCAATGGACTCTGTGGAGGTAGGACGATGCATGTTTTCCATGTTATTAGCTCACCATTTCTCATCATGTTGCAAAATTATTGCTTCCATAATGGGGTGTATGCAGATTCCACAATTAAAATTAATGATGGAACCCACAACAGCCACACAACCAACCACTTCTAACCAAGAACAATGACGAGCATCACACACGTGGTCCAAAATTTCAACATTAAAACATGGGCTAAAACTCGTGTGCTGCTCATACCAATAATGTTCCACAATAGCAGAGCGGGCAAAATTGGACTGACGAATAGTCGCCCACCTCAACCCCCATGCTCCAAAATACAATCATGAAATCTGTATTCAGATTTGCCAATGTAATGAATCCCACAATCTGAGCATGTAATCCAATAAACTGAATCTGCTCATTGTAGCAAGGGAATGATCAATTTAACAGTAGAAACCACTGAATGTAACTTCTGCAAGGAAGCTGAGCACAACGAAAATCTCAGCATCTTTGTCAATAGCACTGACATAATTGGACCATACCTGACTAAATAATGCTCTTGCAGTACTATGTAGATGTCTGAGACACGTGCTGACTTATAATTAGTAAACTGCCCATGGTACACTGGTTTTCTGTAAACTAAAGTCACCAAAACCTGGAACCCACTGGTGACATTGGTGTATGTATGTGTACACATATGCACACAAACAGTAAACTAAAACTTGGCATCCTCAGGGATTGGAAAGTGCAGATTTTAAAAATTTATGGACTTTAAAAGGAATACCAAATGGTTCAGCATTAACAGTGATCTTATTTACATCTGTGAATAAGATCATTCATGGTATTTTTTGAATATTCATGGTATTCAAACTGTTGTTTGAAGATAAAGCACTCAAAACCTACACTGGTATTATTATGTTTATTTTCAAATTGGAATTTATTTCTAAATTTCCAAAATGTACATAATGGAATCAAACGTTTTGTGGTATTCTCCTACCACTTTTTCAATGACTGCAAAGACAGTAACGAAGGGCTATTACTATGGAATTCTAAAAATTTTTTTAGTAGAATTAAAAGTTTTAATAAACAAACTTAGATCTAATTCGAAGAATTTTGTTTTAAGGTAAATTTTTATGTAGTAAATAACAATAATACATAAACACTTACCAGCGGTCTTAGCAATATCACCGTCACAAAAGATCAGTTAGGTCACAAGAACTTGTTTATACAGGTATAAACTTGTATATACAGGTAGCCCTTGGTAGCCAACCTGTATATACAGGTAGCCGACGGTTTGAAAGAGGCTAACGCTTCTGCTCCTAGGTGCAAATGTCTCTGGCACTTTAAAATTAAAACCAATGTTGGCATACCATTCACAGACACCACATGCTCTCAAGGGCCTAAACAGAGCCACATTTCCAGTCTACTGGAAATGGAACAGGAGGGCTTGGGTGACAAAAGAAATCTTGGATTAGTACACAAACTATTTTTGCCCTACTGTGCTCCATTTTTGTCAAAAGAATGAGTTAGCAGCCAAGGCTCTTCCCTTGGACAATGCCCCTGGTCATCTTGCAAACCTTGCTGAAGTTGGAACATCTCGGGACATCAATGTTGTTTACATGCATATCAAACACTTCAGTTTTAAAACCAATTGACCAGGAGGTAACAGCAACTTTTAAAGCCTATTACCTCTACCAAACCTTCATGGAAATGTAAACAATCAAGGATTATGGCACTCATTTGACATTTTGAAGGGCATTAATAACATCAATGAAGCTTCAGAGGAAGTGACAGTGAACTGTTTGAATGGAATGTGATGCAAACTTCTCCCACAATTTATGCACTACTACACAGGATTGGAGCCAGTGGAGAACACTGTTGAAGAAGTCAGCAGACTGACACAAGAGGTGGAATTGGAGTTGAAGATGTAACAGAGCTGTTGGATAGTCACGGACAGCAGCTTTCCAATGAAGACTTGGAAGATTTGGAACGAACTAAGCCAACAGAAAGAGGAAGAGAAAGAAAAAGATGAAGAGCCCCTCTAAAATCTATGAATACAAGTGATCTACAGTACATCCTTTGAGCCATAGAGACCCTCTATGGCTCAAAGGAAAAAAGAAGAAATCTTGACAGTCACCACTGCATGATTTCTTCAAAAAAAGGAAAGACCCTCAACCAGGGAATTCATCAGAGAAGTAAAATCTTTGCATTACACCACTGTCAAAAAGGATCAATGCAGGGCCTTACAAAAACTTTCGGTCTGGGCTTCGAACATATCAAAATGTACAAAATTTAATATTTTCATTTAATTAAATTTAGTTTAGTCTACTGGAAATGGATTTCATGTATTTATGAATATAAATCAATTAAATGTATTTCGTTTAATCGATTTATATTCATAAAAATACTGTTTTCATATTCATAGTATTCATTTCAGAGCTTTAATATAATATATTACTTATGCAAATTAAGAGAGGGGCCTGGCACATAACTCATTGACTTACATTATATAATTAGATTCATTTTACACAGATTTTTTTTTTGCAACAGTTCCTTCAGTAACAGAACCCCATCATAAACCGAGGTCTACTCATACTGTGGTTTACTTAATCTTGTTGCCAGGTGGTTTGGTGGATAAGTGTCTATGATTATCTTTTATAGTCTTGATCACAGGATTTACTTGTGCCCTGAGGGTATCATCACTGCAAGTATTGGCTTAATAGGTAATGGGGGATGTTGATATACATTTAAGGATATGTGATAAAAATTAAATAAATAGAAATAAAAACTGTTTAAATTAAAATAGAATAAGACAAAATTAAATAAATAAACTAAATTGTATAATTTAAATAATATTGTTGGAAAACTATCAGTTAAGATCTGTTTCTATGGTAGCTGGTAGGGATTTCTACTTTGTAGTCTACTTCTTAGTTGGGGGGAGAATATTTGGTTGGCTGAGAAGTTTAAACTCATTTTTAATTTGGGTTAAGACTATTCTTAAAGGTATATATGTGGCTGTTTTTGAATTGATTTCCTTTGTTGCAGCTAATGTTATCCATGGCTCCTATTAAATAGGCTTCTTTGTAGAGTCTCTGGTTATGGTAGCTGCAGCGGTCAGTACTGATGTTTCGGAAGACGCTGTCCATTAGAAGAAGATAAAAAATTGCCATTTCTTGACCTAGTACTAAGCAAAACCAACACCACAACAGAAATTTATAGAAACCTACTGACAAGGGATCTATCTTCCATTTCTCACCTGACCATCCCTCAAACACAAAAATAGGTGTCCTGAGGGCCTACTACTGGAGAATTTTTCTGCAAAGGTCAAGGACAAAATCCTCTAGATAATCTTCAATAACTGTGGTTATCCACATAAACTCATATCAAAAACACAACAGAAAAATTCTCCAACAATATTCCTCATGAAGATAAACAATTTATCACTATCTGCTATTGCCGACCAGGCCAGCCAGGTGGGTAAAGTGCCTGCCTGGCAACCCCAAGGTCGCGGGTTCGAATCCCGCCTCGGGCTTGGATCAAAGTACTGCAAAAACTTTGGGAGGTGCACTATGGCCACAGAAGCCGATGCGCCAACTACCACAAAAAAAAAAAAAAAAAAAAACTATCTGCTATGTATCAGCGAAGAAACAGCTAAAAAACATAATCACAGACAAAGTAAAAGAACACAAGGACATTGACAAAGGCAGAATAACAAATTTAGACCTGACTTTCCGTACAGGGACAGAGGACCACAAATGGGCATTTTCCGAAAAAATCAGTGCTAGCCACAGACAGATACCATAACTGTACTGTATACAAAGAATCCTTTTTAATAGGAGCCACAGATAACATTAACCAGGACAAAGGAATTCAGACCGAAAACAACCACATAGACATCTTTAAGAATAATTCTATTCTTGAAGATGTGTATGTGGCTGTATTCAATCTGAATTTCAACTTCTTAACCACAACCAACCCTCTAACCAAATAACCCCCCCCCCCCCAACTAAGAAATCCTTACCAACTACCCTAGAAACAGATCTTAACTGATAAAATAGTCCAACAATATTATTTAGATTATACAATTCAGTTTATTTATTTAATTTTCTTATTCTTTTTTAAATTAAACAATTTTTATTTTATTTCTATTTATTCAATTTTTATCACATATCCTTAAATGCATCTACATCCTCCATTACCCATTAAGTCAATACCTGCAGTAATGATACCCACAGGGCACAAGTAAACCCTGGGATTGAGACAGAAGTGATCTTTTGTGATGGTGATATTGCAAAGAAAGCTGGTAAGTGTTTATATATTATTGTTATTTACTATATAAAAATTAACCTTCAAACAAAACTCTTCAAATCAGATTTAACTTTGATTTACTAAAACTTTTAATTCTACTAAAAATTTTTTTAAAAATTCTATAATAATAATAATAATAATAATATGCAGTCGGTGCATATTATTATGTACATATTTCCAATTCAGAAATAAATATAATAATATCCAACATAGGTTTTGAGTGCTTTATTATCTTCAAACAAGATAATTTATAATAACTAAAAGATAGTGCTGGTGATTACAAATGTAAATAGCAGTTCAATTCATTAAATGTAAACAAATGACAATAAACAAAATCACAGAAACTGTTGCCACATGCTGTAATTATCAATTTTAAATGCATGCCTAGAACAGTCTCAGAAAGAATATCAATCAATGTGCTAGAGGGAAAATATAGTTTCAAATTGGAAGATAATAAAAAAACTATTCATCTTAAGGAATGATTATAATGAGGTATATGTAATCTTTAAAAATTTATGTGATATTTTGATTTTAATAATATACTGTGGAGAAATTCAATCAATTCTCACAAGTAATAACAAAGGTTTCTATGTTTCATTTTAGTTGCCATTATAACTTGTCATGCATCTCACAACTATCTTACTAGCTATAATGGCATAAAAAAACCTTGGTTATATGGAATACATCTATTGTCTGTGCATATCAGTAAATCACTGTTTATGGATGACGTGATTAACCACAGGTTTAATGAAATAAAGGTTTTTCTGGATATAATCACAATGGACATTTTTGATCTCTGTCTCTCTCTCCTCATCAAGCTGTTCTAAAGCAATATATATTATGGCTATGTGCTACATGCCCAGTCATCATCATCATCATCATCATCATCAGCCATTTTCAATCCACTGCAGGATGAAGGCCTCTCCAGCAACTTTCCAGTTCCTTCTGTTTTGAGCACTGGCCATCCATTTACTACCCACAAACTCATGAATTTCATCTATCCATCTCCGCTATTGTCTTCCAGGTTTTCTTCTAGCTCTTCTTGGATACCATTCTGTTATTTTCTTAGTCCATCTGTCATCATGTCTTCGAGCTATGTGTCCTGCCCAAGACCATTTTAGTTCTTTAGTTTTGATAAGAATGTCCTTTACTTGAGTTTGCTGCCTAATCCATGTGTTTCTCTTCTTATCTAACAGTCTGATTCCCAATATAATTCGTTCCATTCTTCGCTGTGTAGTTCTCAGCTTCTCTTCCATTCTTTTGGCGAGTGCCCAAGTTTCACTTCCATAAGTCATGGTGGGGAGTATACATTGGTTCATTATTTTACGTTTCAGACAAACTGGGATATTGCTCTTCAGTATGTGATTGTATTTCTTGTCATAAGCCACGATCCCAAAATTTATTCTTCTCTTGACTTCCAGCCATTTATCATTATTACAGCTAATAACTTGTCCCAGATAAGTATATGACTCCACCTTTTCAATTACTGCTCCTTCAATCGTTATATCCCTTTTTGTGGCATACTTGTTCATCATTACTTTTGTTTTAGCCATATTCATCTTTAGTCCAAAATCCTTACTAACTGTGCATAACTGATTAAGATTTTCCTCTAATTCTTTGGGATCGTGGCTTATGACCACAATGTCATCTGCAAATCGTAAATGGTTTAGGTACTCTCCATTCACATTGACTCCTTTCTGCGACCAGTCTAATCTTCTGAAAGCTTTCTCAAGGGTGGCAGTAAATAGCTTCGGAGATATTGTGTCTCCTTGTCGAACTCCTTTCTCGATTTTAAATTTCCTACTGTCTTTGTCTAGTCTAATAAAGGAGGTAGCACTCTCACATATTTTCTTCAAAATCATAATATATGGGGTATCTATGCTTTGTCTTTCCAGGCGCCTCCGTAGCCAGGTGGGAAGGAGCAGCAGTGCGTAGCACACGCTTCTTGATTAGACCGGGGTTCGAGCCCGTCACCACCAAATACGGAGGATGCGGAAAGGTCAGGCAATGACCACCGCATATTCCCGGAGCAATATGGCCTTAGTTGCTAATGCTCCTAAAAACCAAACAACAACAAACAACAACAGCTTTGTCTTTCCAGTGCCCTAAACATTGCCTTATGCTGTATGGAGTCAAATGTCTTTTCATAATCCACAAATGCCAGGCATAATGGTGTTTTATATTCATTTGCTTTCTCCATTAACTGTGCTATTATGTGAAGGTGATCCATAGTTGAGAATCCTGTCCTAAAGCCAGCTTGCTCTTTCGGTTGATTCTCATCAAGTATTCTTTTAATCTGTTAGTAATGACCCTTGTGAACAACTTGTAGATGTGGGATAACAAGCTAATTGGTCTATAATTTCCAATTTCTGATTTATCTCCTTTCTTATGGAGCAAAACCATGATTGCATTATTCCACTGCTTAGGCGTTACGCCTTTTCGAATGCACTTTGTGAAGAGCCTTGCCAGTTTTTGTGTTATGTCTCTTCCTCCCAATTTTAACAACTCTACAGTAACTTCATCTTCCCCCGGGGCTTTCTGATTCTTCATTTTCTTCAATAAAGTTCTACCTCATCAGGAAGAATATCGGGTATGTTGTATGTGTTGCTACTTTGCAATCCATCTTCCCCACTGCTGGCATCATTCCCTTGCTCCTTGTATAATTCTCTATAGTAGTCTTCTGCTATTTGAATTATGCCTTCTCTGCTGTTTATAAGTATATCATTGCTATTCTTCAGTTTCAGTATCATTTGTCTTTCTGTATTACTGCTCATGGCTGTTGATTTAAATCCTTTGTTTTCCCTTAATGCTTGTTCTACTTTTCTTGTGTTAAATCTTCTTATGTCCTCTCTGAGTCTCTTTCTAATGGCTTTGCATAACTCAGTATACTCAATTTTCTCCCTGTCAGTGTTTTTCTTCCTCTTCATTTGTTGTCTTTGGTTCATCATGACAAGTGTTTCTTGACTAATTTTTTCTTCTTTGGATTTCTTTTTCCCTATAGGTTTCTTGGGCTTTATCACTTTCAGAAAGTTGTAATATTCCTCGTCGATATCTTGGTCCTGACTAGTCTGCAGAAGCTCAAACTTGTTCTTAAGTTCCAGTACATACTGCCTTTTCTCCCCCTTCTGTTATCTCAAAGACCTTTGTATTATTTACTTGAGTCAGTTTTTTCCTTTCCTTTCCTACATTTATATCAAGTGTACATCTTACCATTCTGTGATCACTTCCAACATTTACCTTATTCAGGACAGTAACATGATTCACAATATATCTTCTGTTAGTGAGGATGAAGTCGATTTCATTAGTTGTTAATCCATTTGGACTCTTCCATGTCCACTTTCTGTTCACCCTTTTCTTGAAAAAAAGTGTTCATTACTGACAGTCCTTGAGATTCTGCAAATTCCACAAGTCTTTCACCTCTTTCATTTCTTTCTCCAATTCCAAAATTTCCTATGGTTCCCCGTTCTGCGCTGTTTTGTCTTTTTCCAACCTTAGCATTGAAGTCCCCCATAATAATAGTGTAGTGGGTTTTCTGCTCATCTAGAAGACTCAATTTCGGTGTACATTTCTTCAACCTCTTCATCATCATGGCTCGATATTGGTTCATAAATCGTTCTAATCTTTAGCTTGTACCGCTTAGAAATCTTGAGTATTAGTCTTGACACCCTTGGTGATGTACTTTTGAATTCCAAAATGTTGTTTTTAAAATCTTTATGGACCAGAAACCCAACTCCACCTTCACTCCTTTCACTGTTTCCATTGGTGTACAGCAGATTTCCACTTGATAAACTTATAAGTGATTCATTTCTTCTTCTTGTTTCAGCCAAACCGATGATATTCCAATTCACATTTTCTAATTCCTTTTCCAGCTCTAATATCCTGTCTTCACCGATGAGTGATCTTACGTTATAACAGGCCAAGTTCAGTTTCTGTGAATGGCAGCCTGGTCGTACCCAGAGATTCTTAGCACCCTCTGCTTCCACTCTGATCCTCTCACTGCCGTAAGAGGGAGAGTGAAAGCTGCTGGGGACTGAGGGCCATTTGTTTTGTTGTGCTGTCATATGCTGGAGGGTTTGGTCTTTTTCTCTTCACGCTGACCAGGCATCTTGAAGAGAACCACTCTACACGTTCATTGCCACCTAAGTGATGTAACAGGGCTTACCATCAAGAAGGTGTGCATGAGTGGATTTTAGGGCGGCAGGCCAACCGGACTTCTCCTAAATCTGTAATAGAGAGATATTGGATCCATCAGTGTTTTAGGCTGAGTGTCTGATAACACACAGGATACCTGTTCCCCTCTAAGCCCAGTCACATAGCTGTAATTTGCAAGAACAGCTTTGCACTAAGTTGTGACATTTACCAAATAAGCAACAGCACTAAAAGAGAGAAGCATTATTTTATTTTATTTTTTTTCAAGAATTTTTAAAGATAAATCCATTGTAGATAGGTAAAGGTAAAGTGCAGCCATTATCAACCCACTGCAGGATGGAAGCCTCCTCAACAATTCATGCTGAGGGAAATGGACCATAATCTGCCACGCTGGTCCAGTGCGGGTTGGCAGATCGACCATATTCAGTAGTCAGGGGTTTGAACCCTGGTCTAACTCAAAGAGCATGTGCTACTGCACTCCTGCTCATGACCACTCGGCTACGGAGGCCGTCTTGTAGATACGAGTACCAAATCGCTTTTCTAATATTTCTCGATTGCAAAAATTATTTTATTTTTTTATTTATTTATTTTTTTTTTTTTTGTAAAATATGCTGTATTTCAAGGAATTGTGTGGATAGATATTCATGTGAGTTTTCATATTTTAATTGGAAAAATTTTAAAATAAACACTATCATAATGATAAATGTAGTGTTTCTTATAATGTTTACAGAAGTACTGGCCGAAGAACATAAAATATATTTCTAAAGGTAAAATGCTATTGTATCACTATGAAAACATTCCAGTTACAAAATGCACAACAATAAACAAGCAGCTAAAAATAAAGCATTTCCTTAACAAATAGAAGTTTTTTCTTTTGGCTTGGTTTTATTGCAGATCTTCATGAAAATGTTTCTACAGCTTCTTAGAACAAATGGGATCACAATCTGCAAAACAAATTGCAAATATAACTTTTTGAGTTTTTAAGTTCTCTCGACGAGGTCTGAAGCATTAGTAGAGGCATATAATGCAAGAAAGCAAGCTTATATAGAATCAGCAAAAAAAAAAAAAAAAAAAACACTTCCCATTTCACCCATCCATTCACTCCAAAAGTTACTCTAGTTCAGTCTTGAATTTATTTCAGCTGTCAACTTCCACAGTGACAGATGAAAGTTTATTCCAGCAATTAACCACCCACTGGCTAAAGGCAAATTTCGACACATCTATTAACTGCCTTTCTTCAATTTGAATTTATTCCCCCTTGCATGCAGAATCTGAGCAAGAGGAAGAATCCCATCAGCATTAAGCTTGCTAAAACCATTCAAGGACTTATACACCTCAATCAGATCACCTTGCAGGTGCCTAGTCTCAGACGCTGCAATTTGCAGAACTTAAGCCTATCTTAGTAACAGCAACTCTTTGTTCCACTCACTAATCTCATTGCTCTTCTCTGTACTCGTTCTAATAGCTCAACATCTTACCTCAAATGAGGCCTCCAGACCTGTATGCAGTACTCAAGATGTGGCCTGACCACTGCCTTTTACTAGGAGATAATCACCTCCTTATCCCTGCTAGCAAAATTCCTATATATCACTGACAAAACCCTGTCCGCACTGCTCAGAAAACTTCATATCTGACTGCACAATTACCCCCAGGTCTTTTTCATTCTCCACTACCCTGAGTATAGTACCACACAGTTGGTATGTTACTATGAGGTTACTGCTACCCATATGCAGTACTTTGCATTTGTCAATCTTAAACTTCAGGTGCCAAATCTCAGCTCATCTGCTGAACTTTTCAAGATCAGTAGTGTTGTTGAAGTAGTGTACCATCTTTACTGTCATTAACAACCATACCAACCTTCGTATCGTCTGCAAACTTGGACATTAAGCCTTATATATCTTCAATATCATCGATATATACAGAAAACAACAATGGGCACAACACGGACCACCGGGGAACTTCACTAATAACATTAGTCCATGAAGAGTAGTGTCCATTGATTACCACTCTCTGTCTTCTCCTACTCAACCATCCTTTTATCCATTGTAGCAACTTGCCCTTAATGCCATACTGCTCCAACTTGTACAGTAGTCTTCTGTGTGCAACAGTATCAAAAGCCTTCCTAAAATCCAAGTATATGATATCAAAATTATTTTTTGCATCCAGTTCCTTTGTGACCACATCATCCAATCAAATTGTTCAGAAAAGATTTCACCTTAACAAACCTACGCTGTGTCTGAACTATAACTGCAGTCTTGTCTAGATGATCCTGCAGTGCTTTTAATCAGTACATCTTTTAATTAATTAGAACATCGAGAAAGAAAAAAACAATCACATGTGTGATATACTGCTGGGTGATTAATATGTTCACCCACCTGGATGAAAAATCACCGGAATTCAAGAATTGTTTTCTTCTGATTTTCCAGATGAAAAATCAGATATTTCTGTTAAACAACCTTTGCTGGAGACAGAGTAATTTGGTCACAGTGAGAAAAAAGCCCCTGTCCAAAAAAAGTTTGTGCTCTACCCTCCCCAATCTGGATGTGACCCAAACCCATGATTGTTGAACTCAGTGTGTGAAGGACAGAAGAGATTGTAACTGGCAGCTAAGGTGTTAACAAAATGGTGCAGCAATATGCAAAAAATAAAAAAAATTAAAAAATTAAAAAACACCCCAAATAAAACATGCTTATTTCAATTTCAAGAAAAATCCAACTGTCTATTCACAGGGTACAAGTTTTAACTTTTCCAGATTTCTCAATACTGTGGCTTTATTATCCTATAGACTTCTTTGTTTTACTACTATTTAATCTATCAGAACAACAACAGCAGAAGATAAAAGCTTGGGCATGAGTGCAATTGTCTCAGCCTCTTTTGTCTCATTGTAGTTAATGTGCTAAACAAGATTTGCAGATGGTCCAAACCAATTGGTAATGCTTTAGAAGGCTTCCCAGGTTCAGTTGATGAATAATCTTGTTGCTACTACTCTGTCAGCTGTAATCAAGAAAGTCTGATTGATGGTTATATAAGGAAGGGAAATATTACCAAGGCCATGCTTTGTGAAGGAAATGGATATAACCTGACTATGTGTACAGCACATCTGAACACTCCATTCACATCAGAGTAAGTATTTTCCCACATGTAGTATTACAATGAATCTTTTCTTGTTATTCAAATATATCATATCAGAATTTTTATTGTTGTACAATTACAATAAACTGCAACTGTTGTTACATTTACAATTAAATCTTTTAAAACTATTTTTTGTCCACTACTATAAGTAGCCTCACAATGAACTGTTATATAGAGAGAAATGTGGGATTTTGTCAAATGACAAATCCATGACCTAATTTCCTGTTCAGGAGAAAACATTTATATACTGGTGCAATGCATAATGAGCATGAGTGCCATCTTGTTGAAACCAGTTATGAAGTTTGTTTTGTTAAAATACAAAAAAAGGTTAAACACATTTCTAAATAACTGTTGATAAACACAGTTATTTAAAAGTTAGTCAGTTAGTTAAAAGTTTTGAAAATATAATTTTATTTATTTATATATTTTTGACAGAGGTGAAATAAAAGTACAGAATTCTGAATACACCAGTCCTTATGCTATATTCAAAATAATGCTCAAGTTTCTTGTAAATATTACAAGAAACTTGAGGTTTCTGATTTTGCCTAGAAATAAACAATGCACAATTAGTAACTCCTATAAACTGTGTCAACTTTCAGACATCCTGCTTGTATGCAATAAGGACTCTAAAAACAGTAACTCATATTTTGTACTTTTAATTATATTCTTCTAATAAAATTTAAGTGGAAATGAAGATTATTATATGTATGATTTTAGGTTACAAAAAAACATATAAACTGGAAATTCTGAAATCTAAATAAATAATAAGTTCATGAATATAATGTACTTACAGCAAAAATTATTTCTTGGGTAAGAGGCCCTGTCACTGATGGCACTATTTCTTCTGGTAGAAACTTTATTCCTATCTGCAAATTAAAAGACAAGATTGAAAAATGTATTTTTTTGTAATTATATATAAAAAAAGAAAATTCTAATCTGACTGTCTGTTAAACTTGAAAAAAAGATATAAACACCAAAGTTGCTAGAACATTATGAAAAAGTTCTGGTATTGTGAGATAAAAAAAAAAAAAAAACATTAAATGTAATGAGTATACTACTGAATTGAAAATTTAATGTAGTAGTAGTAGTAGTAGTAGTGGCACTTGATGCAAGAAAGCAAGTGTAGGAGCTTATGCAGCATCAGCCAAAAAAAAAAAAAAAATCACACCATACCCTCCAAATGCCTGTCCAGTTCCTCCTTAAATTTATTTAACCTATCAACTTCCACAACGACAGATGGAAGTTTGTTCCAGCAATTAACCACCCGCTGGCTAAAGGCAAATTTCCGCACATCTATTCTACATCTATCCTTTCTTAATTTGAACTTATGTCCCCGTAGGTTCGTATTCTGAACAAGTGGGAGGATCCCATCAGAATTCAGCGTGCTCAACCCATTCAAGGCCTTATAGACCTCAATCAGATCACCGCGCAGGTGCCTAGTCTCCAGCCACTGCAATTTGCAGAACTTAAGCCTCTCTTGGTAAGAGGATCCCTTCATTCCCCTCACCAATCGTGTTGCTCTTCTCTGTACACGCTCAAGCAAATCTACATCCTTCCTAAAATGAGGCCTCCAGACCTGTACGCAGTACTCAAGGCGTGGCCTGACCATTGCCTTATACAGAGGGACAATCACCTCCTTTTCCCTGCTAGCAAAATTCCTATATATCATTGACAAAACCCCGTGACCTGCCCTAGCAGCCTGTCTGCATTGCTCAGAAAACTTCATATCTGACTGCACAATTATTCCGAGGTCTTTTTCATTTTCTACCACCTTAAGTGTAGTACCACACAGTTGGTACGTTTCTCTGGGGTTACTTCTACCCATATGCAGTACTTTGCATTTGTCAAGGTTAAACTTCAGTTGCCACTTCTTAGCCCATCTGCCCAAATTATCTAGATCCTGTTGCAGTAGCACACTGCCATGACTGTCATTAACAACCCTGCCAACCTTCGTGTCATCTGCAAACTTCGACATTAAGCTTGATATACCTTCATCAATATCATTGATAAATATACAAAACAACAGTGGACCCAACACCGAACCCTGTGGGACTCCACTAATAACATTAGTCCACGAAGAGCAGCACCCATTGATTACCACCCTCTGTCTTCTCCCATTTAACCATCCTTTTATCCATTGTAGCAACTTACCCTTAATACCATACTGCTCCAATTTGTACAGTAGTCTTCCATGCGCAACAGTGTCAAAAGCTTTCCTGAAATCCAAGTATATGATATCAAAATTATTTTTTGCATCCAGTTCCTTTGTGACCACATCATAATAACCAATCAAATTTGTCAGATAAGACTTTCCCTTAACAAACCCATGCTGTGTCTGAATTATTGCTGCAGTCTTGTCTAGATGATCCTGCAATGCATCTTTAACCAGTGACTCCATTATTTTACCTGGAACAGAAGTTAAACTAACTGGTCTGTAATTACTCGTGTCACCCTTCGAACCTCCTTTGTGAATTGGGGATACATTTGCACATCTCCAGTCCGTGGGAACCTCCCCTGAATCCAAGGATGCTCTCATAATTATGGCTAAGGGTTTGCTTAGTTGGTTTGCCGCCTCCTTTAATATAACTGGATAGATCCCATCCACCCCAGGTGCCTTTCTTATGTTTAACTTCAACAATTTCTCCTCCACTTTGCTCTCAGTTATTACAAAATCATTAAGCACACTGCTACAATTTGATAACCTTCTTCCATTTTCAAACTGTAATAATTCCTCACGTGTGAATGTAGATGCAAAATACTCATTCAGTTTGTTTGCTATCTGAGCAGGATCATCAACAGTCGAACCATCGATGTCAAGTGGACCAATCATATTCATACCCTTCCTTTTAGAGTTTATATAAGTAAAGAAATCCTTGCTGTTTTTCTTAGCATCTTTTGCCAAAGATTTCTCGTAATCCGCCTTTGTCTGCCGAACCTCCTTTGTGACCTGATTACAGACTAGCTTATATCTGCTACAGGCTTCTGCGTCGCCTGATAATTTATATGCATCCCATGCATTTTTCTTCTCTGTCACGAGTCTCATTAGTTCATTTGATAACCATTTAGGCCTAAACCTTGAACAATATTTCTTCATCGGTATGAAAAGTCTAGTAGCTTCCACGATTAATTCCTTGAATGCTTCCCACTTAGAATTTACTGTTTGTAACATCGTCAGTTGATCCCACTGTACAGAATTTAAAAACTGTCTGAGACCACTGTACTCCCCTTTACGGAAGCAAAAACCCTTTCCTTTACCCCTGATGGTAGTTACCTCTTTGAGTAAATCCCACTTCAGCACACTGTGATCACTGCCACCTAGTGGTTCCTTTATCTGCAAATTCTTAATACACGAATGATCACTGCTGATAACCAGATCAAGAGTATTACTTTCTCTGGTTGCCTCTCGAACATGCTGCTGCAGAAAACAATCATCCAATAAATCCACAAAAGTCTGACTAGCGTGTGAGTGACCAACCCACAAGTTCCAGTCAATATCTGGGAAGTTAAAATCCCCCATTATAAGACATTCTGATTTACTGGCCCACTCTATTTCTCTGTACAACTGTTCATTGTACTCATTCGAGTCGTTAGGCCTGTAACACACTCCTACTCTTATTTTTGCTTTTGCAGTGCTTATGTCACACCAAACTGACTCAACAGTGCACTGTCCATCTCTATCAACTGGATGCACTTCTTTTGATTTTATGTTTTTCTTAATTAACAGCATAACACCTCCTCCCTTTCTGTCCTGTCTATCCTTTCTGTACACATTGTACTCCCCAAATTCCAGTTCTGCATTCCTTATATCTTTGTGACACCACGTCTCTGCTATCCCAACAATATCCGCCTTTGATGTCTTGACCAACACTTCAAATTCATCAAATTTATTTACTATACTTCTAGCATTGGTATACATACAAGCATACATGCTCCTATGCCTATTCCTTGTTACCCTAACACATCCCATATACCCAACTATTCCAGGATGACTGCCATCCGTCCCTGAAACCCCCAACACCCCTCGCTCCAGGTCGCTTCTTATTCTAATAGAAGTTGTGCAAGAATCACCTTCACCTCTGCTCGCGGTTACTGTTAAACTATTAGTCTTTGTATCCCCCCAAGCTAGCAGTTTTCCGACCCACCTAACACTGCCTCGATAGCATCAGCAAATATTCTTGCACCCTTTCTATTTAAGTGTATCCCATCCCTGTAGAAGCAATCTCTCCTGTTAACAAGTACAGTCCAGGCTGAAAAAAATTCTACCCCTTGAGCCTTGCACAATCTTTCCAGGGCCGAATTGATCGACAAGGCTCTCATCATATACTCCCTCCTATCGTGTCTGGGCAGAATTGCAGACACTTTCAAATTCAACCCTAATTCTCGGCTTTTTTTCAACAGTGACCTGTACTTGTTGAGTAATTCTGCCGGTCTCCTACTCTTAATATCATTAGTGCCAACGTGTACAACTATATCACCTTTTGTGCCCTTGAAAGATGATATCTGCTCTACAACGTCATCAACCTTTGCCCCTGGCAGACATACCCTGGTCCTGTTCCACCTATCCTTTTTACATAGCATGTTCCCCGTTTCCCTGACAACAGAGTCACCAACAACTAATAGTTCCTGTGGGACCAGCGCATTCTGCCTTGGGGTTTGCCGCTGTGTTGCGCGATGACCAAGTGCAAGCTCTGGCGTTGATGTGGGCAGCTGAGAGCTTGATGGGCCCTTCAATTTATTTCCTTCGAGGGCATCCAAACTGTCCTTCAAACTCTCATATAGGCCCATAACAACGCTGAGTTGTCGCCTGATTTCCTTACACTCCTTACATCGCGCACACACAAAGACATCCCCCATGGCAATATCATGTTCCGTTCCAGAGAGTTCGGCAAACATTTCACAAGTTGCACATTTTTTTAGGCTGTGACGCGTTGGAGAATCGTCCCCCTCAGTTCTTCCCCCGAGTCACAACACTCCTGCCACTTTGTGCCCGTTGCTTTGCTGCTCTAGTTCGGGACATGGTAGTTTAAATTAATAAAATCAATAAATTAAATGTCAGTAGTATTTGAATAGAAACTATGAAATAGAAACAGTGAAGCGTATTACTATATAATTATGCGTTAGAGCTACCTAGCTACCTCAATTAAAAAATTTGAATTCCCTACAAAAACTTTGAATTCCCTATATACAAAAACAATGGCTACAAAAATCGAACAAAAATAACGGTTTTACCTATCGTAAGTAAAATCCACAAAAACTCTTTATCTAAATTAAAATAAAAATAACCAGCGTAACTATAACTATATGACTACGTATTAAGTACAATATAAAACAAAAATCATGTAAATAAAAGGCAAACACATCGTTTTTGCGGAGCCTGTAACTGACAGCTGTAACTTTTAAATAGAGTCAGCACCCTCCACAAAAAATCCACAAAAACTCTTTATCTAAATTAAAATAAAAAATAACCATGTGTTGTTTAGCAGTAGTGAAAACTCTAACTAAAGCTTATTCAGGGTCTGAAGAGTTCTCAAGTAATCACACTGGAGGCTCTCAAATGAATCCCTACTGATGTTGACCCATTTTACAGGTTATAGAAGGTGATAGTGAGGAAAATCCTGTCTCCTCAAGCAGTGAAAAAATTTTAAGTGATGGAAAATATCATCAAAACTTGAGACAGTTACATTAACAGGTTCAATAAACATAAAAAGCCTGATTCAGTAGACATGGTCCATTATGATGGAAATCTGTTAAAGTAAGGGCTTCCTATACTTCCTAAAACAAAGGCCCTTTCAAGATTTGAATGAAGATTGTAGAACCACCAGGAAAGCAAATATTTAAAAATTTCTTTCCTTAGCTATCATACATTAATCACTTAATTTTATTCATATCATTCTAGAGCATTTGGTTATAAAGTGAAATTAGAAATCTACAGTGGCAGACAAAAAAACTGCATCACTTGTGAATTTTGCAAATAATGTGTTTTGCACAGCACTGTGGGTTCCAGAAATGTTCAAAATGCATTTGTTAGAAGGGATATATATCTCTGTGAATGAAATCCAATAAAAAGACTACACCTGATATACCTAATATTCCCATAAATATCTTCCGAAGGGGTAAAATGCATAATTAATGGAATTATGAGAAATCATGCAAATGGCAATCATGACAACCAAACATACATTTTATTGCATTTACATGTACAAACTGAAATGATAAAGTTAACGTAGTAGTATTATGTACTATAAATAGTAGTAGTACTAGTAGTAGTGGCACATGATGCAAGAAAGCAAGTGTAGGAGCTTATGCAGCATCAGCCAAAAAAAAACAAAAAAAAATCACACCATTCCCTCCAAATGCCTGTCCAGTTCCTCCTTAAATTTATTTAACCTATCAACTTCCACAACGACAGATGGAAGTTTGTTCCAGCAATTAACCACCCGCTGGCTAAAGGCAAATTTCCGCACATCTATTCTACATCTGTCCTTTCTTAATTTGAACTTATGTCCCCGTAGGTTGGTAATCTGAACAAGTGGAAGGATCCCATCAGAATTCAGCGTGCTCAACCCATTCAAGGCCTTATAGACCTCAATCAGATCACCGCGCAGGTGCCTAGTCTCCAGCCACTGCAATTTGCAGAACTTAAGCCTCTCTTGGTAAGAGAATCCCTCCATTCCCCTCACCAATCGTGTTGCTCTTCTCTGTACACGCTCAAGCAAATCTACATCCTTCCTAAAATGAGGCCTCCAGACCTGTACGCAGTACTCAAGGCGTGGCCTGACCATTGCCTTATACAGAGGGACAATCACCTCCTTTTCCCTGCTACCAAAATTCCTATATATCATTGACAAAACCCCATGACCCGCCCTAGCAGCCTGTCTGCACTGCTCAGAAAACTTCATATCTGACTGCACAATTACTCCCAGGTCTTTTTCATTTTCTACCACCTTAAGTGTTGGTACCACACAGTTGGTACGTTTCTCTGGGGTTACTTCTACCCATATGCAGTACTTTGCATTTGTCAAGGTTGAACTTCAGTTGCCACTTCTTAGCCCATCTACCCAAATTATCTAGATCCTGTTGCAGTAGCACACTGCCATTACTGTCATTAACAACCCTGCCAACCTTTGTGTCATCTGCAAACTTCGACATTAAGCCTGATATACCTTCATCAATATCATTGATAAATACACAAAACAACAGTGGACCCAACACCGAACCCTGTGGGACTCCACTAATAAAATTAGTCCACGAAGAGCAGCACCCATTGATTACCACCCTCTGTCTTCTCCCACTTAACCATCCTTTTATCCATTGTAGCAACTTACCCTTAATACCATTCTGCTCCAATTTGTACAGTAGTCTTCCATGCGCAACAGTGTCAAAAGCTTTCCTGAAATCCAAGTATATGATATCAAAATTATTTTTTGCATCCAGTTCCTTTGTAACCACATCATAATAACCAATCAAATTTGTCAGACAAGACTTTCCCTTAACAAACCCATGCTGTGTCTGAATTATTGCTGCAGTTTTGTCTAGATGATCCTGCAATGTATCTTTAACCAGTGACTCCATTATTTTACCCGGAACAGAAGTTAAACTAACTGGTCTGTAATTATTCGTGTCACCCTTCGATCCACCTTTGTGAATTGGGGACACATTTGCACATCTCCGGTCCGTGGGAACCTCCCCTGAGTCCAAGGATGCTCTCATAATTATGGCTAAGGGTTTGCTTAGTTGCTTTGCCGCCTCCTTTAAAATAACTGGATAGATCCCATCCACCCCAGGTGCCTTTCTTGTGTTTAACTTCAACAATTTCTCCTCCACTTTGCTCTCAGTTATTACAAAATCATTAAGCACACTGCTACAATTTGATAACCTTCTTCCATTTTCAAATTGTAATAATTCCTCACGTGTGAATGTAGATGCAAAATACTCATTCAGTTTGTTTGTTATCTGAGCAGGATCATCAACAGTCGAACCATCGATGTCAAGTGGACCAATCATATTCATCCCCTTCCTTTTAGAATTTATATAAGTAAAGAAATCCTTGCTGTTTTTCTTAGCATCTTTTGCCAAAGATTTCTCGTAATCCGCCTTCGCCTGCCGAACCTCCTTTGTGACCTGATTACAGACTAGCTTATATCTGCCACAGGCTTCTGCGTCACCTGATAATTTATATGCATCCCATGCATTTTTCTTCTCTGTCACGAGTCTCATTAGTTCATTTGATAACCATTTAGGCCTAAACCTTGAACGATACTTCTTAATCGGTATATAAAGTCTAGTAGCTTCCACGATTAATTCTTTGAATGCTTCCCACTTAGAATTTACTGTTTGTAACATCGTCAGTTGATCCCACTGTACAGAATTTAAAAACTGTCTGAGACCACTGTACTCCCCTTTACGGAAGCAAAAACCCTTTCCTTTACCCCTGACGGTAGTTACCTCTTTGAGTAAATCCCACTTCAGCACACTGTGATCACTGCCACCTAGTGGTTCCTTTATCTGCAAATTCTTAATACACGAATGATCACTGCTGATAACCAGATCAAGAGTGTTACTTTCTCTGGTTGCCTCTCGAACATGCTGCTGCAGAAAACAATCATCCAACAATCATCTGCTTAACCTTTCCAGATCCTACTGCAGCAGCATATAGCGTCAGTAGTGTCCTTAACAACCCTGCCAACCTTTGTATCGTCTGCAAACTTGGACATTAAGCTTGATATACCATCATCAATATCATTTATAAATACAGAAAACAATAATGGACCCAACACTGAACCCTGAGGGACTCCACTAATAACATTAGTCCACGATGAGCAGTGTCCATTGATTACCACTCTGTCTTCTCCCACTCAACCATCCCTTTCTTTATCCATAGCAGCAATTTGCCTCCAATGCCACACTGCTCCAATTTGTGCAGCAGTCTTCCATGTGCAACAGTATCAAAATTCTTTCTAAGATCCAAATATATAATATCAAAGTTATTCCCTGCATCCAGTTCTTTTGTGACTGCATCATAGTATCCAATCAAATTGGTCATTCAAGACTTTCCCTTAACAAAACTATGCTGTGCCCCGAGCTATAACTGAAGTCTTGTCTAGATGATCCTGCAGTGCTTCTTTAGCCAGTGCCTCCATTAATTTTCCTGGAACAGAAGTTAAACTCATCATCATCATCAGCCATTTTCAATCCACTGCAGGATGAAGGCCTCTCCAGCAACTTTCCAGTTCCTTCTGTTTTGAGCACTGGACATCCATTTACTACCCACAAACTCATGAATTTCATCTATCCATCTCCGCCTTTGTCTTCCAGGTTTCCTTCTAGCTCCTCTTGGATACCATTCTGTTATTTTCTTAGTCCATCTGGCATCATGTCTTCGAGCTATGTGTCCTGCCCAAGACCATTTTAGTTCTTTAGTTTTGATAAGAATGTCCTTTACTTGAGTTTGTTGCCTAATCCATGTGTTTCTCTTCTTATCTAACAGTCTGATTCCCAATATGATTCGTTCCATTCTTCGCTGTGTAGTTCTCAGCTTCTCTTCCATTCTTTTGGTGAGTGCCCAAGTTTCACTTCCATAAGTCATGGTGGGGAGTATACATTGGTTCATTATTTTACGTTTCAGACAAACTGGGATATTGCTCTTCAGTATGTGACTATATTTCCTGAATGCTATCCATCCAAAATTTATTCTTCTCTTGACTTCCAGCCATTTATCATTATTACAGCTAATAACTTGTCCCAGATAAGTATATGACTCCACCTTTTCAATTACTGCTCCTTCAATCATTATTTCCCTTTCTGTGGCATACTTGTTCATCATTACTTTTGTTTTAGCCATATTCATCTTTAGTCCAAAATCCTTACTAGCTGTGCATAACTGATTAAGATTTTCCTCTAATTCTTTGGGATCATGGCTTATGACCACAATGTCATCTGCAAATCGTAAATGGTTTAGGTACTCTCCGTTCACATTGACTCCTTTCTGCGACCAGTCTAATCTTCTGAAAGCTTCCTCAAGGGCAGCAGTAAACAGCTTCGGAGATATTGTGTCTCCTTGTCGAACTCCTTTCTCAATTTTAAATTTCCTACTATCTTTGTCTAGTCTAATAAAGGAGGTAGCACTCTCGTATATTTTCTTCAAAATCATAATATATGGGGTATCAATGCCTTGTCTTTCCAGTGCCCGAAACATTGCCTTATGCTGTATGGAGTCAAATGCCTTTTCATAATCCACAAATGCCAGGCATAATGGTGTTTTATATTCATTTGCTTTCTCCATTAGCTGTGATATTACGTGAAGGTGATCCATAGTTGAGAATCCTGTCCTAAAGCCAGCTTGCTCTTTCGGTTGATTCTCATCAAGTATTCTTTCTAATCTGTTAGTAATGACCCTTGTGAACAACTTGTAGATGTGGGATAACAAGCTAATTGGTCTATAATTTCCGATTTCTGATTTATCTCCTTTCTTATGCAGCAAAACTATGATTGCATTATTCCACTGCTTAGGCGTCGCCCCTTTTCTAATGCACTTTGTGAAGAGCCTTGCCAGTTTTTGTGTTATGTCTCTTCCTCCCAATTTTAACAACTCTACAGTAACTTCATCCTCCCCCAGGGCTTTCTGATTCTTCATTTTCTTCAATGCATGTTCTACCTCATCAGGAAGAATATTGGGTATGTCGTATGTGTTGCTACTTTGCAATCCATCTTCCCCACTGCTGGCATCATTCCCCTGCTCCTTGTATAATTCTCTATAGTAGTCTTCTGTTATTTGAATTATGCCTTCTCTGCTGTTTATAAGTACACCATCGCTATTCTTCAGTTTCAGTATCATTTGTCTTTCTGTATTACTGCTCATGGCTGCTGATTTAAATCCTTTGTTTTCCCTTAATGCTTGTTCTACTTTTCTTGTGTTAAATCTTCTTATGTCCTCTCTGAGTCTCTTTCTAATGGCTTTGCATAACTCAGTATACTCAATTTTCTCCCTGTCAGTGTTTTTCTTGCTTTTCATTTGTCGTCTTCGGTTCATCATGACAAGTGTTTCTTGACTAATTTTTTCTTCTTTGGATTTCTTTTTCCCTATAGGTTTCTTGGGCTTTATCACTTTCAAAAAGTTGTAATATTCCTCGTCGATATCTTGGTCCTCAGCAGTCTGCAGAAGCTCATACTTGTTCTTAAGTTCCAGTACATACTGCTTTTTCTCCTCTTCTGTTATCTCAAAGACCTTTGTATTATTTACTCGAGTCAGTTTTTTCCTTTCCTACATCTATATCAAGTGTACATCTTACCATTCTGTGATCACTTCCAACATTTACCTTATTCAGGACGGTAACATGATTCACAATATATCTTCTGTTAGTGAGGATGAAGTCGATTTCATTAGTAGTTAATCCATTTGGACTCTTCCATGTCCACTTTCTGTTCACCCTTTTCTTGAAAAAAGTGTTCATTACTGACAGTCCTTGAGATTCTGCAAATTCCACAAGTCTTTCACCTCTTTCATTTCTTTCACCAATTCCAAAATTTCCTATAGTTCCCCTTTCTGCGCTGTTTTGTCTTTTTCCAACCTTAGCATTGAAGTCCCCCATAATAATAGTGTAGTGGGTTTTCTGCTCATCTAGAAGACTCTCAATTTCAGTGTACATTTCTTCAACCTCTTCATCATCATGGCTCGATGTTGGTGCATAAATCATTAAAATCTTTTGCTTGTACCTCTTAGAAATCTTGAGTATTAGTCTTGACACCCTTGGTGATGTACTTTTGAATTCCAAAATGTTGTTTTTAAGATCTTTATGGACCAGAAACCCAACTCCACCTTCACTCCTTTCAATGTTTCCATTGGTGTACAGCAGATTTCCACTTGATAAACTTATAAGTGATTCATTTCTTCTTCTTGTTTCAGCCAAACCGATGATATTCCAATTCACATTTTCTAATTCCTTTTCCAGTTCTAATATCCTGTCTTCACCGATGAGTGTTCTTACGTTATAACAGGCCAAGTTCAGTTTCCGTGCATGGCAGCCTGGTCGTACCCAGAGATTCTTAGCACCCTCTGCTTCCACTCTAATCCTCTCGCTGCCGTAAGAGGGAGAGTGAAAGCTGCTGGGGACTGAGGGCCATTTGTTTCGTCGTGCTTTCATATTGCTGGAGGGTTTGGTCTTTTCCTCTTCACGCTGACCAGGCGTCTTGAAGAGAACCACTCTACACGTTCGTTGTCACCTAAGTGACGTAACAGGGCTTACCATCGAGAAGGTGTGGATGAGTGGATTTTAGGGAGGCAGGCCAACCGGACTTCTCCTAAATCTTCTGTAATAGAGAGATATTGGATCCATCAGTGTTTTAGGCTGAGTGTCTGATAACACACAGGATACCTGTTCCCCTCTAAGCCCCACAGTTAAACTCACAGGTCTATAATTACTTGTGTCAGCCTTTGATCCTCCTTTGTGAATTGGGGTCACATTTGCACATCTCCAGTCTGTGGGTACCTCCCCTGAGTCCAAAGAAGCTGTCATAATTATGGCTAAGGGTTTGCTTACTTCCTTTGCTATTTCCTTTAATATAACTGGATAGATCTCATCCACCCCGGGTGCCTTTTTTATGTTTATCCTCAACAATTTCTCCTCCACTTTCCTCTCAGTTATTACAAAATCATCTAGCTCACTACCAGAGTTTACTTCACCTCTGGCATTCCCCTTCCTGAATAACTCCCCATGTGTGAATGTAGATGCAAAATATTCGTTTAGTTTGTTAGCCACCTGAGCAGGATCCTCAAATGTTGAACCATCAATATCCAGTGGACCAATATGATTCATCCCTTTCCTTCTAGAGTTTACTTAGGTAAAGAACTCTTTTCTGTTTTTCTTTGCATCTTTGCCAAGGATTTCTCATAATCTGCCTTTGCCTGCCTAATCTCCTTTGTGACTTGGTTACAGACCAGCTTATATCTATCATAGGTTTCCATGTCACCCATTAATTTATATGTATCCCATGCATTTTTCTTCTGTGCCATATGTCTCATTAGTTCATCTGACATCCATTTAGGCCTAAACCTTGAACAATATTTCTTAGTTGGTATATAAAGTCTAGTAGCTTCCAAGATAAGTTCTTCGAATGCTTCCCATTTTGAATTTGCTGTTGGTAATATCATCAGTTTGTCCCACTGTATAGAATTTAAATACTGTCTCAGACCATCGTAGTCGCCTTTAGAAAAGCAATAACCCTTCCCTTTACCCCTGATGGTAGTTACCTCTTTGAGTAAATCCCACTTCAGCACACTGTGATCACTGCCACCTAGTGGTTCATTTATCTGCAGATTCTTAATGCATGAAGAATCACTACTGATAATCAGATCAAGAGTATTACTCCCTCTAGTTGCCTCCCGAACATGCTGATGTAGAAACCAATCATCCAATAAATCCATAAAAGCCTTGCTAGTGTTTGAGTGACCAGCCCCCAAATTCCAGTCAACATCTGAGAAATTAAAATCCCCCATTATAAGACTCTCTGATTTACTGGCCCACTCTTTTTCCCTGTACAGTTTCTTATTATACTCATCAGTCATTAGGCCTATAGCACACTCCTACTCTCAATTTTGATCTCCCAATGCTTATGTCACACCAAACTGACTCGACACTGCACTGTCTAGCGATGTTGACGGGCTTTACTTCCTTGGATTTTATGTTTTTCTTAACTAATAGCATAACCCCTCCTCCCTTCCTATCCTTTCTGTAGACGTTGTACTCCCCAAATTCCAGTGCTGCATTCCTTATATCTGTGTGACACCACATCTCTGATATCCCAACAATATCTGCCTTTGATGTTTGGAGCAATACCTCAAATTTCTTTACTAAACTCCTAGCACTAGTGTACACGCAAGTATACATGCACCTGTTTCTGTTCTTAGCTACTCCAACACAACCCATATGTTTACATGTACCGCAATGACTCCCAGCAGTCTCTGAAATATCCTGCATCTTGTTTTTCAGGCTTCTACTCATTCCAATAGAAGCAGTGCAAGAATCTCCTTCACCTCTGCCAGTGGCTACTTTTAATCTATTTGTCTTTGTCTCCCCCCCAAGCTAGCAGTTTTCCGACCCACCTAACACTGCCTCGGTACCATCAACAAATATTCTTGCACCCTTTCTATTTAAGTGTATGACATCCCAGCAGAACAGTCTCTCCTGTTAACAAGTACAGACCAGGGCTGAATTGATCGATAAGGCTCTCATCATACACTCCCTCCTATCGTTTCTGGGCAGAATTGCAGGCACTTTCAAATTCAACCCTAATTCACGGCTTTTTTTCAACAGTGACCAACCCACAAATTCCAGTCCATATCTGGAAAATTAAAATCCCCCATTATAAGACTCTGATTTACCGGCCCACTCTATTTCCCTGTACAGTTTCTTATTATACTCATCAGAGTCATTAGGCCTATAGCACACTCCTACTCTCAATTTTGATCTCCTAATGCTTATGTCACACCAAACTGACTCGACACTGCACTGTCCAGCGATGTCGACTGGCTCCACTTCCTTGGATTTTATGTGTTTCTTAACTAATAGCATAACCCCTCCTCCCTTCCTGTTCTGTCTACCCTTTCTGTACATATTGTACTCCCCAAATTCCAGTTCTGCATTCCTTATATCTGTGTGACACCATGTCTCTGATATCCCAACAATATCTGCCTTTGATGTTTTGAGCAATACCTCAAATTCATCAAATTTATTTACCGAACTCCTAGCATTGGTGTACATGCGAGTATACATGCACCTGTTCCTATTCTTAGCTACCCTAACACAACCCATGTGTTTACTTGTACCGCAATAACTGCCAGCAGTCTCTGAAATATTGTGCATCTTGTTTTCCAGGCTGCTGCTCATTCCAATAGAAGCAGTGCAAGAATCATTTTCACCTCTGCAAGTGGCTACTGTTAATCTATTATTCCTTGTATAGCAGTTTTCCGACCCACCTAACACTGCCTAGATAGCATCAGCAAATATTCTTGTACCCTTTCTATTTAAGTGTATCCCATCCCTGTAGAAACAGTCTCTCCTGTTAACAAGTACAGACCAGGCTGAAAAAAATTCTATCCCTTGAGCCTTGCACAATCTTTCCAGGGCCGAATTGATGGATAAGGCTCTCATCATATACTCCCTCCTATCGTGTCTGGGCAGAATTGCAGACACTTTCAAATTCAACCCTAATTCACGGCTTTTTTTCAACAGTGACCTGTACTTGTTAAGTAATTCTGCCAGCCTACTACTCTTAATATCATTAGGGCCAACGTGTACAACTATATCACCTTTTGTGCCCTTAAAAGATGATATCCACTCTACGTCACGAACCTTTGCCCCTGGCAGACATACCCTGGTCCTGTTCCACCTATCCTTTTTAAAAAGCATGTTCCCCGTTTCCCTGACAACAGAGTCACCAACAACTACTAGTTCCTGTGGGACCAGTGCATTATGCCTTGGGGTTGCTGTTGTGTTGCGTGATGATCAAGTGCAAGCTCTGGTGTTGATGTGGGCAGCTGAGAGCTTGATGGGCCCCTCAATTTAGAACCTTTGAGGGCATCCACCCTGTTCTTCAAGCTCTCATAGGCCCATAACAATGCTGAGTTGTCGCCCGATTTCCTTACACTCCTTACATCGTGCACACACAAAGACATCCCCCATGGCAATATCATGTCCAGTACCTGATTGCTCCACAAACAATCAAGCAAGCAGTGTGTTTTAAAAGGCTGTGATTCTGAGGGCAACTGCCCAACTCAGTTCTCCTCTGAGCCAGAGCACTCCCATTAGCTTGAGCCTTTTGCTTTGCTGTTCTGGTCTGAGTCATGATTTCGATTTAATTTCAATAAAATTTCAATTTCAGTACAAAATTATAACCCTAAACTTGTATCCCAACACAGTTATAACGCTATATATATTTTTCAGTATCGAGTATTATCTACGAGTTCTGTTTATATAACTTCCGTATCAAGTTATGTATTAATTAATTATCTTACGTTTGTAATCTAAGTCGTTATATGTATTTAGTTAAAAAGTACAATTTAATTGACAATGAAGTTTAACAAGTTTAATAGATTTTACTGATTAATCGACAATATTATATTATATACTATACTATACCGAGCTTACGCTATCTAGTTCGGGATATAACATTGTATCGTATAACAATGGCGGCAAGTTAGGAACGGTAAATCTATGGACACTTAAGTATTAATTAACTTCCAAATCTCACTGTCTCAATTCAGAATAAAGTAAGGATGCTGACTAGGTCTATAAGCTACTTATAGAAAATAATTTAATATAACAATTGGTCAATAAAGCGGCTAAATATGGCTAAAATACTTCTCATTCAGCGGAGCTGCAACTTGTAACACGTGGATTTGATACCCTTACCGATACTAAGTAATACCTACAAAATCTCTATCTAAGTTAAACTTTAAACTAAGTATCGTAACTAGGAATATAAAGCTACTCTAGAAAATAAGTTAATATGCCAATTTAAGCTAATAAAACAGAAAAAACATATCTATTCCAGGAGCAGTAAAAACTTTGCCTACACAAGCCTACTCTCGTTCTCAATTTTGCCTTCTACTGCATCTTTGTATCTTTCTAATTTGGAGCAGTAAAGCCCAGGCTTTTACTGTATCAGCAAAATAAAACCTGGGTGTTTTTCACCCCTCCTCGACATCAATCCAACTGACCTATGAGATTTTCAGCTGTCAGCCCTAGTAATGCAGGACTAGAGCAACAACTAATTTTGTTAAAACAAAACTCCTCAGCGCAATCTGTTAAAGGAAAACAATCCAGTCTGTGCCTATTTCCCACATAATTTAAAATTATGGCCATAGTGCTAGTACTGTTAATAACCACAACAATATCACCCTCACTCATCTTACAACCCCCCCCCCAGCACCTCATAGACCTTAATTAGATCCCCTCTAAGGTACCTAGTTATCAAGCTCTATACTTCACATAATTAGTCTTTTCTCGTATTAGTGCCCTTTTGCCAATCTCACCAAGTGCACTGCTGTCTTTGGGCCTTTTATGAAGCTGGATGTCTTTTGTTTAGGTGGGCACCATATTTTTCATTCAAAAAAAAAAAAAGAATGGAGGTTTTGTGATTTCTCATAAATCAGTGTTTTTTACATAACAGCGTTTTTATCTTTATTTATTGAATCACTCTCCTAATTTTAACAATTAGCTATTCTGTTTTTGCAAACTTTTATCAAGAAAAGAACAAAAAAACAAAAAATATATTTGGTCTTAGAAAATACTTCTGATGTATTTTTGAAGTGCTGGAATATATCCCAACTCCATTACATTAATCTTATGGAAATAATTATTCCAAACTTTTGTCAATTTTACTGTCTATACTTTTCAAGAATGTATCCCTGATAAATAATGGTAAATTATTATTGTTTTCATAAACATGAAATGGTCTAAGATATGAAGGTAATTACATGCAGGGCTTCCTGTAAATAAATCACCCAACGAATGACCAGCAAATGAGTCCTGGGAATGATCCCTCTCCACCACCTACCCATTTTTACAAACTTCAGTGTGTTTAATTCTGGGAGACTATTTCTGGTCCCTCAGGAAGCATCACAAGAAAAGCTGGAAATGTTCTAGAAGGTGATCAAGTAAGTGCACCGAGGGTAAGGAAGAAGACAGGGGTGAGAGAATATATTACAATATAATTACAAAATTACAATAGGCCAGCATAGTTCTGAAGATAAAAGAGACAAAATAACCACATATAAAATTTTATAGAAAGGTTTGCTTGCTACGTGTGCAGTAAGAGAACATTTTCTTAAGAATCTTTAAACAAAAAAATAAGATGCATTATAGTTAAGAAAGAGAGAGTATGGATTCAATTGCTCTTACCATGGCAGCTGTCTCATTAATAAAATCAACAGCAACTGATGATGGAGCTAAAAACAAAGAATCTATGATAGAATGAGAAGAAACTCTTTCTTTTTTCTCTTCAGGATGATCCACAGAAACGATATCTACAAATACCTCTTCTTCTTCTTCTTCTTCTTCTTCTATTTCATTCAAGGAAATGGTTTGTTCAAGCTGAGCCACAGCCTGAGTAGGTGCAGTAAGAGTGCTGAATGAATTCAATGCTATAAAATCAAAAAAATGTTGTCTATTTAACTTTTAACAACCTTAAAAACTATACATCATAAAAACTTTCATTATAACAGATGCATTTTATACAAACAGAAAATTAACACCCTTATGTGGATATCAAATGAAATATTTGGGTTTCATTCTAATCTGATATATAAAAGAAGACTAAATTATCTGTAATCCTATGAAAATGAAGTTTGTGACATCAATTTCATAGGATTACAATTGGTAGTAGCTTTTAACTTTTTATTAGAGTTTCTAAATAACACACTTAAATTTTTGTATGTTGTTTAGAAACTTGCATGACATGCAGTTCTTCTGTTCTCAGTTCTCCAAACATGAGGTTTTATGGCCTAAGAGAGCATTAAGCCAAACAAGCATAATGCTTTTTTAGGATATAAACTGCATAGTATCTATGACCCAGCAGAATATGTGCAATGATCTAGTGGTAACCCATTAGTATTAAAACCCTTTCTTGTAAAAGTGGAGTGGCTAATCATGCTCAAGGCTTTCAAATACATTTCAAGAACAACCTGAACAGTGGGTGACTGTAATACCATTTGTACATGGAAAAAATGATGGAGCAACAATAACAATGGAGCATAACAAGTACCACTAAATGTCAACTTATGTATCTTTCTCGAAGAAGATGATTTTCAGTTCTAACTGCTAATAGGGAAAGTAGGCTTTGGTGTCGCTTTTGAAATTCCTATGTATTTTCTGTAAGAGCTTAGCAGCTATTAATTTTATAACAGTTTTACAGGGTACAAAGAGATTACTTTCACATAACTTAAGGCCTACACTAATTTACACTGTACACAAAGATTGCAACTCTTAGACTGTCATTTATTTCAATATAAGTTTTTGAAAACATCATTGAAGCAACTTTTAAGCAATAGGTTCTTATGCTGATATATCCAGGTGCTTACATAACTTCTAACAGCACAGAATAAGGGTAAGATCCATCACTGAGAGGCTACCAGATCTGTGTAAAACTAGCAGGAAAAATCCAATTTACAACTAAAAAAAAAAAAAATCCATGCCCTCTTGATATATTAATAATTAATTCACCCTTAAATAATACAGCACCTGCAATTATTGAAAAAACTGAGGTTAACTTTTGAATCCTTAAATGAACTCAACAATCTCTTAAAAAGATTGTCAGATTCCAAAGAAAGTGCCGTGCAATTATAGCTAACACACACAGTTCACAGTTAATTTTCATAATTCACACTGTAACACCTGCAAGCACTCTGCACTCAGTAACAGTAGGCAGGTTTATATTATGTTAGCAGTTGTTTGATTTCAAAATGTAGCAAATCATTGCTAAATTGGAATTTTTACTCGAGATTAAAATTTTATTTAATTATCCAATGCCAGAGGATTTCTATAGTTTAAATAATATTTTAGGTGGTCTAAGGTAATAGTAACCTAGTGAGAGTCATAATCTATGATAGTCATACTAATTTCACTGTATAAATTTTAAATTTGTAACATAGGATATTTGATAAGTGGAGGCCTCCGTAGCCGAGTGGGCAGGAGCGGGAGTGCAGTAGCTTGTTGTTTGTTTGTTATTTGGTTTTTAGGAGCATTAGCAACTAAGGCCATATTGCTCCGGGATATGTGATGGTCATTCCCTGACCTTTCCGTATTTGGTGGTGACGGGCTCGAACCCCGGTCTAATCAAGAAGCGTGTGTTATACACTGCTGCTCCTTCCCACCTGGCTACGGAGGCGCCTGAGTGCAGTAGCACACGCTCTTTGAGTAGACCGGGGTTCAAGCCCCTGACTGCTGAATACGGTCGATCTGCCAACCCGCACTGGACCAGCGTGGCAGATTATGGTCCATTTCCCTCAGCATGAATTGTTGAGGAGGCTTCCATCCTGCAGTGGGTTGATAATGGCTGCACTTTACTTTTACCTAATCATTTTTTGATATGATATTATATTACTTATAACAGGGTGTCTCAAAAATATTGGTACAAATGTTTAGTGGAAGTAGATAACATCTAAAGGAATGTGAATCGCATAGGAACCCATAACTGGAAACGTCATGGGAAAGTAGTAGCAGAGGCACAAGAAGCAGAAATGACACAAGACAGTAATTAGTGGCAAACATTTATTTGACATAATATTAACAATGGAGTACGAGATGGATGCATTTCATGACGTTACAACAGATGCTCGAAGGTTCTACCATGAGACGCGATGCATGCATGACACCGATGCAGCATGGATTGGCGGACACGGTCGAACACACCTAGAGTTTCTTTGACAGTAGCAGCAGCGCAGACGAGTCTTTCCACGAGATCCATTTCCATCTCCACAGGCGATTCATACACGATAGATTTGAGGGCTCCCCACAGAAAGAAATCAAGGCTCTCGATAAATCAGGTGAGCGTGGGGGCCAGGCAACGGGTCCACCACGGCCAATCCATCGACGCCCAAAACGCCTGTTCAAATGGTCACGAACACACCTTCCATAATGGGCAGGCGCCCCATCATGTTGAAACCAAATGTTCGTCTCACATTTGCTGAACATCATCAAGTAACCTTGGTAGAACTTGTTCAAGAAAGATCCGATATTTAGCGGAGTTCATGCGGGATGGTAACAGGTATGGGCCGACTAAGCAGTTACCGACCATACCTGCCCACACATTTATTGTGAAGCGATGTTGTGCCGCATGGGGATGCACACCGTGTGGGCCCTCTGCTAATCCAGACGCCTCCATAACCAGGTGAGAAGGAGCAGCAGTGCGTAGCACACTCTTCTTGATTAGACCGGGGTTCGAGCCTGTCACCACCAAATACGGAGAATGCGGAAAGGTCAGGGAATGACCACCGCATATCCCGGAGCAATATGGCCTTAGTTGCTAATGCTCCTAAAAACCAAATAACAAACAATCTGCTAATCCATACACTAGGTGCATGTCTGCCAGCTCACAGTTCGTATATCGATGCATGCTCTTCGTGCAGCGACTACTGCTTGAATGAGTAAACCAGAAATTTTCCCTCTCATGAACTGCGCCGTGTACCGACTTACGGTGACGTTTCCGGTTATGGGTTCCTATGTGATTCACATTCCTTTAGATGTTACCTACCGCCCCTAAACGTTTGTACAAATATTTTTGAGACACCCTGTATAATTTATATAAGTAATATTATGTAAATTTACACATAAATATTCCTTACCTACAACCATGGATAATACTACATTTACCAAGATTATCATGACTTAGGTTGGATGTGCTGTGTGTGTGATTCCGTTATTGTTTATACAGGTTATGCTGTATATTCAAAGGTCACTCTTGCAGTCAGTCATAGCATGAATGCAGTATCATTTCTATGTACTAGATGTAGAAAGTGTCATGATCTGAAACTAAAATTTGGTGCATTAATAGATCAGCTGGGTTAAAGAAAAAGTAGCGTTACTCTAGAGCAAAATAAAACTGGGGACTCAAGCCTGACATATCACAAGTGTCTTGTGATGTCAGGAATTGCACTTGTGATTCATAGATACAAACAATTATGAGCAGACATTGGTCCAACAGGTGATAGTCTTATTAGGGGATTCAACTGAGAATATATTTTGCAATAAAGCTATATGGAACTGAACCAAAATGTCTGCCTGTTTCAACTATTAATGATTTATCTAACTAGTTGTAAGTTCTAATGGAAATTATAAGTCAATATTAATATTAAACAAACACAAATGTAGGAAGATTTGACTGAAAAACAGAGGGTTAAACTGAAAAATATATTGAGTCAGGGTAAAATGCAATTATTTGCAATTTCATTCAGGTTATTGGATAATTATTATTATCATTATTAGCCGTATGGTGCAAGGAAGCCTAAGGCTTTTGCTGCACTGGCCAAAAAAAATAAATAAATAAATAAACATTTTCATCAGCATAACCTGCCTTTTGGTAGAAAGAATTTATTTTTCTGGGAAGGTATACACCCGTGATGCCTTGATCACGTGACACCCCTGATCACTGAATTATGACTACTGAACTAATATCATGTTGGGCCACCGTTTGCACAGATAACAGCTACTAATCTCCCAGGCATTGACTCCACCAGATCTCTGGGGGATCTGCAGCTATGCTGCCTGCAAGGCTTTCCACATCCACAGTGTCCACACAGATGATGGTTGCGTATTCATAAACCTCACATCCTGTATCAAACATTCCCAAGGTGTTAAATTGGATTGAGGTCAGACAAATCTGGAGGCCAATCAAGATGGGTGATATCTTCACTGTGCTCCTTGAACTACTTGCATACATGATGGTCCAATGATACAGCATATTATCATCTTGGAAAATCCTATTTCTGTCCAGTTGTTGTTGTTTGTTGGTTTTTTTAGTTAGTTGTTGGCGCATCGGCTTCTGTGGCCATAATGCACCTCCCAATGTTTTTGCAGTACTCTGATCCAAGCCCGAGGCAGGATTCGAACCCGCGACCTTTGGGTTGCCAGGCAGGAACTTTACCCACCCGGCATTTCTGTCCAGGAACTAATATCATGTTGGGCCACCATTTGCACAGATAACAGCTTCTAATCTCCCAGGCATTGACTCCACCAGATCTCTGAAGATGTCTGGGGGATCTGCAGCTATGCTGCCTGCAAGGCTTTCCACATCCACAGTGTCCACATAGATGACGGTTGCGTATTCATAAACCTCACATCCTGTATAAAACATTCCCAAGGTGTTAAATTGAATTGAGGTCAGACAAATCTGGAGGCCAATCAAGATGGGTGATATCTTCACTGTGCTCCTTGAACCACTTGCATACATGATGGCCCAATTATACAGCGTATTATCATCTTGGAAAATCCTATTTTGAGCCAGGAAAAATGCAACATGGCATGATGCATGTGGTCTCCTAAGAGTAGCTGATAGACCTCACCAGTGAAACGTCTGTCCATACGCACCAAGGGTCCTAGTTCTCGCCAGCAAAACATGCCCCATATTAAGCAACCACTGCCACCTGTCTGGATAGTGGACACCATGCACAACTGGTATAGGGACTTATGTTGCTTGCACTGTCCATGAAGTCATCCATTGGCGTGTTGCACCAGGTACTTAGACTCATCCGACCAGCACACTTGTTCCAATGCCCAACTAGCATGTTATCGGCACGCTGGTTGAGCATTGGAACTAAAATTTGGTGTGCATCACAGCCTGTTTGTTTGTTTGTTGTTTGTTATTTGGTTTTTAGGAGCATTAGCAACTAAGGCCATATTGCTAGGGGAATATGCGGTGGTCATTCCCTGACCTTTCCGCATCCTCCGTATTTGGTGGTCACGGGCTTGAACCCCGGTCAAATCAAGAAGCGTGTGCTACACACTGCTGCTCCTGCCCACCTGGCTACAGAGGCGCCTGTGCACCACAGCATTTGCTGTCAATGACAATCAGTGGTGAGGAGAGGGTGTCTCTTGGGTCATCTGCTGTGGAACCCTATATGTCTGAGTGTGCAGCACACCATCATCTGGGATATTGTTCCTGCATTTCCCACATTGTATTGCAATGTCAACTGCCACACAGTGACCTGACGTTGAGCCCGTACCCTTCACTCACCACAAACATCCACCTACCTTGCATAATCCTTTACAGTTCTGTCAGTAGCAGGTGCTTTGACCCATGCAGTTTCCAATATGGAAGCATCTGACAATGAGCTTCCACAATCATGCCGTTTTGAAACCCCATGATATTTTACTATGTCCCATAACTGCTATTTTGTATCTCACTGCAAGTCGTGGTTGTGCAAGTCACTTCTTTGACTTGCACGACCAGACGCATATTACCACTGCTCGAGTGCACGAAGCTGTTTGGCTTTTTATCCTGCAAGTTATGTGGCATAGATCATTATGGATGGAGTGGTCATAATTCAGTAATCACTGAGTGTATATGAATTTCAATATAAAAGGGTATGGGCCCTTGTCAATATAAAAGGGTATGGGGCCTTTAAAGACTCAATGAAACCACTAGTGGGAAGTGTGGCCAGGAACATAAATATGCAATTAGTTAAATAGCATATAGCATGGATAAAAGTGACACTTATAATACTATCCTTGAGGGTTCAAAGTGCAAGGATCCAAGCATGATCTGTCACTGTGATGTGATGAAGAAAAAATTATAAATGCATAACAGGCTAGTAACATTATAACATGCTTCAATAACTACTAGAGATATCACAAGGAAGTAAATCATAAACTGTTTAAATGGTGATGTTAGAAGTAATGTCAATAAAATCGATAAATTTGAGCTACTCATCAGATCTACAGATGCTGATAGCTAGTGACAAAGTTAGTGAATTGCAGATACAAACACATTCTGACCTAACTTGCAGCATTTTTTCAGCATGGTCTTATATTTACCCAACAAATGGTCAGGTTGTTTAATATCGTTAGTCCCCACATGAATAATAATGCTCTCTTTACATACCCCCTAAAATCTAACAATCTGTTGGTAACATCATCAATTGTTGCTCCTGGCAAATATCCTGGATCTGGTCCATCTCTCTTTATTACAAAAAATATTACCCATTTCCCCTGACATCAGAGTCTCCCAATACACTTCTATTGGAATGAGCCGCAGCCTGAAAAACAAGATGCAGGATATTTCAGAGACTGCTGGGAGTCATTGCGGTACAAGTAAACACATGGGTTGTGTTAGGGTAGCTAAGAATAGAAATAGGTGCATGTATACTTGCGTGTACACCAATGCTAGGAGTTTAGTAAATAAATTTGATGAATTTGAGGTATTGCTCAAAACATCAAAGGCAGATATTGTTGGGATATCAGAGATGTGGTGTCACACAGTTATAAGGAATGCAGAATTGGAATTTGGGGAGTACAATGTCTACAGAAAGGATAGACAGGATAGGAAGGGAGGAGGGGTTATGCTATTAGTTAAGAAATACATAAAATCCAAGGAAGTGAACCCAGTGGACATCGCTGGACAGTGCAGTGTCGAGTCAGTTTGGTGTGACATAAGCATTGGGAGATCAAAATTGAGAGTAGGAGTGTGCTATAGGCCTAATGACTCTGATGAGTATAATAAGAAACTGTACAGAGAAATAGAGTGGGCCAGTAAATCAGAGAGTCTTATAATGGGAGATTTTAATTTCCCAGATATTGACTGGAATTTGAGGGCTGGTCACTCACACACTAGCAAGGCTTTTGTGGATTTATTGGATGATTGTTTTCTACATCAGCATGTTCGGGAGGCAACTAGAGGGAAGAATACTCTTGATTTGATTATCAGTAGTGATTCTTCATGCATTAAGAATCTGCAGATAAATGAACCACTAGGTGGCAGTGATCACAGTGTGCTGAAGTTGGATTTACTCAAAGAGGTAACTACCATTAGGGGGAAAGGGAAGGGTTATTGCTTTCGTAAAGGCGACTACGATGGACTGAGACAGTATTTAAATTCTATACAGTGGGACCAACTGATGATGTTACCAACAGCAAATGCAAAATGGGAAGCATTCAAAGAACTCATCTTGAAGCTACTAGGCTTTACATACCAACCAAGATATATTGTTCAAGGTTTAGGCCTAAATGGATGTCAGATGAACTGATGAGGCATATGGCAGAGAAGAAGCATGCATGGGATACATACAAATTAACACATGACACAGAAGCCTATGATAGATACAAGTTGATCTGTAACCAAGTTACAAAGGAGGTTAGGCAGGCAAAGGCAGATTACGAGAAATCTTTGGCAAGGGATGCAAAGAAAAACAGCAAAGAGTTCTTTACTTATGTAAACTCTAGAAGGAAGGGGATGAATCAGATTGGACCACTTGATATCGATGGGTCAACTGTTGATGATCCTGCTCAGGTAGCTAACAAACTAAATGAATATTTTGCATCGACATTCACATGAGTTATTTAGCGAGGGGAAAACCAGAGGTGTATTCAACTCTAGCAATAAGCTAGAGAATCTTGTAATATCTGAGAGTAAAGTGGAGGAGAAATTGTTGAAGATAAACACAAGAAAGGCACCCGGGGTGGATGGGATCTATCCAGTTATATTAAAGGAGGCAGCAGAGGAAGCAAGCAAACCCTTAGCCATAATTACGAGAGCTTCCTTGGACTCAGGGGAGGAACCCACAGACTGGAGATGTGCAAATGTGACCCCAATTCACAAAGGAGGATCAAAGGCTGACACAAGTAATTATAGACCTGTGAGTTTAACTTCTGTTCCAGGAAAATTAATGGAGGCACTAGTTAAAGAAGCACTGCAGGATCATTTAGACAAGACTTCAGTTATAGCTCAGACACAGCATGGTTTTGTTAAGGGCAGGTCTTGTCTGACCAATTTGATTGGATACTATGATGTAGTCACAAAGGAACTGGATGCAGGGAATAACTTTGATATTATATACTTGGATCTTAGAAAGGCTTTTGATACTGTTGCACATGGAAGACTGCTGCACAAATTGGAGCTGGGTGACATTGGAGGCAAATTGCTGCTGTGGATAAAGGGGTGGCTGAGGGGGAGAAGACAGAGAGTGGTAATCAATGGACACTGCTCGTCATGGACTAATGTTATTAGTGGAGTCCCTCAGGGCTCAATGTTGGGTCCATTATTGTTTTCTGTATTCATAAATGATATTGATGATGGTATATCAAGCTTAATGTCAAAGTTTGCAGACGATACAAAGGTAGGCAGGGTTGTCAAGGACACTACTGACACTATGCTGCTGCAACAGGATCTGGAAAGGTTGAGCAGATGGGCTGAGAGGTGGCAAATGAAGTTTAACATTGACAAATGTAAAGTACTACACATGGGAAACAGCAACCCCAGAGCAACGTATCAACTCTGTGGTACTACACTGACAGTGGTAGAGAATGAAAGGGGGACCTGGGGGTGGTTGTGCAGGCAGATATGAAGTTCTCTGAGCAGTGCAGACGGGCTGCAAGAGTAACTCATGGTGTATTGTCAATGGTATATGGGAATTTTTCTAGCAGGGATAAGGAGGTGATTATTCCCTTGTATAAGGCAATGGTCAGGCCACACCTAGAGTACTGTATACAGGTCTGGAGGCCTCATTTCAAGAAGGATGTAGAGCTGCTGGAATGAGTACAGAGAAGGGCAACAAAATTAGTGAATGGAACAAAGGGGTGCTCTTATGAAGAAAGGCTTAAGTTTTGCAAATTACAGTGTCTGGAGACTAGGCACCAGCGAGGTGATCTGATAGAGGTGTATAAAGCCTTGAATGGTTTGAGTATGCTCAATGCTGATGGGATTCTTCCTCTCACTCAGAATAATCACCTGAGAGGGCATAAATTTAAATTGAGGAAAGACAGATGTAGGATAGACGTGCGGAAATTTGCCTTTAGCCAGCGGGTGGTTGGTTGGTGGAACAGACTTCCATCCCTTGTCGTGGAAGTTGATAGCCTAAATAAGTTTAAGGCTCAGCTGGACAGGTATTTTGAACAAACAGAGGGGTGAAGTGGAAGTGGTTTCTTTTTGTTATTATTTTTTATTTTATTTATTATTTTTTTAATTTTTAATTTTTTTTTAAATTTTTTTTTTTTTTTGGCTGATGCTGCATAAGCTTGCTTTCTTGCATCAAATGCCTCTGCTAATGCTAATCACCTTAAACCAGAGCGGTATGCACTTGAGTCCCTGATAAGCTCCCAGTTACATTTGTTTCTAGGGCAAGCACTTGTTTCTTCGGTGACTCAATTTCTTCTCGTAAAGCACAAAGTTCTAATTTGAGGTCAGTACACTCCTTACATTGGGTGCAAAGAAAAGAATCGTCAGTTGAGCTAGGCATGTCCACTAGACCAGCCTTGGAATACATGCCACAGCCCATACAAATGACAAACCCACGACTCACAAAATATTTTGGATATCATTACTACTAGAGATTGGAAATATCCACGAGCATTTCCATCTGGGTCACGATATCCTTGGATTTTGTATTGTAAGTGGATCTTGTAGCAACCATTATTAAGATAAATTTTCAATTTTAAAAAGAACTTTACAGTTTTTTGAACTTCACAAAATTTAAATTTACAACATATATTACAGAATTTAAATTAACAAAATATTACATAAATGAAACTGTTGACAAAATTTTAACCACCAGAGAAGTTAAATTTAAGATAATGAATGAAAGTTACAAAGTTCCTGTCAAAATATCAATAACAAAGGCCAATTGAATATTAAGCTGTAGATTTCAAAATGCTTTAGAAATTTAAATTTAGAAATTAAATTGTTACCAAAATTTTAACCACTAGTGAAGTTAAAAGAGTGAGGTGGTGAAGTTATTATGAAGTTCCTGCCAAAATATCAAAATTATAAATAAATTATTTAGTTAATATTTGTAAAATTATAAGAGAAGTTTACCTCAATATAATACGCAGAACACTTTAGTATAATACTCTCCAACAATTAAAATTAAAAAAAATTGAAAATCTTACATAATAGTAAAAAATAATTAAAAATCAATTGAACACAATTAAAAATCAATCTAACACAATTAAAGATTAAACAGATTAATTAAAAGAAATATAACAAAAAAAAAAAAGCAGCAACGATTTTCATTTTGCATTCACATAGCAACTGATAATAAGATGTGGATCAATCATTATGATCTAGAAATACCTCACAAAATGGATCCCACAGCACACAGCATAAGGCCACTTTGCAACTACATAGATAACGTGTCAAAACTTACAATTGTGATAGTGTATTCTTGAACATACACTCTCCTGGCTCTACCAGCAGTTTGCTGAAACTCAGGTAGTTGTAGGGTGGAACTGCCATTTTGCAAATTAAGTGATCAGTTAAATATTCCTGTTAGTGATATATTATTATATCATATCAACTTTTTCTGATCTGCATTTGAACACACACACACACACACACACACACACACACACACAGAGAGAGAGAGAGAGAGAGAGAGAGAGAGAGAGAGAGAGAGAGAGAGAGAGAGAGAGAGAGAGAGTTACTTACTTAGTCCAAACTGAACTTGTTTGCCTTCTAACTGTGATATGCATTTTCCTTTGGGAGGATCAGAGAAAAAGAGAGAGAGAGAGATTAGCTGACTTTCAAATTGTAAACAACTTTATAGTATGCAGAAAATTTATAATTTACACACAAATTTATTGAACAGAAAACTTTGGTATTATTCAAAAAATGTATATCTTGTGAAAGGTTCAAGCATGCCATGATGAGGTTGATTATAAAATGCTGAAAAGTTTGTAAGAAACATTAGGATACTTACATTAATGCAAATGAATTTTATATTGTTTCATTTACTTAGATAGGAAAGAAATGTAAGTTTTGGCTTTGAATCCCTAATGGTATGTGCTATAAAGAATTAAATTGGTTCACTTGCCACTGAATATGAATTTTTTACACCAGTATCAAACATTCAGTTGTAACATTGGTATCAGAATTGATCATATAAACGCTACTATGTATGAAATCACCAAAAATTGTCATTAAACTCACACATCCTGCAGACAGTCATTACTCCATTATTTTGCTTAGTGCGATGGCTACAAATGAGGGTTTCTCAGAGTCAACATTACAGTTGTGTGAATGTTAACAGTTGTCACTGCATAAGTAGGTGTTTTGGTAGTAAAAGAATTGAGAAAGATAAGCACTTACAAAAATGTCACACTTGATCTTCTCAAAGTATCTGTTAAGCAACTATTACTAATTACAAGATTATCAGATTAGTATGGCAAGAAACTACTGTTAATTCTCTAAAATGAAACCTGACAGTAATCTGACAACTTGGATCTTCAGTAAGAAAATGGGAAATTTTGTGCACTAATGCAAGGAGGCTCCGTAATTTCTTTAACTTAGAAATTCATCTCTTTATGTTTATGAGAGGTTATGAGATCAAGTATTGGTTAATCTATAATTCTGTAATATCATTTAACATAGCTAAATGCTATTATGATGGCAATTTAAGTGGGGGAAGCCTTCAAACTACTGTACACAAGTTATACAAAGTATAACTTCAGTACAGTAGGTACCAGGCCTGGATTTACTAATTTTTTAATTAGTAAATCCAATTTCAATTTATAAATTGAAAGTTTAAAATCGTCAGACAAAATCTATCAGCATCATACTGTGCTATGTATTGTGCACTGTTCATGTGATTTAGGACAATCTGAGCCAATCAGCAATTAGCACGTTCGTATCAGAGATGAGAAAGATTCCTGCCCTCAAAGTAAACCACTCGTGGATGCAGGTAGTAAAGGTCCATGCGGTGAAGCATTCAGTTGGTTGTTGTTTATGCTATTTACACGTGTAGTAAATTTATTACGCTAACATTTTTTTATTAATTGTCCTATTAATAAATCGTGTTATAAAGTTTTTAATTTAATAGAATAAAGACACGGCATGTCTGGTAAAAGTAGCTAATTGAATCCAAGTGCAATATTTGGAGGGTAGAATCTGATGAAAGCCGCGTAGGGCTATGAATATGCCTCCATTGACTATTACTACAACTATGAAGAATGCTAATAAAATTAAACAATCGATGCAAAATGGTAGGTAAAATTTTTGGTGCCCGGAACCTAACCCTGTGATTTCTGATTGACTCCATTATATAAAGGGTTCCGTTTGTGCCTGTCCCCCCAGGAACCTAACTCCGATGCAAACCGAGGGCTACCTGTATATGTAGTAAATAAGTAAAAACTTATATTAACCTAAAATGTTTAGTTTTTTTTTTTTTATAGTGGATGGCAAATTTATTTTTATTTGTTGTTAATGATAAGTAATTTTGTAGCTTCATTTTTTATTTTTTTAGAATGTTAATTTCTGAATTAAGATCTATAAAATTTTGCTTTTTTGTTGAATGCATCAGCCTCAGAAACTGCAGAAATGATTGTTGAAGCATATGGCAAAAAAACTTTATCAAGAGGTAGAATATTTGAATAGTATAAGAACTTCAAAGGTAAACATAATACTACTGAGGATGATGTAAGGTGTGGGCAACTTTGCATGTTAGGATTACAAGCACACATTAGAAGCATTATTTGGACTGAGTGTCAAATAAGAATTGAAGACAAAGCCTCTCAAGCTGGAATGTTATATGGTAGTTGCCAAGCCATCACACATCCGATATTTTAAACATGAAAAGATAATGCAACTTCCTTTTTTCCAAGATTTTAATTGCAGATTGAAACAAGGATAGAATTTCAAAAGAACTGGTTGAAATTTTTGATCATGAAATGCTGTGTGATTTTATCCCTGAAGACAAAGGTCAATTCTCTGAATGGAAGCCTCTGAAGTCTCTGAAGAAAAAAAATTCCAATTGATTATGTGCTTAGAAATCATTAAATGCTCGAAACATGCAATCAGATGGAAGAAACCTGATTTGTGAGCAAGGAAAAATTGGAAATTACTTCATGATAATGTTTTTGCTCAGAGTGTAGCAGTAGTTTCTACACACTTTTCCATTCTGTAACTATCATGCAACATCCTTCTCATCACCCCACTTTGCATCATGTAATTTTTAATTCATTTATTCCCCAGAACTAAAGAGCTAATTAAACAGTATCAGAAATTATGGTTGAAAAAAAAAAAAAAAAAAAAGGAAGCAAGGAACTTCCAAAAAATGGGAAAAGGAACACAAAAAAGCTTTTCTGCAAATTATATATATCCAATGAAAAAAAAAAAAAAAAATGTGTAAACAGTCGTGGTCATTATTTTGAAAAAATTTGATTACAGCTAACTGTATATATATTTCTTTAAATAAAAAATACAGTCTTGGAACATTTGGATCATACCTTGTAGATTTGTTTGAATCAGTTTTGAGATGGATATGAAGAACCTCTTATCTTATTACTGTATTGCTGATATGATCAATAAAGAGCATATTTTTAATGTAAGCAGGAATTACTTGAAAGAAATCTATAAGTAAAACCTGGTTAATTCAGAGTTCAAGGGGGATAAATATTTCCATTTCTGTTTAAATGAGTCTGAAATATCCAAACAAGTTCAGAATATTTCAGTATTAATTAATCAAGATAAATTTTTAATTAGATATTCTTATTTACATGCAAAATTTTCATAATTATCATTTAAAATATTGATAATTTTTTAGTTTTGTTGTGGTAGACACTCATGACTAAATAGTTAACAAATTAACTTAGTTAATAGGAGAAAGATAAAAGCTGTGCTGTGGAGAAATTTATAACAAGATTTAAATTTATAAGTCATAACAAGATTGCTAAGATTCATTTTTGCTGCCATTAATAGTCATACAGTATTACACTGTCTGTTTATTTGTATGACTGTACATACCTGCTAGAGAGAGAGAGAGAGAGAGAGAGAGAGAGAGAATATTATTTGCTGTTTAATACTTGTAATCCATGCGACTGGTTCATGCAAGCACTACATGATCAGCTCACACAGCTGAAATTAGTATGAGTAGTTGGCACAATATCATGAAGTTTAATGAATGAGTGGCAGTCCTAAAAGTAAGAAATGTCACTCTCTTTTTGCATGGATTACAAGTATTAAGCAGCAAATAATATATCAAAATATGGATTACTCTCTCTTTATAAGGTATATACAATTATACTTAATAAACAACACAGCACTGGTTTAATAAAAAGGTAAAGTGCAGCCATTATCAACCCACTGCAGGATGGAAGCCTCCTCAACAATTCATGCTGAGGGAAATGGACCATAATCTGTACGCTGGTCCAGTGCAGGTTGGCAAATCAACTGTATTCAGCAGGCAGGGCTTGAACTCCGGTCTACTCAAAGAGCGTATGCTACTGCACTCCCGCTCCTGATGCCGTTTACTGGTTTAATGCACTGTTTATAAACATCAAGTTGAATTACTATTCTGGAGGCAAAACTGAAACCCAACACTTTTATTAATACATAGTAATAGAGGCATCTGATGAAAGAAAGCAAAGGTATGAGCTTATGTAGACAGCCAAAAAAAAAATAAATAAATAATAATAATAAATAAAAAATTAATGAATTAATAAAAAAACAATTTCACAAAACTATTCCCTCTAAAAGTCACTCCAGTTCCTGCTTGAATTTATGCCCCCTCAGGTTCGTAATATGAGCAAGCGGAAGAATCCCATCAGAAATCATTGTACTCAACCCATTCAAGGCCTTATACACCTCAATCAGATCACCTCGCAGGTGCTTAGTCTCCAGCCAGTGCAATTTGCAGAACTTAAGCCTTTCTTGGTAAGAGGACTCCCTTTGTTCCCCCCCCCACCAAACTGTTGCCCTTCTCTGTACACACTCAAGCAACTCTACGTCCTTCCTAAAATGAGACCTCCAGACCTGTACACAGTATTCAAGATGTGGCCTGACCATTTGCCTTATACAAAGGGATAATCACCTCCTTTTCCCTGCTAGCAAAATTCCTGTATATCAGTGTTTCCCAAATTTTTCTGAGTCGTGACCCCCTTTTATAATAGCCAAGTAACCTGCGATCCCTGCCACATTTGCATAAAAACGCATTTTTAATAGGGTAAAGAAAACACATTAAAAATAGATTTTTCAGAATACAATTCAAACCCAAAATTTAATTAACCTAATATTTAAGGCGATAGTTGTACAGTACTTGAATCTGGGCAATCAGCTTCAAAATTTGTGGCTGAATATTTGTTAAAGCCTACCTCATGTCATCCTCAACATCCAACAAAGGTGGTTGACTATTGACGAACTAAGTTCGCATCAGTTTGCATTAGATGGCTCATCGCAGACATTATTAAATTACATCATTACAAACGTGGCGGCATCAGCAAAACATAAGGGGTGACCATCAACTGCATTAAGAGAGCAACTCACCTTTATTCAATGGTCCATATTCGACAGTCTGTTATTCACACATCAAGACACTGATTAATAATGAATTTTGATATTGAATTTTGCATCATAGTGAATTTTTTTTTTTTCAGTCTGCTATTTGTTACACAGAATTTTATACTAATGATAACACTGCATTTGTATATTTTATTTTTAGGGGGTGAATCAAGGTCTGCCGTGGCAGAAATTTGAAAAAATATTAAAGGCCCGCCATGGCAAATAAGTAAAATAATATAAAATGTTTAATATGTATGAACACGGTGGGCTTTTAATATTTTTTAAGTATCTGCGGTGGACTTCCTTTCTTAAGTCACTTCCTTTCATTTATCAAAAATCTGTGTTACAACCACTAGTAGAATATTGCAGTGTAGCCATATTGAAATAAATAAGTGTTGAAATTTCCTATAAAAATAATTGCAACTAAAAATAACCGTGGCGACCCCCTTGGGGGTCGTGACCCACAGGTTGAGAACCCGTGCTATATATCATTGACAATACCTCATGACCTGCTCTGGCTGCCTGTCTGCATTGCTCAGAAAACTTCATATCTGACTACACAATCACTCCCAGGTCTTTTTCATTTTCTACCACCCTAATTGTAGTACCACACAGTTGGTATGTTCCTCTTGGGTTACTTCTACCCATATGCAGTACTTTGCATTTGTCAATGTTAAACTTCAGTTGCCACTTCTCAGCCCATCTGCCCAAATTTTCTAGATCCTGTTACAGTAGCACATTGCCATTATCAACCCTACCAACCTTTGTATCATCTGCAAACTTGGACACTAAGCCTGATATACCTTCATCAATATCATTGGTAAATATACAAAACAACAGTGGGCTCAACACCGAACCCTATGGGACTCCACTAATAACATTAGTCCACGAAGAGCAGCGTTGATTGATTACCACTCTCTGTCTTCTGCCACTCAACCACATAAGAAATTTCACATATCTGATTGTGAATTCTTTATAAAGAATAGTTAATTTTTTTAAATCCTCCAAATTTGAATTGTTTCCCACCTCTGAAGTGCATTCAATTATCATTCTCTCTCAAATAGAGTGAGGTGACACTTGAAGATGCACAACAATTGTGCTGGGAAATCATTTTGTATTGTTAGCAAATCAATGTATTTTTTATTTTTATTATTGTCAGTGGTGTAAACAAAATGGATTACATGTGCACCAGTAATGCAAGTCAAAATTATGTAAATTCTCCATAATACCACAAAAACATAGTTATTATTATTATTATTATTAGCCATGTGGTGCAAGGAAGCCTGAGGCTTATGCTGCACCAGCCAAAAAAAAAAAAAAAAAAACACACATTACCCTGAGAGTGTGAGAGAGAGAGAGAGAGAGAGAGAGAGAGAGAGAGAGAGAGAGAGAGAGAGAGAGAGAGAGAGAGAGAGAGTCAGAAGTTCTTGGAGGATTGAATAGAAATATAAATTTAAAGGTGCTATATATTTCTATAATGATGTTACATGCACACAAACAAATTTTTATCATAGTTTAGCAATCTTCGAATTAGACATGTTATTCATAAACAAGTCATAAGTTATGGTAGCCAATTCAGATAATTATTCAATACCATATTATTTAAATGAGGTGACATTAAATTATTGTATAGTGTCCTTGTCCTTCATGGTGTATATTAAGTTCCTATCATTTAAAAAAACTCAGTCAAAGTAATAAAAATCTTCAAAATAAAATTTGAAGTGTATAAATTCGTAAATTAAACCAAGAATGCAGTGAAGTATATTTCTTTCAAGTATTATATGTGTAACATACATTAATACTTGAAAGAAGGATACTGTTCAAAGATGCAATTTGGAATAGACAATGTCTGGAACAGGAGTGGCCAAGCTTAGTAACCCTGACAACCTCACAAGATAGTTATTGAAAGCTTGAGAGCACCAGAAAGCCTTCAAAAATTATACTGGCAGGCTTATATATGACGCTTTTATTAAATAAAGTTCATATTCAAACATTCACCTATGAGGAATTCTTTAGGAAAGTGGAGGTCAGAAGTTTCTCAAGCTCTAACAGGGAGCTAAATGATTTTGTAATAATTGAGAGGAGAGTGGAAGAGAAACTGTTGAAGTTAAACAAAAGAAAGGCACCTGGAGTGGATGGAATCTATCAAATTATATTAAGTTAAGTAGCAAAGGAAGTAAGAAACCCTCCATAATTATGAGAGCATCCTTGGATTCAGGTTCTCACAGACTGGAGATGTGTGAATGTATCCCCAATTCACAAAAGGGGGTCAAACGGTGACAGGAGTAATTACAGACCTGTTAGTTTAACTTCTGTTCCAGGGAAAATAATGGAGTCACTGGTTAAAGAAGTAATGCAGGATCATCTAGACAAGACTTCAGTTGTACTTCAGACACAGCATGGGTTTGTTAGGGGGAAATCTCGTCTGACCAATCTGATGGGATACTATGACGTGGTCACAAAGGAACTGGATGCAAAAAATAATTTTGATATCATATACTTGGATTTCAGAAAAGCTTTTGATACTGTTGAACATAAAAGACTGCTGTACAAATCAGAGCAGTGTGGCATTAAGGGCAAGTTGCTGCTATGGATAAAGGGAAGGTCGAGTGGGAGTAGACACAAGCTACCGGCTGTGAGGATGAAATTTCTCGATGTGATAGTCATATTACAAATGTGCTACAGTGGAGTATGGTTAACAGTTGACCAGTTGCCATGGGTAATGATGGTAATATGCCTTGCGATGTTTTCTTTTAGGTTGGCAAGAGACTGGACACTGCTTCAACAACCCTTGTCCTTCAGATATTCCCCATAACCAGAGTCACGACAATTAAGATCCAGAAAGCGAAGTAGCCAAGCATCGGTAAATGCTAGGAAATGATGTGGTAATTTTCAAATGTGACTCAAAGCTCCAACCTGTATAAAAAAGAAGTCGAAATACCTGCCCTTGTGCAGGGCAGCAAACCACGGTGTCAGAGAAGACCAGACTAATAGTCCCTCTCCCATAATAGGCGACATTTTATAATCATGTGCTTGAACCTCCTAGAAGAAGAAAGGTCCAATTATGCAGTTTGCTGAAAACCAACCAAACAGTATCACGTGGGAATCGGAGAAGAACTTTGCCAAAAACAATATGACAGTTATGGATACTCCCACTGTTGCTTAGTCACAAACAACCTTATCAGTCCACAAGATGAAGCTCATTTCTGACTCCAAGCCTACATGTCCACTTTCTTTTTACCCAAATGTGGAGTTAACTGGAATAGTGTATGGATATTTAAAGGAAGTATTGCAGGATAAATCAAAGCTGTTGTTGTTGTTGGTTTGGATTTTATTGGCGCATTAGCATCTAAGGCTATAATGCGCCAAGACCAAGTAATATATAAAAAAATTTTTAAATTTATCCTTTCAGTGACCTAAGTAGTTAGGCCACCATGTCCAGATATATAATAAAAAGCTTACCAATAAAAGAAATAACAATAACGTATACATTTTAAATACGAGTAAAAACCTTTATTGATTTAAAAAAGCTAAAAACAGCAGACACATTGTCATTGCCGGATAAAATCTGACTGAGTCTATATGGCTCAGTCAGATGATTAAAAGCAGTAAGACGGATATTGCTAAAATCTGGACAGTCAACTAAAATGTGTCTTATTGTCAAAATTGTGCCACACGAATCACACATAGGAGGGTCATCAGCCCTCAGCAAAAACGAATGAGTCAAATGACTATGTCCTATGTGGGTCCGGGCAAGAACAACTTCCTCCTTACGATTCCTGCGCAGACTAGACTGCCACGGTTCAATTACAGGCTTTATATGATATAATTTATTCGCAGTCTGTCTATTCCACGAATCCTGCCATTGGGAGTGTATCTTTTCGTGTATTAATTGCCTGTAGTCTGTATAGGGGACTGACAGGCGGCGATTTTTACTGGGAATTGCTGATTTGGCTGCGGCGTCAGCCAAATCATTTCCCCTAATCCCAATGTGGCTGGGAATCCAGCAGAAGCGGATGTCATATTTGCGTTCGTGGAGAACGTGAATCTTCTGCTGAATGCTAGACAGAACTGGATGAGAATTATATCTCACAGTTATTAACGCCTGTAACACGCTGAGAGAGTCGGAATATAAAATGAACCGTTGGTATTGGCATTTACTAATTTGATCCAAGGCTAACAACTGCTTACGTCGAAGCGATAACGGCGGTTCGTTTGCTTCAACATATAAGCTCTGGACTGGAGATGTTCGATATGCTCCAATAGTGGTACGGAGAGCTAAATGATGGACAGGATCCAGCCAACGAAGTGCACTGTCTCTGGCCGAATTGTATACCAGGGACCCGTAATCTATTCTGGATCGTACAAGTGCACGGTAGATGCATAGTAGGGCGCATCGATCCGCAGCCCTCTTGTGCATTTTATGTGGAGTTGACGGATGTGATCCAGAAAGGTCAACTTTTTATCGAATACGAGTCCCAAAAATTTTGTGTACGCCGCTACTGGAATAGCATTTTGTCCGAGCCTTAATTCAGGTTCAGGATGAAGATTGCGCTTACGACAAAAAAAAATCAAAGCACTTTGCAGACTATTCCCATGAAATTATGGAAAAGTGTGTGTTGTGTGTGTGTGGCAACAGAGATTTCAATAAAAACAGATGTCATCACTGACTGGTATTGACCAGGAGCTACAGATAAAGCACCTGTTTCTTTGAAATTCCTCATTTTGCACAATACCTTTTGGGAAAGGGAATCTTCATCTTAAGTTTTTTAAATGGGAGTATTCCTAAAATGCAGCCAAAGTGTTATTGTTCTTTTGGTAAAATAGCTTTACCAACAAAGCACAATCTTTCATTTTAAGTAACAAATTAAGGTATGTTAATTTCTGCTAATACCGTGGTTGCATCTACTTTTATTGAGCATAACATGTGGCACCAAGCTACCTGGAACTTTTTTTTTTTTTTTTTTTTTTTGGTGCTTGTCATTTTCTCCTGGTCCAGTCACTAATTTAGTTCAAATTTCATCTTTGGGTGATTCACAATTTGCCACCTACCTTCAAATATATATTAAATAAACCTGAATTTTCAGAACAGTGAGCACAATCCTGTTTTGGGAAATATTACTCTGGTCTCCTTTGAATGTAATTGTCATGTGAACCTGTGATATACTTAACCTTAAGATAGCAATTTAATATTTATTTCTCTTTTTGATTTTAATCATAAAATCATGAAGAGAAGTAAGTTTAAAAGTAAAGTGGTGCAGTCAGTTTTAGTTGGAAAAATACACCTAATAGTAATATAAAGTTCATACTGATAGTAATGTTAAGATAGGATAATGAAATAAGTACAGAGGAGATGCAAATCTGTTTATTCCATAATCCCAATATAAAGAATACTGATGTCATATAAGTGCATCAATTGCACCATTCCATGCATCTTCCAGTTTAAGACTTTGGATACCTCTGAGAATTAGAACTCTCAGAAACATCCTCATCTGTTATTTCCCACTAGCCAATATGATCCATGAAAAGACTGGACTGAAACACTTGCTTGAATTTTTTGCTTAAGTGCTTCAGTCTAGTTGTTTCATGGATCATTTTCTGAACTGTCTAGAATATCTGTTGCTGCATATTAACAAGCTGATCAATTTAGCTTTCTTTATTTTATTTATATAAAATGAATAGTTTGACTACACAAAGAAAAAATTTGTGATTTGGGTGTTAAAAAATTTGTGATTTTGATGTGCATTTTGGTTGCACTACTAAGTTTTTCAAAGTTTAAAAGCAATGCCATGATAATATGTTGTCTATTTCACTGATATTAAATTTTAAAATACTGCAATTTTTTCGTGATGACCCGGTACTACTGACCATTTCTTAAGCAAGGTAAAAGGGACAAAAAACTTACATCTAGCAAGGAATTACAGCTAAAACACTTGATAATTCAAAAATAACCTATAAGGTGAATTTATGCTAAATAAACATACCCGGTATCACAGGTGTGTGGCCAAACTTCCGACACCACCACATAATTTCTTTTCTAGACATTATATCTTTCATTGTCCAAAGAGAATTCTCCTCTCTACGAAGTATATCCAACAGAGACTGTCTGATGCAGTGGGCTCTCTGCCACTAACAATAATATAAAATTAAGAATTTTCATATGATTGAATTAACATACTGAAGAAAAAAATAGCAATATATGTGGAATTTATTAGTGTGTGTGTGTGTTTTGTTAGAGGGCATGAATTTACTATAAATGGGTCCAATTGTTTCAGAAAGGCTAAAGGTCTAAAACTCTCAGTGAATAAAACTGCCAGTGAATGGTGACAAACTGTAAACAAAAAGAAGAAAATGTAAATAAGTATATTATAAGTTTTTTTTTTATTTATTTTATTTACTTTTTCCCTTCCTGTTATTAGTAAATTTAAAAATAAAAGCATAACAAAGAAATTGACTTTTAGAAAAAATTTGTTTCATTATACAGTCAGTCCTCGTATAACACGTGTTTACACTACACGAATTCGACCATACACGATTTATAAATAGGGGAACGATATCTTATATAACACGAACCGAATTTGCTTATGCGCAATTCGCCTTTGTGTTTACAAGAAATGGCAGTCGAATGCAGAATCACCCCAAACGAACACAACACAATAGGAATGAAGAGAAGATTCTGAAAATGTATTTATGTTTTTTATATCAGTGAAGGGGAAACACATTTCACCATGATAAAGTAAAAACCAACACAATTCCAGCTATTGGTATAATCGCAAATGCCATTAGATCGAGTTTACTACCAGTTTATAACAGATTCCACTAGCAGAAACGCAACTGGAAATTGTTTTTATTGTTTTATGGTAGTAACCCCTAGAAATGTGTTTTAGTAAAATGTGAGGTGTTAATACAAAGGGTACTAGGAAAGTTTTGCAATACAGCTTTGTTTATTTAATTTTTTCAAAGTAATTTCCTCTACATTCAATACACCTCTCCATCCTCCGAAACCAATCTTTAAACCAGTTCTGCCAAGTTTCACTAGGGAGTAAAGCACACTCGTTGTCCCAAGCCCGTAGAAGGTCCTCATCACTGGAAAACCGCCTCCCTTTTAGCTTCATTTTCACATGCGGGAACAGTGCAAAGTCGCAGGGAGCAAGGTCTGGACTGTAGGGAGGGTGCTTGAGAAGTTTCAGTCCTGTCGTGGTCAAATATTCGGTGCAGGCTTTGGCGCGGTGAGCTGGAGCATTATCGTGATGGAGGTACCAGGTGTCCATTCTTGACTTTGGCCGCAGGTTCTTCATAGATCCAATGACTTTAGGCAGGCATTGTTCAGTATACCACTTAGCTGTGACTGTCTTCTGCGTGTCCAAAACGACACGTTCCACAATTCCACTCGATTTGAAAAATACAGCTATCATTTTCTTCTTTACAGATCGGGATTTTCTGACAATTACGGGTGTGTCGTCATCATCAAAGACCCAAACTTTGTTTTGAGCCTTGGTCGGCAGATCGTAATAGTACAGCCAAGTCTCGTCACCTGTCACGATGTTGTTCACATACCGAGATTGTCCCTTATCAAACTTTTTTAACATCTCCCGGCACCAAGTCACACGTCGTGTCATCTGCTCTTCAGTCAGTTGATGCGGCACCCAGAGAGAACAAAGTTTCTTCACGTGCAAATGATCTTGCAGAATCGAACGAATTGCTGGTGCATTTAGGCCCAAAGTATCCTCTATCTGTTGGTAGGTCACTCGCCTGTTTCCGTCAAGCATTTTCCTCACAGCAGTAACGTTTTCCTCCGTAACTGACGTTCGTGGCCTTCCCGGCCTCTCAGAATCCTCCAGAGTGAAATTTCCCCTTTGGAATTCTCTATACCACCTGAATATCGTTGTACGATGTGGACAATCATCATCTAGTGCAAGAGTCATTTCTTCTAAGCACTGGTCTATGGTTAAACCATGCACGAAATTATACCGCAAAACTGTCCTTATCTCATTTCGTGACCACGATGCCATCGCAAGCACTTTACACTCTCACTACTAATGAATAACTGAGCCCATCGACTTGGCGCGGCGGCTACTATACACGTATGAACATGTCTCAACATGCAGCAACAAGCAGCTTCCTGTGATTCATTTTTGTGTCATATTGCAAAACTTTCCTAGTACCCTTTGTAGTGTATCTCTGCCTTTACAGTGTTATTTATTCAGTTGCTACACGTGCGCAGCTTTGTTTATGTGTATCAAGCGTGCCTCCTCGTTTTGTAATTGTGCTTTATTCCCTAAAAATGAGTAAAATACTTAAAAGGTGTGAAAAGGAAGCATCCTGGTGAAGTCACTGCAGATTCAGAGAGAAAAAGAAAAGCAATATCGATAAACAGAGGCAGACTGGATCAAAAATTCTTACCCGCGAAATTTATAGTGGCCTCATACTATGGTTTATGGCCAAAATCACACCAGGCTCCGGGGTTTCCCCGGTAAGGCTTATGGCCAGTCCGCCTCTGTCAATAGAGAAAAAATATGAAATTGCGAAATGTTTTGAGCAAAATGAAAGACCATGTAATATTTCATGTGCTACAGGCCTAAATGAGGCAACGCCGAGAATTACAAGGAATGCAGAGAAAATAAAAACAACTTTCATAGCAGGAACAAAAAGTGTAATTAAAATCCATTAGATTTAAGACACAAAGAATTGGAAGAGATGGAATGGCTGTCATCTGTCTAGATAGAAAATCAAACAAAAAACAAGTTTGCTTATGATAGAAGCAAAAGCATTAGCAATATTTTATTACGTAACAGTCATAATAAAATACGTAAGTATTTTATTATGATTATTTATTGTGTTTGGTAATGTTTTGGTTACAAATGTGTGTTGAATCTTGGTTGGTTGGCACCTAACCCTATTTTTCCCATAGGGCCTGTTGTTTATATTGCACGAGGGTTTCTAGAAACACAACTATTGTGCTATACGAGGACTGACTGTACTAGTAATTACTATGTACATTTAGTGTCCATAAAATGAATATATAATGAAGTTTGCAAATTGAGGACACCTCAATCATTATTGTGGAAAGAATAATATATTAAACATTTTTTTATATTATCACAAATACTGTATTATAAAACTATATAAAATATAGCAGAATCCGGATAAGAAGTTTTCCAAGGGAGTGGAGGTTTAGAGCTTCTTACAAGGAAAAATTACCTTAAGGATATGAAATATTAACTACACAAATAAAAACAAAAAGATACACATACATAAGTTAAAGATTATTTTTAAGTACTATTTCAGAATTTATAAATATTTTACTCTGCTTATGAGAAACATTTTTAAACCAAGGATTTCTAATTCCATTTAATGAACATTCTGTTCATTAAACTCATCACCAAGTTGGAAGAATGAGCTCCTTTGGAGTTTCAACATACCTTAAAAGGTCATAATTACAATAAGACAGAGCAACAATCCACTAAGTAATTCAGAACTGTTCACAACCATCAGAACTTAACACTTAACATGGTGATTGTATCCAATTATGGATATCGATGAAAACAATTGCAATATGTCACTTCCATTATATCAAAATGTTTATAATAAAAAGGTTTTAGTGCTGAAAGCCTCTGATTACGGAAAATTCACTAATCGAACAAGTTAGCATGTAGTATCATTTTAGTTCGTAGTATATGCTAGTAGGGAAAAGGAGGTGATTATCCCTTTGTATAAAGCAATGGTGAAGCCACGCCTTGAGCCCTGCATACAGGTCTGGAGGCCTCATTTTAGGAAGGATGCAGAGTTGCTAGACCGAGTGCAGAGAAGGGATAAAGATTAGCAAGGGCAACAAAGGGTGCTCTTACCAAGAAAGGCTTAAGTTCTGCAAATTGCAGTGTCTGGAGACTAGGCACCTGCAAAGTGATCTGATGGAGGTGTATAAGGCCTTGAATGGGTTGAGCAGGCTCAATTCTGATGGGATTCTTCCTCTTGCTCAGATTACAAACCCGAGGGGGAATATTCAAATTTAGGAAAGACAGTTGTAGAATAGACGTGCAGAAATTTTCCTTTAGCCACAGGTAGTTGATTGCTGGAACAAACTTCCATCTGTTGTTGTGGAAGTTGATAGCTTAAATAAATTCAAGGAGGAACTGGACAAACTTTTAGAAGGAATGGATGTGTGAATTTTTTTTTTTTTTTTGGCTGATGCTACATAATCTTATACGCTTGCTTTCTTGCATCACATGCCTCCAAAGTAGGTGAAATGGCATCATTTTTGTTATATCTCATATTGTGAATGCCTTCACAATGAGTTGCAATTTCATATAATGCAATTTCATGGCAACTCGTTATAAAGGCATTCACAATATGAGATGGAAAAAATGAGACCATTTCACCTACTTTGGTGGTTTACTACGAACTAACTAAAATGATGCTATGCACTAACTTGTTCGATTACCAAAATGTTTATATTGTTTTATATTTTTTAAATATAAAAATAAAGAATTTCTATATTGAAAAAACATATTAAGTGGGGAAACATCATTATAATAATACACCGTGGCTTCATTATCACATACTTTTTATGCAGAAAGCTTTTACCTGGGAAACTTCTTACTCGGGAAAATAATACATTACAATGTATAAAGCTGAAAATGAAAATTAAGAAACCAAACCTAGTACAGGGGAAAACTTCTTATGCGAGAATTTCTTATCTGGGTTCTACTATATATATGAAACATAAACTGAATGACATACTGTAAGCAGTTTATTTTATTATTTATCTGTTATTATTTTTATTATTTATTTAGTTTTTGGCTGATACAGCAAAAACCTAGGGCCTCCTTAACACCATATGTCTATGACTAACACTAATAATATTTTTTTTATAAACAATTCTTTATAAGGGTTCCTATTATTGTAAAGACTCTCTCTCTCATGTTGAATCTGTTTTACACTTACTTCAGTCCTTGGGGGCATTGCAGACATTCACTCAGATATACCAAGCTGTGCTTGCTACCTGGGAATCTAAAACAATGATGGAACTGATATTTGGGTAACACTCAAGTGGACCTAATTTTGGTGAAGTCTGGTCAGTCTGTGATAGCAGAAACCTCTGCTTGCACCTTCACAATGGGGGGAGCTAATAGTAACCCTGAGTTTAATCCCCATGTGCAAGTCCTGAAATACTCACCTAGCACACTGTGAGTGACCACCCAACTGCAAACCAATGTAAGCAGGGGTCGTAGTAAAATGATACTACATGCTAACTTGTTCCTCCGTGTGGTTTCCACACCACACGGAGGAACAACACCCCTCTATGTCACCAGGTACAATACCACCACTTTGCTTATTGGATGCTTGAAGTGGTTTTTTTTTTTTTTTTTTTTGTTAGTTGTTGGCACATCAGCTTCTGTGGCCATAATGCACCTCCCAAGGTTTTTGCATTTTACTGTGATCCAAGCCCGAGGCAGGATTCAAAACTGCGACCTTTGGGTTGCCAGGCAGGCACTTTACCCACCTGGCTAGCCCGGTCTGCACTTGAAGTGGTGGAACATGTTTAGTCTCCAGAACAAACCTCTGGTAACCCTCCCCCCCACCTCTTTGATCATGCAGTATGATTGATGTCTTTTGAGGTTATGATGGACATCATAGTGAGATCCAAATTTCCTTACATTTCGAGGGTAAACCTCTAAAACAGTATTTGCAAGCCAGCTACTAAAAAGTCCACCAGACTGAACCTATTGGTAACTCTCTAGGAGGCTTCTGGATCAGCTCGTGTATAATCTCACTGCCTCTACTCTGCCAGATAGTGACTGGAGGGAGTCTGAGTGGTGTGTGTATACGGGGGAGCATTATTGAGGCCATGTTATGCAAAGGAGATGGGTATAATTTTACCTACCATGTGTATGCCATATCCAAAAATTTTATTACTTCAGACAACATGTCCTTGCCACTTTTTCTTACTACTGAAAACACCATGAATTGTCAAATTAATAGAGCAGACCTATCTGCAAAAAGAACTAAACCTCCCAAACACTTTCTTGTTCATTTCACAAATATATGTGATCTCGGTTCTAATCTCAATGATGTTCATTTCCACTAACAGTTTGCCAGACCCCCATATACTTTTACCAACAGAATCTCAGTTGTTCGAATTATTTGCTGTATGATTCCTTTCTCTTCAGAGGTGAGACTTGTGCATATGTCAGCTCTTATATGCACAAGTATCTCCTCTGTTGCATCTAATGTTCTCCCAATTCCACTAATCACTTGGAACTCTGACTTCCTCTCTTTGCAACTTGACTTTCTCCAGTCCAACTTTCCTAACAGTGAGATAATTTTCCTTGGTGATTTTAATGTTCACAACTCCAGCTGGCTTCTGTTTTCTAGTTACACCAACCCAGCAGGTCGAGATGCTGAGGCTTTTGCAATTACTAATAACCTCGCACAAATTGTTCATTTACATACCAGAATACTAGACAATCCTAACCACACTGCCAACATGCTTGATCTTTTACTCACAAACAATCCTTCTAAGTACACAGTCGAGGCAAGTGGCCGTCTAGGCACATCAGATCACAACTTGGTTGGCCTCTTCTCCAATGGAGCTTTTTCTCATGGCCATTCCCAACTTCGTGTTGTTCAGCATTACAAGAATGCAAAATGGGATGGTCTGTAAGATTTCTTTTCTTCTTTTTATTGGTTGGATTACTGTTTAAAATCTTCTGATGTCCACATTTGCTCAGATTGTGTCAGAGAAATTATTCATGTAGGGATGGAATCCTTTATTCCACACTCTACATTAAAATCTCATCCTTTATCTAAACCTTCATTTTTCAATAAATGTGCTAAGACTGTTCAAGAGAATAATGTTGCATATCGTAATTGGCTTGTTTCCAAAGCTTCAGTTTCATTTTCTGCCTACACCAAAGATCGTAATAATTGTAAAGCGGTAATTAATCAGTCCAAACTAGATTTCGAACAGGCTAAGAGTAGAAACTTGCTTCTTGTCCAAATGGTAGTCGAGCATTCTAGTCTCCTGCAAAAGCTATTGGCCTCAAATTTTGCCTTTCTCTGTTCCCACCTCTGTCAAAACCAGATGGCTCTATTGCTACTTCAGCCAAGGATAAAGCTGACCTGCTAGAATCCTATTTTTCTTCAAACTCATGTATTAATGATCTTGGTAAACCACCTCCCACCATTCCCAGTATGCTCAATTCAATGCCTCCTGTGGCCTTCCATCAAAAGGATGTCAGAAGGATTATTTTGATGAATCTCAATGCAAAGAAAGCTCCAGTTCCTGATGGTATTTCTCTAATTTTTCTCAAAACCTGTGCTCCTGAACTTATTCCTTTTCTGCATTGCCTTTATTTCACTTTCTTAATCCAAAGGTGTTTTTCTTTCTGCTTGGAAATTCTCATATCCAGCCAGTTCTTAAAAAGGGTGACAAACGCTCCCATCCAATTATCATTCCATTGCAATTACTTCTACTCTTTCTAAAGTAATAGAGAAATAAATTAACCGCTAACTCTTAAACTATCCCAAAACCTTCCATCTGATCAATGATTGTCAGTATGGATTCCATCATCCACTGGTGATATTCTAAGTTTGGTGAAACTCAAACATTTCCTCGACATTTCAAAGGCTTTTAATCATGTTTGGCATAAAGGTCTTCAAAATAACCTTCCATCTTACAGTTTCCCAACTGTTTTTTGTATTTGGGTATCCCGTTTTCTCTCTGACCACTCACTGTGGGTGATGGTAGATGGCTCTCTGTCTTCTAATTTCTCCACTAATGCTGGTGTTCTCCAAGATTCAGTTCTTTCTCCCACTCTTTTTCTCTTTTATATTAATGACCTTCTTCCACTGACTGGAAATCCTATCCATAGTTGTGCTGATGATAGCACATTGCATTCCACCTTTCCAGTTTGAGAAACCTTATCCTGCATAAACAGTTTCAACTTCACAAATATCCGCTACCAAATCTTTAAATGCAGATCTCCAGGTAATTCTCCAGTGGGGCAAAGACCACTTAGTTGATTTAATTCCTTCTAAAACTTAGTCCTGTCTCATATCTTGCAAAAAGGATTCTTCTGCTCCTATACTTATCTTTGATGACACTGATTTCTAGGCATGTTCATATACCTCTATTGGGGATTACCCTCAACTTCTAATCTCTCTTGGCAAAAGGAAATTGCTTCCTCTGCATCTAAAACCTGAGTTTTCTCTTTTGCTCTCAGCGTTACTTTTCTTTCAAACAGCTGTGCCCTCTGTACAAATTGCAAATCCGCCCTATCATGGAATATCGTTCCTACATCTGGAGGGTGCCCCAAAACGTCTCTTCTCTCAGGCTTCTAGACACCATTCAAAACAGGGCAGTTAGGCTAATTAGTGACTCATCTGTAACAGAATCTATCCACTCTCTGTCTCATAGACATTCTGTTTCTGCCTTTTCTATAGAGACTTTCATTGGCACTGTTCTTCTGAATTGGCTTCTATAATTCGCACTCTCTCTTTCAAAGCAGTGGGTGAAAGAAAACACATGCTGCAACCAGTTAACATTCTTTTACTCTCCAACTTCAAACTCACAGAATCAACTTTTCTTCATACTAGCATACAAATTAGTGCAATTGCATCATTTCTGTACGTAACCAACTACTTAAGTAGTTATAAATTGGCATCATTAAGTATATCTCATATTCTGAATAACTTGACAATGAGTTGCCATGACATTGCACTTTCTCGAATAAGTAATGCTTCACCATACGAGAAGACTATTTTTACCTATTCTCAGCAGATACCATCACCTATATGGCACCATTTTGGAACTTATTAGCTCCTCATCAGTGGGTGAGCAGGTACGATGGTGTTGCAATGATGACAACCCAGTTGCGAAGAATAACTCCACAACATGGTGAGGCGTTACTTATTCGAGGTAGTGCACTATCATGGCAACTCGTTGTGAAGTTATTCACAATGCTTTGAAAGAGAGAGTGTGTGAATTATAGAAGCCAATTCAGAAGAACAGTGCCAATGAAAGTCTCTATAGAAAAGGCAGAAACAGAATGTCTATGAGACAGAGAGTGGATAGACTCTGTTATGAGATATACTTAATGATGCCAATTTATAACTACTTAAGTGGTTGGCTACATACAGAAATGATGCAATTGCACTAACTTGTATGCTAGTTAACTCCCTACGTAACCTGAGGCTTTAGCCCTAAACTATTCTGTAATCTAAATTACTCCGCACCATCAGGCATCTCTCATATTGTGGATTTATACTTCGCAACTGGGTTGTCATCATTGCAACACCAGGGTACCTGCCCACCCATTGATGAGGAGCCAATAAGCTTTGAAACGGTTCCTTATGGGTGATGATATCCACTGAGAATAAGTAACAATAGCCTTTTCCTATGGTGAAACGTTGCTTATTTGATGTAGTGCAATATCATGGAAACTCGTTGTGAAGGTATTCACAATATGAGATATACTTAATGATGCCAATTTATAACTACTTAAATAGTTGGCTACATACAACAATGATGATATTGCACTAACTTGTATACTAGTTAACTCCCTACGTAACCAGAGGTTTTAGCCCTAAACTATTCTGTAATCTAAACCTTCCTTCATAAGTATTTCCTGAAAATTACTATCTACAGAAGTTCAAGCCTAATGCCAATAAATATCTTCTTAACCTCCAACCCATGCACAGTACAACAGGTTCTAAACCTCTAGTCTTTGGAGTTTTCATAAAAAAAAAAAAAAAAAAAAAATTACTGAATTTTTACCTATTTGAACAATCACTGAGTGTAATACACATCAAAGAAAGATTTTGTAACAATAGAAATTTCACAAATTTCAAAAAATAAACTGTTATGAGCAGTGCATGCTTTTTCCCCCCCACTTTCAACATGCAAAATAAGATGGAAGCAAATGTTTCCCTTTAATACCGGCTTTTTTGTAATATAACAAAGCTTCCAACAGATATTTTCTTGAAATTTTGTTTCAAGATCAAATATACACCCAAGAAAGGTGACAAACCATTATAGTTTTTGAAAATCAATTGTATGAGAGCAACACAAACTTTTTTATTCAGTGGGCAATGTTGTTTCTTTCTGTTTGACACTAAGTTCTACAATTTATAATGAAGTTGCCAACATATGAATAGAGTATTTAACACACACTGAAGAAAGAAAATATAATAACTTTCTTTCTAAAAAGTATGATGGATATGAAGGTTTCAGTTTGACACCAGGTTCTAGAAATTTATAACACAGACAATGTCAATAGATATTTTCTTTAAATTTTGTTACAAGATCAAATATACGTATATCCAGGAAACATGTTAAATAAATATCACTTCTACAAAACAATAATAATAACACAAACATCTTTTTGATGTGAAAACATCTATGGTGGCACTGGAGTAAAACTGATTGGTAACGAAATTTTCGTACAAAAATGATGCAAATTCAATTGCTAATGAAATTTTCTTACAAAAATGATGTCACTTCCTAAATGGTGCTAACGATGCTAACTCAGTCACTAACATTGATTCGGTAGAATAAGCAGCGGATATGAGAATAAAACATTGCATCATTCATACTAAGAGACGGAAATGGCATCACTTACTAAATGATGCTAACTCAGTCACTAACATTCATTCGGTAGAGTAAGCAGCGGGTAGTAATATAATGTAAGAATAAAAGCTTCGAAGCCACTGAAGAAGCCTCTCGTGTCGAAAAGTAATGAGTTCAAAAACATAGAGAATGAAAAAACGCAGACTTTAATAAAATCTACTTCTCAAAATGATCAACACCAACCTTCTAAGTATCATAAGTAAGTAAGTTTCAATTAAACCGTTTAAAATTTTAAACGGTTTAGATTCAAGAATGCAACAATAAAACAATCACTTGAACAAATAACAACCACTTCTTGCAGTAGTTTTTGGTTATGATGTCATTCTAGACTACAAATGGATTTCTCTAACTACTGAATTGTGAAAATACCAAATCAAATTTCAGTTAACTTCATATAAGAGTATTTCGAAGATTGCTAAAACTCCAGCTGAGCAAAATTGAGAGAAGTATGCAAGAATAAAAGCTTCAAAGCTACCGAAGAGTTCAAAAATATAGAGAACAAAAGGGGAAAAAAAAAAAAAAAAAAAAAACGCAGAAAAGCTAAATAAAATCTGCTTCTTAAGATTTTGAGAAGCAGATTTTATTAAACTCTGAAAATAACATCTGAAGCCCGTTACTTCTAGCAGTGGCTGGAAACTAGGGCACCTGCGCGGTGATCTGATTGAGGTATATAGGCCTTGAATGGATTGAGCATGCTGAATTCTGATGGGATCCTTCCACTTGTTCAGATTACGAATAAATTCAAATTAAGAAAAGACAGAGGTAGAATAGATGTGCAGAAATTTGCCTTTAGCCAGCGGGTGGTTAATTGCTGGAACAAACTTCCATCTGTCATTGTGGAAGTTGATAGGTTAAATAAATTTTAAGGAGGAAATGGTGTGATTTTTTTTTTTTTTTTTTTTTTTTTTTTGGCTGATGCTGCATAAGCTCGTACACTTGCTTTCTTGCATCACATGCCACTACTACCACTACTACTATTTCCAACTGCAGATGTAACGACTATGAAGGCTTGTAATACTTGTTTAGCATCTCTCAAAATTATTCCACTCCAACATTTTCAAAGATCAACGGTTTCGTTTATCCTGCTATTCCACCTCATCTGCCTCGACTGAATTTAGTAACCAAGCAACTCATTTCTCTTCGTATACCATTCATGCAAATTAGAAGACTAAGACATTGTTTCAACCAATACAGAATTTTGGGCCAAATTATAAATGTGCCTGTAAATGTTAATTCGATGATCGATTATTTGCTTTGGAGAATAGATGACGAATACTGCGTTAAACGTAAGAAAAAATTCACAAATCAAGTAATTTATAGGGCTTGGTTCGTAAACGAGATGTAAGGGTTAGGTGAAAGTATCTACTTACTTGTATCGTCTGTATGATATCAAGATTGACGAAGCATTCTTCGATGAAGACATGGAACACGATCATGCTTCTACACATGGTTAAATAAGTGAAACTAGACCTACTGAAGAAAGTTTAGTTGCACAATAACAAACTCTTTTATGAAGCGATGAAAAATATTTATGAATAGCTCCTGGTGAACGAAATGTTCCACAAAGTTTACTTTTGGACAAAAATGCCAAAGAATTTTCCTTGCTTGCTATTAAATACCAGTTTCTAAAATTTATAATGTTGCTTCATAGTTACAGGTAAGACTTAGGAGAAATTTATTCATAACCAGACAATCCCTAAGAAGGGTGACAAATCCTCCCCCCACTAATTATAGTCCCATTGCTCTTACCTCAGACTTTCCAAAGTAATGGAAATATTCATCAGCTAAACAAATCTTACACTATCTTGAAACCTTCCACCTGATTAACAATCCCAATATGCATTAACTTACTGCCAATCCCTTGATAATATGGAATTCAGTTTCCCTCAGTCATGACTTTAAAAGAGTCAATTACTTTGTGAATTATTTCTGTTAAGAGAACTGCAAATTAAACTGTTACACTGCAATATTACTTTGTTAACAGCATCATGTTCTGCATTGCATGCATAATCAGAAGACGAGTGGTATATGTGTCCAGAAGGGACTGATCCATGAAGAGTTAGTCACTCTCTTATGATATTATCTTCCTCCTCTTACTTTTCTTCACATCCTAATCACTGAGAGGAGTTGTGCACATGACCAAGGAACTGGAAGGGGTTCTGAAATGTGATGCTATTAACAAAGGTAATGATTGTAGTGTAATAATTTGTAGTTAACTTAATAGTTTCCTTGAAAAAAGAAGAGAAGACATATGCATTTATAAAAATGAAAAGTTATTAAAGAGATAATAATGATCTGATGAGCTTAGGATTATGTATAGCAGATAAAAAATCTGCTATACATAATCACTCTTTGAAAGAAATCCAAACACAGGGGAAACACAAAAACATTCGGGTTTACTTTAATTGTTTTTCTCTACCACCTATATGAATATTAAATAAGCTTGGAATATGTGGTTATGTCTACACCTATTAAGAAAAAGAAAGCATCATTTATCACAAAATCGAGTGAATTCCACAATTAGGATAACTTCTCAGAAAATTCAATATCACTACATATACAGGATGATTCACTACCAGTGCGACAAACTTGCAGGAGGTGTAGGGGGCACAAAGACGAATCGGAATCACATAGCATTGCAGGGTCCGAAATGCCTTCGTCATGTGGTAGAGGACGTTGAATGGGAGGTCGGGTGAACAGCGATCCCGCTGGACGTCAGCATTTGCGAACCGGTTTCCGAGGCAGTAGGATGGACGAGTATTCAATATTCAAACGTTGAACTGGCCAACATGCAATTCGCGTGTGGAGCTGTGGACTGTAACGGGCGCGCCGCTCTGTGCTTGTACCAGGAACGTTTCCTGCACAGGTGTGCTCCTCATCATACGATTTTCGCACGTGTGCACAGAAGGTTACATGAGAGTGGTTGTTTCACGAGAGGTACCATGAAGAGCATGTCCTATGTCTTGCAGAAGGCAATCCGTGTACGAGTACTCGAGCGATAGGCCAACGATTGGGTATTTCCCAATCCACTGTATGGAGGATACTGGCAACAAACCAAATGAGTTCATACCATCTCCAATGATGGGACGCGTTGCAGATGGTATGAACTCATACCATCTGCAACGCGTCCCATCATTGGAGCCTGCGGATTATCCACTCCGGAGGACTTTTGCTACTTGGTTTCTTCAACAGAAACGGTTCGCAAATGCTGACTTCCAGCGGGATCGCTGTTCACGCAACCTCCCGTTCAACATCCTCTACCGCATGACGAAGGAATTTTGGACCCTGCAATGCTATGTGATTCCGATTCGTCTTTGTGCCCCCTACACCTCCTGCAAATTTGTCGCACTGGTAGTGAATCACCCTGTATATACTAAGACATCCCAATATTCATATAAAATAAAACCATGAAATAAAATTAAAATAAGAAAGAAACCACAGCAACACACACACAGTCCGAGTCATATACTTCACAACAGGTTACGACACGTTATCTATCACAGTGGATAATTTTTTTGAGTCCAGGCTACTTTCTGTGTACTTTTCATAAGTCTTAGATCGAATACCAGCCTGTTCATGTAGTGTAAACAGAATTATTCAGCTCTGAAAGCTGCATGCAAAGAAAGATACAGAACATCTGAAGAAAGTGCAAAGAAGGGCAAATAGATTGGTGAAGGATCCTAAGCATTGTTCCCTATGAGGAATGGCTCACAAGAGTTTGTAGAGATGGCAACTAGACACCTTAAAGGTGATTTGATTGAAGTGTAAAAGGCACTGAGAGAATTGAAAAATTAATGAAGGAGGGACTTGCTCAATAGTTCATAAAGTTTACCTTCAGATACAATGTTGTGCACGAGGTTGAGAGTTTGGCAAAATCCAAGGAGAAATTGGATAGGAACCTTTTGACAATGGGAGTAATATGAGGGTTTTTCTTTCTTTTTTTTTTTTTTGTGGCTGATGCAGAATAAGTCCTCTTCCTTTCATTATTATGCCATTCTAATACTTTTCTTTATGACAGCAAAAGAATTAATACATAATACACGTACAGGGCACTACATGGTAAACCCTTTACAAAATAGAGGCTTACAAAACATCTAAGTATTATTCCTGCATTGACAATCAGTAATGACATGATACTGCTCCAGTACTCAGGATTTAGGTCCCACAAATCAGAATCGAGTGAAAAGAAAGTTAATCAGATCAAAAATAGCATTAATAAATACCATTTACACTTCTTCCATCTCTGAAATGGCAACCAAATACAGGTTCTAGCACATAGCCAAGTTTTTTGGAGTCCTTCATGCTTTGAAGCGTAAAAGCCACTGAGAGGATTGTAAAATTAATGAGGGAGGGATTTTCTCAACAGTTTGTAAAGTTTACCTTCGGATATAATGTTGTGGATGAGGTTCAGAGTTCAGCAAAATCCAAGGAGAAATTGGATAGGAACCTTTTAATGATAGGAATAATATGAGAGAGGTTTTTTTTTTTTTTTTTTGTGGCTGATGCTGAATAAATTCTCTTCCTTTTATTATGCCATTCTAATACTTTCCTTTATGACAGCAAAGGCTTCTTTACGACAGAAAAAGAATTGTTAGTTATTTGTTTTTTTTTTAAGAGCATTAGCAACTAAGGCCATATTGCTCCGAGATATGCGGTGGTCATTCCCTGAACTTTCCGCATCCTCCGTATTTGGTGGTGACGGGCTCGAACCCCAGTCTAATCCAGAAGCGTGTGCTACACACTGCCGCTCCTGCCCATCTGGCTACAGAGGCATCAGAAGAAAAATAATTAATAAATGATACACATATGGGGCACTACATTGTAAGAACCCCTTTACAAACACCTAAGTATTATTCCTCCACATTGGCAATCAGTAATGACATCATACTGCTCCAGTACCCAGGATTCAGTTCCGTAAATCAGAATTGAATGCAAAAAAAAGTTAATCAGATCAAAAATAGCTTTGATAAATACGGTTTACACTTCTATCTCTAAAATGGCAACCAAATACAAGTTCCAGCACACAGCCAAGTTTTTTTGAGGTCCTCTATGCTAAAAGGTTGAAGGAACACAATCACCTCAACCAGAAATGACATTCATTGCCTTCTTTAAAGCAGAAATCCTCCATACATTCCTGAGATTGATTAAGTCTAGATTCTACATCATAACTGTTCTTGAAGAAACATCACAAATTGTCAGTATCACTCAATCAATTAGGTAGAAACCTTGTTGGGGCACCAAAAGAACAGGGATTTAAATCATTCATATCAGTAAAAAAAAAGAGGTTTCATATGCCCCAAATACCTCATCCACCAAAGAACCCTTTGAGAGGATACCTGCTCATGGACTAGCAGATACTGTGCAAGTGAATGGGACACTTAAGTTTACTAGAGCATCATACCCATATCTCCAATAAATCTTGGCCTCCCAACTTGAGACCTAGCAGAAGGAGATCAATTGAAATACAGTTTACAACAGTCATGTCAGGTGTTGAGCAGAGCAGAGCCGAGCTAGGCCAGTCCAGGCCTTCCTATCTAGCCAAAGCAGGGGTCAAAGTGGCATATTAAGGTTGGCCACCAGCAGCAGGATGCCCCTCCCTGAGTTTCCACAGGTCACGACATACATACTGTACATGCTGGATTCCAATGATGTAACTCTGGAACCAAGGTAGATTCTAGTGATACTGATCTGGAAGACCATAACTGGGAGATCTCCTTCACCTTGTATATATGACCACATTGAGAGGGTGTTACAAAGAGTGTTCAATTAGGTGTGGTTTTCTTCCTCCCCATACCGTATCCTCTCTTTATATGGATTTTCTGTGGGGTCTTCTTCTTCACCAGGATATTCTACTTTATTTTTACAGTTCCTTGTAAAAGGAACTGTAAAAATAAAAATTTTTATAAGGTTGGTTCATGTCATTGACATTTTACTTTTACCACATGTGAACCACAATGGAATATGCTACTTGAACATGAACTTCAACTACCAGCCATCTTCTAAACACGTCTAATTTTATAAATCACTTTCAGATAAGGTTATTAAATGTAATGTGATATGTTTTGCACATCTCTAGCAATTTAGCATAATAAATTTCTGGGAACTGTTTAATTGTGCCTTGTGCTAAGATTACATATAGCTTTCACAGCAATATTTGTATACAAATACTGTAAACAAATGGGGGAAAGATAATACAAATAACACAGCTGAATGATAATGCATTGGTATAAATATTAAAGCTATTCAATAGTAACCTTACCTCTGCAGCTCTTTGTTTACCAATATTCCAAGATAAAAATATTTGTAGTGATGGAGCACAATATGGATGGTATGAGCGGTCTGAAAATAATATGGAAACATTATAGATTTTGCCAAAATTTTAAAAGCATAAAAAAAAAATCTAGGTACACAGAACAAGCTTGTTGTGTATATAGGGTTTGGAGAAGACCGAATTCAAATCCTGTCAGGGACTAGCAAAATTCTTAAAGGTCTCTCAATTGAGATTAGCTTATTTCAGGCTGAGGAGGGATGTTTTTCTAAGAATTTATATGGTTTCTTAGCATGCATAACATGCAAATTGTCTGTGAGCAAACATATGTACATAATAGATAAAATGCATGTGTTCACAAGAAGGACCATATGATGTGGCATACCATAAGAAGTGGCAAATTATGAGCAAATTACCTGAAGTGCCAAAACCCCCCAAGCAAACACATATAGGTTTCCAAAGGTTGATTTAGTTACATTTCAATTCATAAACATCGTGCATTCCTCCAGAGCAATAGTTCCCAAACTACTGAGATCTAAGGAAAATCAAAATGAAAATCAAAAAATTCAAAAATGAAAAAAAGTTCACAGACCCCCGGCCCCCTAAAGAAATATAACAAACCACAAAAAAATTGTGGCTTGCAGACCCCCTATATATATATTTTTGGTGTGTATATATATATATGGATGAATAATGGGTTTTTTGAAAAGAAAATTCAAAGTTTTATGTTTAAAACAACTCAACTTTATTCTTATTTTTACATAAATATATAACTTTATTGATCATCAATTTGCTATACATACAATGAATAATTTGACCAGTTCTAGAGGGTCGTTTTGCAGAAACCCCCCCCCCCCGGAACTGGTCTACGCACCTCCAGGGGTCTGCGGACCCTAGTTTGGGAACCACTGCTCCAGAGTGATTCGTAAAGAGATTTTCTCACACCATACAATGATATAATGGGAGGATGAGTGCAAAAAAAAACATTCTTTGATTAATGCACACATTGTACTTTATTTTATATATCATACAGTTCATATCATACAATTCAAAAGCTGACACAACTGTGGATTAGCATTCATTATGAAATTCAGCAATGGACTGGCTCCAAGATTGGCATTTCAGTGTAATTATTTAAAATTTCTTTTCCAAAGTTTTTTGGCTGTAATAATGATGTACTGTACTAAAAACAGAATTTTCTTAGAATAACAAGACAATTGTGATTTTTTTTTTTTTTTTTTTGGCAGATGCAAGAAAAAGCCAAGCTTCTTGCATCATTTATTTAATGCTAAATAAAGGAAATAAGTGGCTACACACATTTTCTAACGTATGCTGTGCATCCCATTTCAATATGTTCAATTTTTTTTTCTTTTTCTATGATTAATAGAAGTGAAAAGCAAATATAGTTATCTTTATTTATCAATTAATACTAAAATTATAACTTTACAGAACACTTAACAAACTCTATAATTTTATGTTCTCTAAACTGAGGAATTCAGTTTAATTACTACTGCATAATATTTATACTCTAAAAAATACATCGAAGAATGTGCTCTCTCTCTATCTCTGTATATATAGTGGATTCCGGTTATTTGGGCCACCGGTTAATCAGAGCAGCCATTTATTTGGGGCAAATCTTAAAAAACAGAAACCAATAGAGAAAATAGCCACGGTTTACTTCGCTTAATTGGGACAACATGCCGTTTAATTGGGGCAGCAGACCGCAGCACTGGAGATTACCCTACGATTGTCTCCGATGGTACCACATGGTTCGGTCGAAATTCTGGAGGTCACAACCATAAAACAATTAGCAGTCACCTGTTTATTGGGATAGTGAAATCTATCATAAACGGACAGTAAACTCGATCTTACTGAATTTGCGATAATACCGACAGCTGGAATTCTGTGGGTTATTATGGTGAAATGTGTTTACACTTCAATGAAATCTTCAATCATATAAAAAAATTAATTCTCAGAGCTCTTTATTCCTATTTTTAAAGCTCTGTAACTCGTTACTCGGTTCTCACTTGCGCGTATTGTGTTACCTGCAATTTGTGTGTGTGCCGTTCTTTGTTATTGATTGCTTATCTTTTTACTGTTTTAAATTTGAACCCCCCTGCCCACAAATGTCAGTGAACAGAAATGTCAACTAGTTCGTATGTACATATTACAATACATATTAATTATTCTGATTATCATGTATATTCTTCCGATTTTCACGTATCATTTAATTTTTTTAATTGGTAAGGTAATAAAGGGTAACTTTGTGCTTAATATATCTTTGCTTTTATAGCCTGTGGATAATGTTCCTCCTATTTTCGCTAATTAGAATTGCTGTTTAATAGAATTAAAATTCAATTCACAAACGTGATCACAATGACCGGCGCTTACTGCACATCGTATAGTGAACGGTACTTTACTATGTTCAGTTCGTCATAACGTGATTTGATTGTACAGCAGTGAACTAATTGTAAAGGGAGGGGTACATTGTATTTTTAACTATTTATGTGAAACTTCGGATAATTGGGGCAGCCGCTTAATCGGGCCAAAATGCACTAGTCCCGATGTGTCCCGGAATGGACTGTATTAGAATAATGACTTTAGTAAGAATGACTTTAGAAAATGAAATGAAATGAAATAAAAAATAAATATAAAGCTATCATTAGAGGCAGCAAAATGCACATCCTCCACATGATGCACAGTACATAATCATTAACATATTAACATTATCATTAACATAATAATTAACATAAAAATTTTAATTTTTATGTTAAATTTTCGCTCTACAGTTTTGCCATGCTACTGGCTTATGTATTTATTTTTATTTTTATATTAATTATCGATTATATATATATATAAAGGGTGATTCAGGAGGAATAGTAAATATCTTGGGACGTTATAGTATTGATTATTCAGAGTAAAAAAAAAAATTCATATAAACACGGGTCCAATTCTCAACGGATACGGAGATACAGCTGTTTAAAATTGGCATGCACAAAGCCATTATGAGAGGTATTACAGAACAATGAATGACTTATTGTTTGTATTTATTGACTTTTTGAATGATACGAAACACAAATAATTGACAAATTTTTTACAGTTCACAATAAATGTTCGAAAATCCTCCCACCAACCTCAATGCACTTTGTAACTCTTGTGGTAATATCACGCATTATTCTTCTGAGGTCGTCTTGGTGTTCCTTTACAAGGGCAGCAGTATCCAAAATGCGAGCAAGCAATTTGTCTCTTGTATTCACCTTTTCCTTGTATAGTGCACTTTTCATCCATCCCCACAAACAAAAATCAAATGGAGTGAGGTCTGGAGACCTTGGTAGCCAGTGAACGAGACCACTGCAGCTGATCTATCATTCAGGGAAAGTTCAATTTAGACATTGTATCACCAGACGGATATAATGTGCAGGAGCTCTGTCATGCTGAAAGTATATACTAATCCTTGTAGCCAAAGGAACATCCTCCAATAGCAGTTGAAGTTCATTTTGCAGAAATTCTAGGTAAATGGACCTTGTAAGACGATTTAGCAACACAACAGGCCCAATCAACTGATTGTCAATGATACCACACCATATGTTTACAGAGAAGCAATGTTGAAAATTCGTTTCTACAGTGGCATGTGGATTTTTCACCTGACCACCTATGAGAGTTATGGGTGTTGTTGATACTGTCACGGGTGAAAGTAGCTTCATTGCTGAACAGTATTAATGGAATTAATCGGCAATTAGCATTTACCCACCGACAAAATTCCAATCGATGGGCATTGTCTCCTGGTTGAAGGTGTTGCATCCATTGTACGTGAAATGGATACAAGCCATGCTCCCGTAATGTTCGCTTTACTCTTGTCTGTGGAACACCGATATGCATAGAAATTCTTCATGTGCTAATAAGGTATAAGGTATAAAGTATGTTCATTTCAGACGGCACCTGGGATTTCTCCCATCTCCGCATATGTTCGCTGTATTGAGGACAGTACACTGTCAAGCCAGAGACTTGAAAGTGTGTGGGCCATGTCTGTGCAGTGTGATGTGTTGTGCCCATTGTTTATTGGGCTTATTGGCCACCAGGCCCCTAGTGGGGCCCGACATTGCCCATACCTCACCACGTGGAGGCTAGCCGGGTGTGTCCAGTATCACAATAAGTTTCTCTTGCAGGTCCTGCCACCTAGTTTCCTGGGATTTCAGGCTAGGATCTTAAAAAAAAAAAAAAAAAAAAATTGACGTGTTTGACATTAATGCTTAATGAGATTGCTGTTAGGAAATCGCTGGTTGGGGTTGAACACTAGAGAGATGTGTTAAAAGGCCTAATAAGTCGGGCAAAATTTTGATGTTATTAAATTTAGACGTGAGGCTATATGCTAGATAAAAGATAATAGTGTTAGTTGTCTTAGAGATTTACATGAAACCGGGAGAATTTAGACATTGATTAGAATTTGGTGGCATTATTAAGGGGTGTACTCGGTCGGTTTAGTGAGAGAGGGGGGGAGACTAAAGACTGGGTGGAAAATAGACAGAAGAATAGGGACGATAGAGTAGGCATCCCCCAAAGAGGTCAGTGGAGACGAGCTCCACCAGGCGAAGTATGGGGGAAGGCAGGGAGGGGAGGAGACAGATACCTGTCTCCTCCCTCCCCTGCCTAGGGATGGGTTTTAAAGGGAACCGGGTTGGAGTACCCAGTTCAGATCGCCAAATGGCGTGTCGGCAGCAAAGCCACAGTGTCTTTGTCGGTGATAGTTGTCATGTCCATGTAGTGTCGAATCTGGTAAGGTCAAGCTGCCCATCCTGCTCTGGGGGTTGGATATGTTAGCTGGCATAGGGAACCCACCAGGCGAAGGGGTGGGAGAGACACACATTTACTTTCATGTGTTAATAGTAGTGTATAGTGTATAGTGTGTTTAGGGTCTAACGGCACCAGGGGTTTTCCTCATCTCCGCGTAATATACATTGTGGTGTGATACAGAACACTGTAGAGGCCAGAGGTTTAAAAGTGTATGGATATTGTGGTGTGTAATGTTTTGTACCGTTGTTCATCTGGTCTTTTAGCCGTTGGGTCTCAAATGAGAACCACCGTTGCCCACACTATACCTCGTGGAGGCAGACCAGGTACACCAGTATTTTAGAAATTTACTATTTACTCTGGCAGGTCTTGCCACCTAATTTCCTGAGATTTCAGTGGCTAGGACCTATAAAAAAAAAAAAAAAAAAAAAAAAAAAAGTGGAGGGGAGGGGAGGGAGAAACGCTAGAAATTGGGTCAGGCCGAAAGAGATATAAGTTATACGGGTTATAGTTCGTTTTTTTTTTTTTTTTTTAAATTTTTGTGTGGGGCTTGTGTAGTTTTGGCAAGGGGTCAAACGCTAGTTGCAAGATAGCTAGAGAGGGAAGGGAGACTGAAGACTGGGGGGGCGGGTGAAAGACAGAAATATGGAGTCAATAGTGAAGATAACCCCAAAAGTCAGCGGGGCAGACCCATGCCTCACCAGGTGAAGATAGGGGATGGCAGGGGGGAGGGTACAGAGTAACCATTCCCCTTCCAAGGGAAGGGAAAGAAAGCGAACCGAGTGAGGTACCCGGTTCAGGTCGCCTAATGATGTTTCGGCAGCAAACTGCATAATGTCTTTGTCAGGTCTTCGCATGCCATTCCTGGGACATGTTGTCCCATCCGTGTGAGTGGTCAAGTCCAGATAATGGCTCCAGTTTAAGCCAGTGGTCAGATCCAGATAAGTTAATGATTAGCTTTTCAGATTGTAGTTGTTAGGTTTTTGCTTGGTTGACACATCTAAGGATCTTTATTATGGATGACGAGTGGTTAGTTTGTGGGAAAATTCCTGCTAAGGTTGTGGGTATGTTCTTCTAGTAAAAAGATCCTGCGCAAACTGCGTTAAGGCTTTATAGTTGTCTACGCTCTCCAGGAGATATTGTTCTTGGTTTATTGACGAGAAACGTATTCTAGTTATTAAGAGACAGCGGAGGTCTTCGTATAGTTGGCAGTGGTGCATGAGGTGCTCCCACGTCTCTGGCTATCCACAGTGGCAGAGAGGGGTGTCACTCAATCCGAAACTGGAGAGTTTTGCTCTTATTGCGCCATGTCCCGTGAGCAGGTAATATGTCAGCAGTCCCGGTGAAAACCAGTTTGGGCTTTTGGGAAACACTAGTTGATTATCCGGTATGAATCTTCGGGTGACTTCTCCTTTTGTCGAAGTCGTCCAGCAGGTTTTCCAGGCCTGCTGTAGATGGGTGAGAAGGCGTTTTTTTCTCGAGTTTACGATCGTTTGCCGGATCAGTTGTGTAGTCTAGGCAGGTGATTGATTTGCCTTTGGATAGTTGATAAAGCAACCCACAGCGGACGATCTCCAGGTCCAGGGGGAGAGCACCCAAGAGGACCTGGAGGGCGTGGGTGCTTACAGTACAGCAGGCTCTCGAGATTGTCAGTAGGACTGAACGTTGAATGGTCTCTAGCTTCCTTTTGTTTACTGCTGTTACCGCCTTGTGGAACCAGACTCCTGATGCGTATGTTATTGCTGGTAAGAAGACTGCCTTATAGAAGAGGGCTAGGGTCCTCTTCTTAAGTCTCCAGTCACGACGAGTGACTCTAGCTATTAGTGCAGAGTATTTTTTGATTTTGCTTCGGAGGTAAGTAAGATGGGGTGTGAATGATAGATTTTTATCCTGCAGAATACCAAGATATTTAAGTTCAGTGGAAAGCTTAATTGTTGTTTCCTGAATCTTTATCTGGGGAGGCCTTCTGATATTGAGAGAACCTTTAAGTAGGATGGAGCAGGTTTTTGTTGGGAATATCTTTAAGCGGTTTTGGGTGGCCCAGTCTTGTAGGATATTTATAGCACGGTTTGCAGAGATCTCTAGTTGAGTTCTTGAGTCTTCCGCCAGCATCAGGATCAGGTCATCCGCATAGGCCTGCGATCTCACATTACCAAGGTCGAGGTTTAGAAAGCTGTCGAGCACCACATTCCAGAGAAGTGGGCCAAGTACTGAGCCTTGTGGGCATCCTCTATAGACTGGTCGTGTGACTGAACAGTACGGAGCACTGACAGTTACTGTTCTGTTTGCGAAATAGGTTTTTATACAATTGTACAAATTAGCTGGTAGTTTTGCTTTCCGGAGTCTGCCGAGGACGCTTGGCCACCAGAGGGAGTCAAACGCCCCGGCAAAATCCACTGAAATGACAAGGAAGTATTTATGGCTGGTAGTGGTAGCTGCTTTGACGATATTCTCTAAGGCGTCCACCGTGGAGCATCCCCTTCTAAAGCCGTATTGGTTGTCAGAGTGAAGGCCAGCCTTGGAGTAATGAATTTCTATTCTTTTGCTTAGAAGATGTTCTAGGAGTTTGCTTAGTATGGATAGAAGAGCGATGAGCCGGTATGACTCCGGAAGGTCTTGTAGTTTTGTCGGATTCTTGAGAATAAGCCTTAATTTTGCAGATCTCCATACTACTGGGAAATGGCCTGCTTCAAGGCAATGGTTGAAGAGGTTTAGGATCTCATTTGGGATGGTTTCAACAGCCTTCTTTACGATCTCAGGCTCCAGCATATCTTCTCCTGGAGATTTCTTGTTTTTTATTTCATGTGTTAATAGTAGGACTACGATCTACTGACTGAAGAATGTGTTCTATTTCATGTTCAGAAGAAATATGAGTGCTGGGAACTGTACCAATCTTGCACAGTTTGGTGTAAACACTACTAAATGCTCTTGAATCCAGTATTCTGATTAGGAAACTGTTGATGGTATTCTCTACAAGCAGCAACACTTACACCACAAAAACCACACACAAACACCATATGGGCACAATCAGCATGTTTGAAGATGTGCAGCATTCTTAACAACACTTCTAACACCAAACAGCATCAGGTTATAACTGCTTCTTGATCATATCTGATTCAGGGAGCTGTGCATGCCAGTTTCAAACAGCTGTATCTCCACATCCATTGAAAATTGGACACATGTTTATAGGATAAGTATAAGTAAAAAGGCCTATGCGGATTCATTTCTATATTCACTATTTTGCAGCTCAGAGCAGAACGGAAAGTAACATAAAATGACAGATTGTAGTTAAAATTAGTTTAATGCTAAATACATAAAACAGAATATAGTAAATACATACAGTAACTACTAATACAAAAGCTTTCAGGCTTTATGCAGCCCTTCATCAGTTAACCATCAGACCGAAAGTTTTAGGAACATAAAACTTAAGAGGGTGCAATGGCAGTCATGCACAGTGAACTGCATGATGCAACAACTAATCGTTGGAAGTTAAAGCCTGTTGTTGTGAAGTAGGGGAATGTTGCCAATGTTTGTCAGTCATGAGAATAGTTGCTTTGATAATAGGATGAACACGACACCCTCTATTTCTGTTGACAGAAGTATTAGTGCACGTGATGTGCAGTGATTCCAACCAGGCAGTGTCGGTAATGGTGGGACCGATCAACAACCATGACATCGCGGCATGAGTTAATGTCATGTTGGGTTGACTAGAAGTGCTCAGCAGTGGCCGAGTGTTCTATGTCTCTAAGCAAATGGCTCTTTCGTGTTCAGAAATACATTTGCAGAGCCCTCTGCCAGTTTCCCCGACGTAGCAGCTAGTGTAGTCACGGTAAGAAATGCGGTAGATTAGCCCACTCTGTAGTAAGGTAGGAATGGGTGTTTTCACTTTGGAGATGAGGGATCACAACTTCCTGCCTGGGGGTTGTATGCGGTCATGCACCTGTCTAGGGTACTGGTGGGATAGCCATATCTCGCAAGATCTGTCTTGACCCTAGCAATCTTGGTGCACCTCTCATCCGCAGAACTAGAGTGGGTCCAGGCACAAGTTAACAAGGCCTGCGCAGTGCTGAGAAGATGGCTGCGCATGTGTTAACAAAATGTTAACAAAAGGCGCGAGTCATAAAATTCACTATCAAACTAGAGTTGGTCAATACCCTACCATACTCGGACACCCTAGTCCGACGTGAAGGCAAGCGCTTGAGAACAACAGTCTAACAGTCTACTGCAAGCTAATGTGTGCTGCTCGCCAATTTACAAACTACTGGTCAGCAAACACGTGCAGCCATCTTCTCAGCACTGCGTGGGCCTTGTTAACTCACGCCTGGACCCACTGTAGTTCTGCGGATGAGAGGCACACCGAGATTGCTAGGGTCAAGACAGATCTTGCGAGATGTGGCGATTCCACCAATACCCTAGACAGGTGTAACCTGCAGGCACGTGAACACATAGCGACCAACAGGACTGTTCAAGGTAATGGCGGCGATGCGAGCGCCTCCATCCCACCACCCAAACCTTTCACAGCAGGTTTCTAGGGTCCTAAAATCTCATGGGATAAGGTGCATACAACTCCCAGGCAGGAAGTTGTGATCCCTCATCTCCAAAGTGAAAACACCCATTCCCACCTTATTACAGAGTGGGCTAATCTACCGCATTTCTTACCGTGACTGCACTAGCTGCTACGTCTGGGAAACTGGCAAAGGGTTCTGCAAACGTATTTCTGAACACGAAAGAGCCATTTGCTTAGAGACATAGAACACTCTGCCATTGATGAGCATTTCTGGTCAACCCAACATGACACTAACCCACGCCGCGATGTCATGGTTGTTGATCGGTCCCACGATTACCGACGCTGCGCCTGGTTGGAATCACTGCACATCACATGCACTAATACTTCTGTCAACAGAAATAGAGGATGTCGTGTTCATCTTATTATCGAAGCAACTATTCTCATGACTGACAAATGTTGGCAACGTTCCCCTACTTCACAACAACAGGCTTTAACTTCCAATGATTAGTTGTTGCATCACGCAGTCCACTGTGCATGACTGCCATCGCACCCTCTTAAGTTTTATGTTCCTAAAACTTTCAGTCTGATGGTTAACTGAAGAAGGGCTGCATAAAGCCTGAAAGCTTTTGTATTACCAGTCACTGTATGTATTTATCATATTCTGTTTTATGTATTTAGCATTAAATGAACTTTAACTACTACCCGTCATTTTATTTTACTTTCCGTTCTGCTATGTGCTGCAAAATAGTGAATATAGAGATGCTTATAGGAACTTTTCACTCAGTAACGTCCAATCGATACTATAACGTCCTAAAATATTTATTATTCCTCCTGAATCACCCTGTATACACTGGTATGCAAAATTTAAGGAACAGTCAGGTTTTCACCTGTAGCTTCTCATAGGAGTGGCCTGGTATGGAAAAGCATACCAAAGAAATCTTGTGAGGTACAGAAATGATGAAGGAAACAACACTAACACAACAGAAACAAAATGGTATAGAGGGACTTTATTCAAAAATGGAAACATAGCACTGGCTGCCATGATACAGATGCATCACTGCCAAAGATGGAACAAAGGGAAGAGGTGGTCTTCAGAAGGAGATATGGCCACCCCTAATGTCAATGCAGGCTTTGCACAACCTGTCAATACTTAGAACAATGATGTTGATACGTTCTTGCGGTAATATCGTCCATTCCTCTGTCAGCACCATCTTCAGCTGTTGAACATTTTTTGGTGGGTGAGGCGCTAGGCATCTCCCCAGAGCATCCCATATGTATTTGATGGGATTTAGATTGTTGGAACGGGCAGGCCAATCCATATGAACAATGTCCTCACTTTCCAAAAGTATATCACATCTGCAGTGCAATTGGGTGTGGCATTATCATCCATAAACACGAACTCAGGGCCAATGGCACTTCGGAAAAGATACATATGGGGAAGGATTACCTCAGTACAGTAGCGTGCACCAGTTACAGTACCACCTTCCAGTATCTGGAGTTGTGTACGTCCATCAAAGATAACGCCTCTCTCAGACGAGAACACCTCGACCGCCATACCGATCCCTTTCAGTGATGTTTGTGGGGTGTTTGTTTGTTTGTTATTTGGTTTTTAGGAGCATTCGCAACTAAGGCCATATTGCTCTGGGAAATGCGGTGGTCATTCCCTGACCTTTCCGCATCCTCCGTATTTGGTGGTGACAGGCTCAAAACCTGGTCTAATCAAGAAGCACGTGCTACGCACTGCTGCTCCTTCCCACCTGGCTACGGAGGTGCCCCCCTCTTTGCGGGGTGATACCATGTGCCAACCGGTCGCCAGATTAACTGACACAGAATCGCTGCTGAGACTGAATCTACTCTCATCAGTAAAGAATACCTTAAGTAAAGATTTTGTGGTTGTAACCTTTAGAAATAGTGTTTTGTAGGTAGTGTGTAATAGGTAAAGGTAAAGGGCTAACGGAACAGAAACTGTAACTAGGGAGAACAAGGAAAAAGGACAGAAGTTAATAAGAAGTAATTATAAGTACTTAATGCTGCATATTCTATGATTCCAATGCCTTCTTCCGGGGCTAGCCGCCAAAATCAAAGGAAAAGCAGTAAATAAGGCTTCTATTTCCAATATGAAATATATGCAGCGTGTGGTAATTTTAAAAATAGAAGATAAGGGTTGAAATTTAAATTATAAGGCATACATACATTTCATGGCTGACCCGACAGAAGCGAAATGCAAAGTGAAAGGTAAAATGAAAGAGGATAACTTACTGAGGTCGAGTTGGTATATGAGGAGAGAGAAAAAAGGTCTGCACTGCCGTGGAGAGTTAAGAAGTTTCAAATAAGACTGATATAAAGTATTTATGGTATATGCTAGCGACCCTGTGTGTAAGAAATCAGAAAAAGTAAGTTAAGGAAATAATCAAAATTAAATTAAAACTACACTAGCTACTCCACATGTCTGCAATTTGAAAATGTAAATTAAAGAAAATAGTTTTTAAACTATTTTCTCATATAGTTTAAAAACATAGTTTAAAAACTATTTTCTCTAATTTAAGTTTTGTTATTTGTTTGTTATTTGGTTTTTAGGAGCATTAGCAACTAAGGCCATATTGCTCCGTGATATGCGGTGGTCATTCCCTTGACCTTTCCGCATCCTCCATATTTGGTGGTGACGGGCTCGAACCCCGGTCTAATCAAGAAGCGTGTGCTACGCCCTGCTGCTCCTTCCCACCTGGCTACGGAGGCACCTCTCTAATTTAAGTGGATAAATTTGTACCAGACACTAACACATGCATTTGCCACAAGGCAGAATCACAGCCCTATGTTGATCCCTATCATGGACATATAATAACTGGTAATGGATATAATAACTTACCAGGATCTGAGAAAGATCCTTTCTTATGGTTACAAATTTAGGTTGTATACAAAAACAAGCCTAACCACATTCAAAAAACAGATTTATCAGGCCCTCCTAACTATTGCTTCATGCTTGCTTATAAATATAACACACCTATTGAAGCTTTCTGTATGTGGATAAATACTGTGACATCAAAATTAATTAATAATTATAAAGCTATATCGTATGGATCTCCACCTATTCACAAGCCTATTCATATAGCCTATTCACAAGTATTAACCAAACTAGTTTGAAGGCTGTCTTAAATAATCTGTATAATAAATACAAACATATAATAGACTGCAAACCAACATATTGGAACAATGTAATAAATTTGTGTATTTCCAATAATTACATCTTTGATGGAAAAACAGTTTACCAACAAACTATGGGCAGCCCTGCTAGTCAGGTGCGCATTATCCAATAGGCAAAAAAGACATCTGCCTAGAGCCCCCGATCATAGGGGGAGCCCCAAAATCACTGTTTGAAAAACTCATTGCTGTTTTTCACTAATATTTTTAAGTGATTTTTATTGGAAACTGACTTTCTACCTGAAGGTCAATGAACTTGAAGATTAATTTGAAAATTACGTTTTCTTCAAAAATAGTTTTACCGATTTTGATGAAATTTTATATTTAGTTCTTCCTTAAATAGTTGAGTTAATTGAAAAAGTAAAGACTGCCTTGTATGGAACCAGCACCCCTGGTAGCGTTATGCTTAAAGGTGTCCCCACATAGAACGCAGGTGATTGCTTATCTGGAACTAGCAGCGAAAGCTTCTCACAGACTATGATAATAATCGAAAGTGGAAGGGAAAAATATTTTTGCGAACAAATTTAAATTTATTAACCCGAGCCTGGTCCGCCCTGTTTTTGTCTAATTTTTAACCCTAACTCGAAAGTTGCTCCCCCCGAAGAAAACTAATAATTTTCATAATTTCTACTCAATTTTCCAAATTGAAACTCTCAATATACATAAACAGAAGTATATTCTTTGATTTCCTACCTTTAGCGCTCAGCAAAAACTATTAATTCACTCTAAAACAGCAAAAATGTACGATCACATTTCAATTTATTAAATTTTGATGTCGGCAAAACAAGATCCAAGCTTTGAAAATAAAACGCGTTACTTCATTAGTTCAAAATTCGCGCGTCAGCTCGGCGCCTCTGGCTAAAACGAATCAACGCACGCAGAGAGATAATTGACTGGTCAAGCTTACGTCATTAGCGTTACCAGGGTGATCCAAGGAGAAAATGAAACTGCAAACAACTTTCGTGGAAAACAAACAGTTGAGCATCATTACTTGCGAACACTAATTTGCATGGCTTGCTCACAACAGTAGCTTTATTGCTTTTCGTAATTGTTGTATGAAAGAATCGCAACGAATTGGTTTTGAAAAACTAAAATATTGCATTTCCTTTCTTCAATATCTACTGAAAAAAATCAAGGAAATTCATCTACTGGAAGCTATACTGGAAACGGAAAGAAAAAAACTGTCGTAAAACTGATCACTACAATGCGCATTTACTAAAAAAAAAAGTTCGCTTTATTGTAATTGTTTCTAGAGGACTAAATCGGAACAGCAGTTTCATGGATGTATATTTGATCTTCTTACGAAATTTCAAGAAAATATTTCTATTCATAGCTGCGTTATAAACTTCGAAAACTGATATCGAAGGAACTTCACATGCATCTCACCTGGTGTACAAACGAAAAAAAAAAAAAAAAAAAATGCGCAGTAACAGATTGTGAGAACAATCCATTACTCGTAGTGAGGGATTGGGAAATTGTAAGTAATTGTTATTGAATACTTCAATATTTCCTTGATATGCATTTGATATCATCAAAAAATTTCCAGAGAAAAATTGAATTTTCATTATCACACAACGCCCGAAAAATTCAACATAAAATGTCATGTGTTTCAATGTTTGAATTCCATTCTGAGCTGCAAATGTAATTTCACTTCTCTTGCGCTGACAGAGTAGCCGTTCACCGAATGAAGAAAAACAGGGTTCATTTTCATGAAATTTCCAATTCCCTTCTTTCACTTGAGGGGAAAAAACTCCTTAGGGGAGGGAGTCCACCCTTTCTAGTCCGACCCTGGACAGAAAGAGAGAGAGAGAGAGAGAGAGAGAGAAATAAAAAATACCCTTTTGGTGGGGAGAAGGCCAAGAGATTGTCAAAGGTCTAGAGCGCTAACTTTCATTTATTTTATTTATTATTATTTATTTATTTTATTTTATTATATTATTATTTTTTTTTTTTTTCTTGTGTTATTCTAGCAATCCATCCTGGATTGGGGCTTCCCTGGGCCGGGATAGTGCTTCTCCTCTTTTCTCCTTCCCTCTCTTTATCTTATACAAGTTTTTCTTTCCTCCCTGGGAACTCTTTTTTTTGGCTGATGCTGCATAAGCTCATACACTTGCTTTCTTGCATCACATGCCACTACTATTACTACTACTACTAGTAGTTTCCCAGAGAGGAGGGCGTGCAGTTAGTAGGAGAGATCTTGCCCTCCTGCTAGGGACGAGTACCTGGAGGCAGTCGTCCAGGTGATCGCTGCTTCCAGGTAGCCAGAATGCACAAATACAACATCACAATACAGAACACACACATAAGCTCACAAACAGTTTTTCTTTCCTGTCACTTTCTCCAGTGCGGGTGAAAAATTTTTTTCTCTCTCTCTTGCCTTCCTTTTCAACTGTCTTCATCCAACATGGGATATTCCTAAGCGGGATGATTTTTTTTTTCACGATACACACTGGCCTTACCCTGACAATGCGTAAAAACTGAACAGAGCAACGAGGCCGAGATGAACTTTTGTTCTAGGAGCCGCCCATACAAAAACAAAAAATAAATAAAGAAAATAAATAATAATAAAAAAAACAGCATTGCAGCTCTAAGTCAGCTTCATCCTAGGATGCCGAAACTGCAATTGTTTTAGAGAACAATATTTTGCATTTTTACTTTCTAACATTATTTCGCATTTTTACTTTCTAACATTATGACATCAAAGCGTAACAAGCAAATATCTTCTAACGATACTTTTTGAGCAGCCGTTAGTTGTAATCTGTTAGCTTTGTATTGTTACAAATATTGCAGTTCACAAATATGAACAATACACATTTCAAGAAAGAAAGAAATTCATAGCGGATGATTTTGTTTTTCTTTCTTTTGATGCACCAGTTTCGAAGTTTATAACGCAGCTATGGGTGGAAATATTTTCTCAAAATTTGGTTAGAAGATGGAAACTGCTGTTCTGATATTGTTTACTAAAAACAATTACAATAAAGCGAACTTTTTTTTTTTTTTTATCAAATGCGCATTGCAGTGTTATCTGTGATATATCAGTATAATGCAGTGAAATATCAGTTTTACACCAGTTTTCCCCGTTTCCAACAGATGAATTTCCTTGATCTTCTGTTCGTAGGAGCAATACACGTTGAAGATAGGATATACGATCTGTTCACCTTCCATAAACTGTTATTGGTACTGTATGGCTTTATTGCTTCTTATGTCAAAAACAGTAGCTCCTGTTCGTCTTTTGTTTATTTACACTTCTCCCTTACCGTCTCGATGTATTTGTACTGGTAACGTGATATATACCTCCCACGCTTCGCTCGTATTCACGCGGAGTTGTTTATCAGAACTGCTCCTCTCCGTAAAAAGAAATTCGCGCGCTTTACACCAAGAAACGAATCAAGTGTCGGGTTTCATAAGCTCTAGGCTGGTTAGGGCGGGGGTAAAAAAATTAATTGAAAAGGCCTAAAAAATTGCATACTTGATGTCACATTTTTGTCATTTGCGTGAAATTCAATAGAAAGTTTTGAAAATTTAAGTGGGAAAATTCAAGAAAACAGTTCTGGCTCCAACTATAGCGAGTTTCAGCTCTGTAATTAGAGTAAAAATTATAGAATTAACTTGCTGAACCCAGTTGGGGCTGGTACGTACCCCAGCGGACGGGGATATGGTTAATATTATTACTATATTTAATACCACTCATATACCATGTGAAATTAATTCTTCAATTAAAAAAATTGAAGAACTAAAAATATAAGTGCAGGAATTTCTAAAACTTTAGATTCCTGCACTCAGAATTAAAATTAATGGATACAGTATATCCTGTTAAGTGGATATCAGATTATTCAAAATGTGATGTATTTTGAAGTTACCGTTTTTTCCCCTGACCAATGATATAGTTCCATATGCATTTTGTTTTACTTCCTTTAATGAAAATATGTCCAGAATGAAATCCAAAATCTGAATGGGAGCCCTGTGACTTGTGAATAGTATGTCTAATTCAGAAACACTGCCAAAACCAACTATAGGTGAACATCATTATAAAGAAATAGAATGGATGGAGCTATAACAAAAATTTGCTAGTGTGCTGCATATAGTATCACTATATGCAGCACACTAGCAAATCCATACCTTTAAATTTCATACATCTAGTCACTTCCCTAAGAACTGTGTGCAGAATTGCAGAGAATTCCTGTAACTGCAACTCATATTTACGGGTGTAGTAAACATAACCCAAATTTATATTACTGGGGAAAAAAAAAAAAAAAAAAAACCACTGATCATTAACGATCACAAAACATGATTTTCTGATGCAGATAATGTGCACCCTCAAGTCACTACATGTGCATCCCCAATTTGAGAGAATGACGATTAATATGCTATAGAAAATTTTAAAAAATTAACTATTTTCCTCGAATTCACAACATGGTATTCAAATCCTTTTCAATTTCTTGCATATGATAACAAAGATTTCCGAGTTTCTTTTTTACTACCACATTAATACAAGCAATGTATTGTTTATTATGCATAACTGCATACACCTGCCAAAGAGAGAGTATCCATATTTTGGGATATTCTTTAATACTTGTAATCCATGCAAAAAAGGGTGACATTTCTTTTTCAGCAATGCCACTTATTCAATAAGCTTCGTAACACACACTAATTACAGCTATGTAAGCTGGTCAGAGTACTTACGTGAAATGGTGACTAGTTTGATGCTGACAGAGAGAGAGAATGTCGTGTGGGGTACAGCTGAAATTTTTTTTTTTTTGATTGTGTGGAATTCAATGTATTTTCTGAACATATCAATTGGGTCACTATTTGCAGGTTAGTCACGGTTAAGAGTTTTTCTCTCGTTTTTGATACTACTTTGTCAAGCCAAGACAGAAGATATAAAAATTTTATCACATAGCTCGATGCTTGAATCTGTCAGTTCTAACATCATGAAAATCAAGGGTTTTTTTTTTTTTACTGTTATGCTTTATTTATTTTAGTACATAGTTGCATATAATATTTTCTTTTCAATCAGCTTCAGCAATCCTTCCATAAATAGCAACTTATTTACACAAATAACAAAATAAAAATAAATCTAAATAAAATTAATTCTGCACAACAAAGGTGAAATTTTTGATATTCTCAGTTGCTTTAAAGTGACGTCAATCTGGTCACTGGCTCACACATAGTGTAATTATCAACAGTTTGACATATAAAGTTCACTCAAAGTGAAAATGCAAAAGAGAAATGTGATCCTTTTTTGTATGAATTACAAATATTAAACAGTAAGTATTAATCAATACATTCACTCTTTCTTTCTTTTTCTCTCTCTCTCTCTCTCTCTATCTCTCTCTCTCTATCTCTAACAGATACATACAATATTATACACAGCAATAAACATAATGCTTATTTTGACATATTAATGTATCACTGGTATACACAGAATCTATATAATTAGCAAAAACAAACCTTGGAAATTTTGTTATCATGTACAAGAAATTTACTGAATTTTTCCATGGTACAATTATTTCCTTTCTCATATTGACTAAATTAATGCATCAACTGTCTACCAAGGAGAAGACAAAAGATTTTTAATATTCTAAATGCAAATTAAGAACATTCTGCACAGTGTTACAAGAGTACCTAACTAAAAACTTCTCTTGATTAATTAATACAAAACATGTTCCGATACTGTATGATACTTTGAATTAACCATGATTTACTGTAATTATTTGTTTTTTTTTTTAGGAGCATTAGCAACTAAGGCCATATTGCTCCAGGGATATGCAGTGGTCATTTCCTGACCTTTCCGCACCCTCCGTATTTAGTGGTCACGGGCTCGAACCCTGGTCTGATCAAGAAGCATGTGCTATGCACTGCTGCTCCTGCCCACCTGGCTACGGAGGTGCCGTTTACTGTAATACTATATTTTTAATTTAATAAATAAATAAATAATAATAATAATTACCAGAATTTTCCATCACCAAAGGATATATTTTTGCAATCTGATGCATCACTTGAAGTAATGTACAGTAATTTTTTAACCTAGAAAATAAATGAAAATTTTATACAATATTTCTTTTCTATATTATTTTACATCAAATATATTTCAATCTTTTATAAACAGTTACTCAGAAATGCTACTTGAACGTGTTAGCAAGCCCTGTTTACAGATGATGTGCTGAATCTTTCAGTTTTCATCTTTCATAATATGTTTATTTATTTTGGCTTCACACTCTGCTTGAATGTCATCTATTGACTTCCCTAAGAATCGTATGCAGAATTGCACACAATTCCTAGAATTTATTTTACACTCTATACTGACAGAATTTGGAGAGTATAGTCAACATTTGTATCTCTGCAAAAGTTGACTGGGTTATCTTCATAAATGGGCAAAGTTCAAAAATATTTCCCACTGGTACAGAAACTTAAGTGCTTTTTTATATTTTGGACAAGATATCTTGTTATATACTTTATTTCCAATTTTATAATCTCAATAATATATTTGTTTTCTACTTATTTTGTAGTCTCAGATATATAGGGCTACCCTAGAACCGAGTTTCTTTGCACCATCTTGTACTTGCCTACTGCCTCTTAATTTCATTTCTTCTGTGCTAAGTGGAGGAAGGAGGGTTGAGGCATGCAGTAGAAGTGCATGCTCCTTTACATATTTAGACTGTTCTTCAGTAAACTAGACTTCCCGAATATATCAGTCTGTTCTGTTCTTGATTTTTCACCTCATGAAATCCAAAGTTATTCACATAGGTTGTGATGCATTGGGGCACAAATGTACTGATTTGTTTCAAAGTATCAAAATGCAACCAAATTCTATGAATAGTAAGTGCAAATTACTAAAAAATGAAAAATTCCACTTAGATCCGGGAGTGGGGGGGGAGAACACATTACTGGTGGTTAAAAGCATATGCAGCTTACATTCTGGCTTTTGAGACATAGACTTACTTGTTGAAATCAGTAGCAGAAGTACAGAGAGCCTCCTGGGGTATCTTATAATACTAATGCAGTGAATACTAATTTAAGGCCATTGGACTATAAACTTAATTATATTAACAATATTTACATTAACTATAGTGAATACTGATTTAAGGTCATGGGCCCATGGCTTTAAATCAGTAAAAAACTAAAGGTAAAAATCCAAATCATAAGCAACGGCATGGGATGCATTACAGTCAAAGCAAACACAAAAAGACAGACTTCCATCTGTTTATGTTCACTTGATAATATTAAGCCTGAAATTAAGAAATGCAATTAATTATATGTAATGGTGAGGTTAAGTATATAACTGTGTAAAAGAAACAAGCATGGGATGGTTACAGACAATCACGATTGTGAGTCACACGAGCATTATAAAAAAATATGTAAACAAAGCCACTGACAGGGTAAGATGAGCAAAAGCTCATTATGAGACAGCACTAGCAAAGGGAACTAAGAATGGTGATGGCATTTCTTCTCATACAAAAAAAAAAAAAAAAAAATGACTGTAAATCCCTTAAATGGTCACAGTGTAAATCTGTAGAAATCCCAGCAGAAATGATCAATGAGATGAATACATATTTCTCAATGATATTTACAGAAGAAAACAAGCTTGAATCTCTGAAGAATGTTAAAGAACCAATTTGCAAAAATAAGTGATATAATGATCCCAGAGAAGCATTTTTAGAAAAGCTACTGATGTTAAAGGAGTGCAGGGGCTCCAGGGCAGGATGGTACATATTCAGTTATAATTAAAAATGGTTGCATGTGAGCATATCAGACCAATGGGAATGTTAATGAGAGTGTTATTAGATTCTGAAAAGGTCCCCTTGGAATGGAGAAGAGTTAATGTCTCCCATAAACTGCAAAGGGTTCAAAGATCATCGTCCTGCACACAGAAGATGAATTTGACTTCTGTGGTCGGAAAGTACAGAGATTAAGGATGCAATTCAAGACCATCTTTACAAGAATAGTATTTTAATAGACCTATACATGGGTTTGTTAAGGGAGATCATACCTCATCAATCTAGTAAATTACCATGATGTAATAATTAAACAGTTGGACACAGGTAACAATTCTGATATTACATACCTAGACTTCAGTAAAGTCTTTCAATCTTTACCAAAGATCAAAATGTTAGATCACAAGCTGGTTAAAAGACAAAGAGATTCGGGGCACAGTGTTGGGCCCCCTCCTATTTTAAATTTTCATAAATGATACTGACAAGGGCACAGGAGGGAAACTGTCAAAGTTTGTTGATGATCTGAACATGACAAGGGTGTTAACAATTCAAGCCAGGCCGTGATGCTTCAAAAAGACTTGGATCAGTTGAATATATGGTCCAAAAAATGCAATTAAAGATTAATGATTCTAAATTTAAGGCTATCTCTAGAGAATGTCAATCTTAGAGTTACATATAAGTTAGGGTCAGAGGAGATAAAAGTGGTTCAAGACAAAAAAGACTTAGTGTTAGGATCCAACTTAACAAAATTTTCCATGCAGTGTAATTACAGTCTAACTACAGTCTTGAGGCGGAAGAGAACAGTCGGTGGATTTTTGACTGCTCTAAAGGGATAAGTATTTTTAATTTTTACCGTATTCTTTATTAATTAACATAGTACTTTGTGTTTTACAGAGATATTAAATAGGTTTAGTAGTGTTCGTTAGCTTCTTATTTTGAATTTAACCAGCGATTTTTGGAAGTTAAGACTCCCGGTGTTGGCACCAATATTGTTGAACTAGCCGCCATATTGTAGCCGATAAGAAACAGCAGGCGCCTCCGTAGTCATGTGGGCAGGAGCAGCAGTGCGTAGCACACGCTTCTTGATTAGACCACGGTTCCAGTCCATGACCACCAAATACGGAAGATGTGGAAAGGTCAGAGAATGACCACCGCATATCCCTGGAGCAATATGGCCTTAGTTGCTAATGCTCCTAAAAAAAACAAATAACAATAATAACAACAACAATAAGAAACAGCTTAACATATATATATCTTGAACTGATAGCGTAAGGTATAAAGTAAAACTAGATAGTGTAATATGAAGCACTTTATTAGGAATCTGTTAGCTTATTATAGTATTATCAATTAATCAAAAATAATAATATCAATCTTACTAAAATTCATTGTTAATTAAATTGTAATTAAACGGAAACCATGACCCACACTAGAGCTGCGAAGCAAAGATTGCAGATTAGCGAGTGTGTTGTGACTCGGGGGAGAAACAAAGGGGGTGATTCTCCAACGCATTACAGTCTCAAAAAATGTGCAAAATATGTTGGGTCCCCTGAAGAAATAACTTTATCAGGATTCATTGTTTTTTTTTTTAAATTTGGTTCAGTGCCTGGGCTCCCCACTCACCACAGAACCCAAATGGGATGCTCAAAATACCCGGCAAGCAATAAATGCACTTGGGAGTAGGACACCAGGGCAACGTAGACACCATAACTGCACTGCTGCAGACTCAAATCCTGTCCCTCAAGACCATGAGGGTAGGGGGATGGCACTGGCACCAGTTGCCCCTTTCAGGTGAATCTGCTAGCTAATTGATCCTGCCTGGCCAAGCCATCCAGGACCACTCCTTGTCGAAGCAAGGGCCAAGTGGCATGTTGAAGCTAAGCCCCTCAACCACCGAGCTCCTCCTTTCTGAGTTTCCATGGTTCGCAGAGCATGGAAAACATACCAGATTTCTATGATAATAGCCTGGAACCATTGGATCCCAGTGATGCTAATCTGGAGGACCAGCACCATCACTGGGAGGTTCCCTCACTACATACATGTACTCACATCAAGCAGGCATGGGAAGGAGTTGATAGAGGTATATAAGGGCCTGAAGGGGAATCAGTAAAATGAGGGAGGAATATTTTTATTGGTAAAAGGGAGAAGAACCAGGGGACACAAACACAAAATTCTGGCAAGTAACAGAAGGCTAGATCTGAAATTCACTTCAGAGCAGTGTACTATAGTTCAGTGCTACTCAAAGTGTAGTCTGCAGATCAGTGCCAGTCCACAACAAACTGAAAATTCATCGTGGACGTTACCAGTCCGCGACGGTTGTATTTTACAAAAGTACTGGTCTGTGATGGATTGGAAATAAAAAGAACTGGACCTTCGCCACAGACAGTTTGAGAAGCACTGCTGTAGATCACTTGAATGAATTGCCTGCCACAGTGACTGAGGCAGAAAGTCTAGTCAAGTTCAAAGTGCAATTGAATAGCCATTATTTTGGCAACAGGAATGATATGAATAATAATTTTTTATTTTTTTATGGTACATTCACATGTATATATATGCATAAACATCAAATGTCTTCACCGTGTCCATTCAACTGTCCATCTATCTGCATTTAACAATTCAACTCCCAGTGGATGAATTTCATGAAATTTTGCATTTAGTTCTTTTGGAAAGATTTGCCATCCCAAATTTCATTAAAATTGGACAAATAGATAACTATTTGTTAATAGGTATCTGGTAATCAATATTTCTTTTTTTCCATACAAATGCAAACTATATGGACAAAAAAAAAAAAAGAAAAAAAGAAACTGGTAGAATAAACATGATTTTAATGCAGTATTGTTATGCAAGATTCGTGAATGTGGTGTCACATGAAGATATATATATATATATATATATATATATATATATATCTGACCATGTATCAATATTTACTTCAGCTGACATCAGACTCTGCATTTTTGATGACAAATAAAAGGTGGTAAAACTGATGACAGTTTTACCACCTTTTATTTTGTTTAATCAATTGGTATTAATAATTTTACTTTACAGTTCACCTCCAAATTGGCTTTGCAATTCAGCCCATAATTTTCTTAATTCATCATAACTTTTAGGATATTAACATTCTTTTGCCTTTTCAAATCTACAATACTTCTTTTTTTCTACTATCCTTACCCTTCTAGTCCTTAGCACTTTGTGTAATTTTCACCTCCATCTATGCAAACTTTATCAGACTTATCTATTCTTACATGCTTATATATACGAGGGGTTTCCAAAAAGTAAGGTAACACATTTTTTCTCTCAATGATGTTTAATAATACGAAGTTGAAATTACACACAAAGAAATAAGTGAACATGCATTACTTCTCCACAAAGTCTCCAGTTTTATTGATGCTCTTGTCCCAATGATGGATCAGTTTATCAATACCAGTACTAAAGAAGTCCGTGCCCACATGCAATAACCAACATCACACCGCCTGATGAACTTCTTCATTCGTGGTGAAATGCTTTCCTGAAAGGTGTTTTTTCAGAGGGCCAAACAAATGGAAGTCTAAAGGCGCTAAGTCTGGACTGTAGGGGGGATGTGACAGAGTTTCCCAACGATTACGGCACAACCACTCACGAGTGGTGTGGGTAGTGCGTGGAGTTGTGTTGTCATGCAACAAAATCACGCCGCTTATCAGGAGTCCTGGTTGTTTGCGTCAAATGCTGGCTTTCAGTTTTTCCAATGTTGCACAGTAAAGCTGTGCATTGATTGTTTCTCCCTTCGGCAAGAAATTCACCAACAGAATGCCTTGGTGATCCCAGAATAATGTGGCCATGACTGCACACCTGATGTCGATCTTCAATGTCAGCACGGCCCGCTTTAAATTCATTGCTCGAAAAACACACCTGCTTCTTTGTCATCAACTTTTTGCCATACACAGCAACCAGTTTACAGTGAATGTCACTTGGTGACGATCATTTTGCTTGCAAAAAGTGAATAACTTCACGAACACCTGTTTTGGACCACACTCGCATGGTAGCCACCATTTTGCAACTGGAATCTGCTGTGAGGCAACAGTACCACAACACTACACTGGTGGTCTTTTTGAACATTATTAACGGATCTATCTATCCACCGCATTTCACCACTATTAAGAAAAAAAATGTGTTAACTTACTTTTCGGAAACCCCTCGTATATAGTGATATATAGAAAGCTGATACTAATGAATTTCGTTTGCCTAAGCAGTGTCCCTGGTCCATAATACCTTATTTCACTTTCTCTTTTTCTACAAATCCTTGTCCATTATATATATATATATATATATATATATATATATATATATATATATATATATATAGAGAGAGAGAGAGAGAGAGAGAGAGAGAGAAGACTTGAAAGTACATGGAAGAAGAGTAATAAATATTATACAGTTGTAAATCTGAATGAATAAGTTTGGAAAACATAAAACTGGTTTGATTAAGTCTCAAAAAAAGTTATAATCGTAGTAATTAAGTGATAAGAATATAATTATATTCACTTTTCACCTCTATTAATCACAAAAAATTTTAAAAAATTTCAAATAATTTAAAGGAAAAAAAAAAAACATATGTACTTTAAAAGTAGCACACTTTTTTTTTTTTTTTGCAGATACAGGAAAATGTCCATTTTCTTGCATCATTTAGCCATTTTTATTAAAATGGCTAAATAATAATACTAAATCTGCTGATAGTGGGTGGCTATAAAATTGAATCCTCAACAAAGCTGGGGGGGATTTACATGTGTGAAGTCAAGGGAGGGGATTATGCTGACCTGGACTATTTTGTCTCATCTACCAAATAATAGATGCTAAAAGTTTGTTTATTCACTAGTTCATTCAAATGAAAAGTGCACTCATCACAAAAAGTAAAGCAGTTGATAAAACCCTGTTCATTATTTAAACAACAAATTAGTTTCCTCATCTGACTGATGCTGGCTTGTGGCATTTGTTTGGAGTTTGTATGTTTCTGGGCTGAAGTATCATAAAGCATAATAACCAGAACTGGTCATTATGCTTTATGATGCCCTTTTTTTTTGATGATGTTTTATTTGAATGGACATGTAAACAACCAAATCAGCAGGCTTTGGGGCATAACAATACCCCACAATTTGTGCACAAGTTCCTCTCCATGACGTAGCTAGCATCTATATTGTATTTCTGCAGTCACACTAATGAAGGTTGTCAAAGTAAAAATGCCACTTTCTCGCCAGTGAAGAGGCCATGTCCCAGCATAATCTGAAAAATCTCTCTGCATAATGATAGTGCAACTAAACTAAAAGAAATTAACTGTTAGACAGAAAGTATTCCAAATATCACTTACTTTATAGATTTCAGAGATTCCTTCACACGACTTTCAGGGTCATCTTTAGTCATTTTATTCTGCCCTTTTCCAACTAGTTCTTTTATTTCCAGATTTACTTCAGACACTTTTGACATCTTTTTATTTGGAACAGTGTCAAATTTTTGTGATGAAGATGCACTTTTTGTTGAAGACACTGCAGGTATTAAGATCAGCTGGTTTGGTTTGCCTTCAACTCCAGGAATTATTTTTACAGAATAAGATGGCAAGCCATTTGGCACTCTACATAAGGTGCTGGAAAGGTTGTGAGAAAAGGTCACAGAAGGAAGTGAATTTTCTGATTTCACTAAATGCTTTGGCTGAGATGATTTAATTCCTTGAGAGCATAACGTGTTTAAAGATTTTTGGGCATCAGCTGCTCCAGTTGTTGGCGATTTAACTAAAACAAGAGATGACTTTGGAACAAGAAGAACATGGCCTTGACTATCTACACATCTGATATATGTAACACTTTGTGGCAAGGCAACTGTAGTAGCAGTATTCTTTTTTCCAGTAAAACTATTTGCATTAGGTAATGGATTACAAATTGTACTGCTAACTTCAATGACTGAATCAGTAGATAATGGACCATAAACAGAACTAGTACAGGAACTTCTAGTATTACAGTTAATTGGTTCACTTATAAAACCACTTGTGGATGGATTATGGCATGTTGCTTCTATAGAATTTGTGAGAAATTTATCATTTGATATTCTAGATATTAAAGTTTTGTCCACAGATGAAGGTGAAGTCCCAATTACAACACTTGGAGAACCAACAGCACTCTTACTGGATTCATTACTGATGGGCAATGAATCTAAGCTACCATTACATACAGTCAGTTTTAATTTTTCTTCATTCTCTGCTTGAAGAGGCTTGCTCAGTAATGAATTAAAACACAAAGCATTAGTGTTTTCTGGGAGCCTGTTATTAAAATTTAAACAACCATTCAGTGGAATTTCTGAATTTAATTTAAGAGAAGGAACATTGTCATCTTTAATGTCTGCTATGTTTTTTCCAAGTAGTTCTGGTTTTAAAAAATTACAATACAAATGTTCAGCTTGTATTTCTGAAATTTCCACTAAACAATCAAAAGGTGGTGAGCTATTAGATGAGTTATCATAGATTTCTTCTCTTTTAAACAGCCAGAGATCTACAACCTTTAAAAAAGAAAAAGAACAGAGAGAGAAAAATTAATTTCTGAGAGTACACCAAATAAAAGATCAAAATATATATATATATATATATTTTTTTTTTTTTAAGACTTAAGAATATCAAAAATAACCATATGTACACTACATATCAGCTAGCTTTCAGAAAGTCAAAGAGACTATCTCATTTGCTTATGAACCAATAAAAGGTGTTATTTTAAATATTCATTTTATTAAACATGCATATTAAAAGCATTATGATTAATTTTCCTGTGATACTTGGGATCCAAGTGAATCACAGAATTCTGGGAAAATTGGTTATAAAAGTCAAAAAATGTTGCATTTTAATATTCAGTAGTTCCAGATTCCTTTTTTTTTTTTTTTTTTAAATAACTAGTTGCTGGTTGTTTATAAGGGCAATCCAAAGCACTTACCAGTGAAGATGCAATCCAGTTGTGTTTTTCTATTAATGTAGTAACTCTTCTTTGGAAAAAATCTCACAATATTTTAGTGAGATAGAGAGAAAATTTCCACTCTGGAACAACCTTTTTGAAGCCTGTTGAGTTTTCAATCCTAATCAACTGAGGTGCTTAGATACTTCTGTGAGTAACATGCATAATATCATGCTCAACAATATACCAACATTCAAAGACAATAATTAAAAAGCCAAATATCAAATAATATGTAAGGAACTAAGACCACTGTTAATTTTAATTTTTGTTCTTGTTTTAATTCTTGTTTTCCAAAAAGAGTAAAAAATGATTTCCAACCTATCACAGGTAGTATTTCAATGTTTTCCAGAATAGCACTGTTGCAAAGCAATCTTTTTCAATAATGGAGCAACGTTCTATGAAATGATTGGCAAAGTATAAATGAAGACATTATTTCCATTAGCTCAAAAATACTTGAAAGCATATTCAGAGATACAAAAATAGCAAAAATTTTAAAAATTAAACTTTTTCATTAGAAATTTAAAAATAAAGATAAAATAGTAACCTCATTAAATACACCTTTTATAAATCGGCGCCTCCATAGCCAGGTGGGCAGGAGCAGCAGTGTGTAGCACACGCTTCTTGATTAGACCGGGGTAAGAGCCCGTGACCACCAAATACGGAGGATGCGGAAAGTCAGGGAATGACCAACACATATCCCTGGAGCAATATTGGCCTTATTTGCTAATGCTCCTAAAAACCAAATAACAAACAACAAACAAGCAAACCTTTTATAAATAAGTAAGATTAAAAGATTTTAAAAAAACCTATATATAATTTGCAAATATGATTACTAAATTGTAAGATATGAAGGAGATAGCAATGTCAGATACCATAATGCTCTACATGCATTGAAAGTAGAAACATTAATCAACTGAATGCCAATTTCAGTTTTTTTAATTAGTCCAGAAATAAACAACTAAAGAAGTTTTATTAACCTTTTCAGGTTAATAACAAATATATCAACATTTTAAACCAACATTTTTCACATTTGAGCTCTGGGGAGTATTAGTATTAGCAATGGCCACATGGTACAAAGAAGCCTATGGCTTATGCTGCACCAGCGAAAAAAATAAAATAATAATAAAAAAATAAATAAAATAAAATAATAATAAGAAGAAGAAAATTAAAAAAAATAATTATTATTATTATTAATAAGAGAAAAGGAAATGGACAACCTATGCGTTTTCCTCCTGCCATAGGTGACCTTTGAATTTCTCCAAATTAATTTTTCTAGTACATGCTGCCATCTCTTATCTATATTTCCAGGTATTTTTCCAATTGTAGATACCATTCATAATAGATAGCGGCACAAAAATAGCTTGGAAAATTTGAGGAAAAAAATTGCACTTTTTGATTTCAGTTTAAAAAACCTGAAATTGAACAATTTCTGTGAAATTTTGAAAAAGAGTTTGATAAAACCAAATCAATGCATAAACAGATATAGAAGATACTGTTGTGTCAAAAAAAAGTAATACCAGGTGTTATTTACAAATTTTTTTTTAAATTCTGACTTAATTTTGGCAATAATTTTACTCTAGCGTTCAATAAAACAAAATAAGAAAATATTAATATTTTAAAGCATTTATGTATAAAAAACCTAAGAAAGATTTGATGAAGACAGTTTTCCACATGAAATAATTTAATTAGCTTATTGGTATGTAAAGGACGGTTACATACCAATTATAGACCCCAAAATATCCTAATAAATTGAAATCACCCATGTTTTGGATATTTCAATACTGAAATCTTCAATACTTCAGAGTTGGATTTTTGAGTTTGGGAGGAGTTCAAAAACTTGACCAGGGGAGACCAAACTGTACTACTGGAGAAACCAAATTGTACTACACTGAGGAATTCTACCTCTACTCTACTGGAGAAAATAAAATAAAAATAAAAATGTGTAAAATTTGGTTTCTCTAGTGGTACAGTGTTTGATATTGAAATCTGAAACATAGCCAATTTTATTTAGTTAATTGGGATTGCTTGGGGTCTAATTGTACCAACTATTCCTTTCATACCAATAAACTAATTAAAATACTTCATGTGGAAAAGTGTTTTATTGAATCTATATTGTAGTACTACATGTAATTCCTTTTTTGGACTTAATTTATGTATAAAGTTTTTATTTTTACAAAATTTTAGAATTCCATGAAAAAGGACAGTCCAGGGTCCACAGAGTCTGCTGCTAGAAAAATTCATTACAAGGAACCCACACAAATGTTTCAAACTCACAGATGAAAAGTTTAAAAAGGGTGATAAGCAGTAATTAATAATGACAGCATTAGCCATATGGTTTTTTAACCCATGATCCCTTTTATCAAAAGGAGCATGGATTAAAGAAGTTTCAAAACAATGCTTTAAATTTTCTTATCATCTATGTGCAGTCTCTATAAGTTTTATAAAATTACTGAATTATAGGGCAACAGAGTTTGCATCCATTTTCAGAATTTGTAGAGCTGCACAAACTGTTGGAAGCATTTTTAGAAAATTTTGAGACCATTGCCTGCTGTCTCATGCATTTTTAAAGAATTTTGGGACTGCACATGTAGCTGAAAAATTTCAGAATAAAAAAATGAAATCTTGCTTTAGATTACAAAAGATTATAAATTAATGAAGGAAAATCACAAGATAAGCACAAAATTTTTTTATGTAATTCTGTTTATTTTTTTTTATCTGATGTTTTCTGGTATGAAATTATGGTATGATATTTTATCAAACAGGTATGCTACAAAAGATATTTTTAGGTATGGTATGAATTATCGTATGATAAATATTCCCAGATGAAATTACAAACAAATTTAATACCATACCATACTTCGTCATTCTGTCAACACAAGCCTTTCACATTTTCAAGATCACAAAATCTCAGTTGAAGAGGCAGTGTTTTAGTAGCATGACAAGGTGAAATACAATGACTGCTGCTCTGAACAGCATTCTAAGAAATTATTACCAGCAATGCATCTAGAATTGCACAACAGTGAAGGAATGTCTAGTTGTCCAAGGACAATACTTTCACGGTGGTGTTACTGTCTCAAATTATCACCACAATCTGATGAAAATAAATTATCAAATTATCATCATAAGTTGACAAAAATAAATCCATTGCTGAAACTTTCTAAACCAACTTTGCACATTTCATGTTGGAACTTTAAGTTGAATTCAATGTATGGGGAGGGCTGATTTCAAGAAACTGCAGAAAACTACATAAAATCATCTATCTCAGTGGTTTCCAAACTACTGAGATCTACAGAGCCCTTCAAAAATCAAAAAAAGTTTACGGTCCCCTTCAAATATCAAAAAAAAAAAAAAAAAAAAAAAAATTTTGCATACCCCTATATATGTATATATATGCATATATTTCTCTCTCTGTGTGTGTGTGTGTGTGTGTGTGTGTGTGTGTGTGTGTGTGTGTGTGTGTGTGTGTGTGTGTGTGTGTGTGTGTGTGTGTGTATATATTTATGAACATTACATTTTCTGAAAAGAAAATTCAAAGTATTATGGTTAAAACAACTCAACTTCATTCTTATTTTTACATAAATATATAATAATAACTTTATTTTTCATCAATTTGCTATACACAGAACGAATAATTTGACCAGTTCCAGAGGATCCACAAAACGGACCCTCTGGAATTGGTCTATGGATCTCCAGGGGTCTGTAGACCCCAGTTTGGGAAATGCTGATATAGATAATACCCAATATGTAGTTTGCCAGTTGGACAATTCCAAATTATATTTATATGAAATAGCAAAATGCAATTACACATTGCCTTGAAAAAAAAATTTTAACAAATATTTTTTTAGAGGTTCCTCACAAAATAAAGAGAATGAGCTCCAATCACTAGCATACTTCTAATAATTTTTTCACCTAACTTGTTTTAGCTAAGTGGCAAAAATTCAACTATAATAGGATAAAATCTCAACAAGTTGTGGAGTACACAACAAGTACACAACAAGTACACACACACACACACACACACACACACACACACACACACACACACACACACACACACACACACACACACACACACACACACACACACAAGTAATTCTTCCAATAATTATATATTTTAAAATGACATGGTCAATTTTATTTACAAAAATATATCTACAAAGAAGTCTTACTGTTTCTCCTCCAAGTGTCTGAAGACCAGTGTACCTTTTATCCAGCTGTTAAAAATCCACAAAGTTTTAGCAATTAAACATAAAATGTATATCTGCATAATTAATATTATACTGCAAATCTTACAATTACATGCTGAAATCAGTGATATCAGTAAAATATAACACTTCTGAAAGCATGAAATTTAAGTACTGTCATAACTTGGCAAGTTAAAATTTGAATATAAGATGAAAATATGATCTTAAACTATGTTATAAGCAATCTGGGATGATGGATTGCTACTGGCTGGATAATGGCAGGAGAGTTGCAAGCTGAGGTGATCAGAACCTTAAATGTGGGAAGAATAGCAATCTCAGGTGACATGAAAATGTCTTTAAGGCAAGTTCAAGATCATCCAACAGTTATAACTTCCTTTTATAACTGCTATCTTGCACTAAGCAAGACAGTCCATCGTGTTTTCTCAATCCCTCACATATAAAATGCATGCACTGAATTCATGCAGATAACAATGTCTCTAAAAGCAAAGACTAATAAGAGGGGCCGCTGTAGCCTAGTGGTCAGGCGCGCGGGTGCATAAGTACACGTGCCTTGAGTGACCGGGATTCAAGCCTGTGACTGCTGAATACGGTGCTGTTTCTTGTATTCTGTCTATCTTGTTAACTCCTCTGACTGTTTGGTCGTCCCGGAGTATAAACAGAAAATTTATTTATTTATTTAATATGTTCACTTTACAAACAAGTCAAAATTCAGTCTTGAAAGTGATTCTCAACATGTTCTCATCAGGAGAGAATATGGAAGATGCACCCATCCTTCTAACAGTAATGAAAAGGAATATTCCAGTGATAGTGAACTAATAGTTAAGATAATCTAGAAAGGTATCGCCACGAATGACACCAGTAATCAGTCAGCATGCACTTCAGGGAGGAGAGCACCTTGACTGTTCAACATTAGAGACAGGCTGAGCTAGTAAACCAATCTCATCCAAATGAGGAAGAGAGCTAGATCTCCAAAGTGAATCTGACTGTGCATGCTTGACACGCTTTAGGGAGACAAACTGGGTACAGAGATCAACTAAGACCTTCCATATACATTGGTCTGTTCTTGTTAAAATTAGTGACCATGGCTGCCAGAGAATGATTATATGAAGTGACAATTATACAGGACTGCCCTCTCACTTTCTGGGTAGTCATGACCTTATGATTATTAATCATGAAAATAGAAACATATTATGCTACAAACACAAACATGATTATATATATAAGACTACTGCAGAAAAATTAACAATAATTATACCATAAAATTAATGCAAAATTGATGACAGCCATTGCCATATTGTGAAAATTGATCCAAAATGATCATAATAAATAAAATGAATGAATTAATAACAGTTATTGTTGTGTCCAAAAGATCGTTTTGTATTAAAGCTGCAAGGTGCAATTTAGTAAGTACAAAGATACCCTAAAAATCAAATTAAAGTTAAATAATTAAAAAAAATATATAAATAAACTAAAGTGACACCCACTGGGAAACGGTGCAAGTACACAATGCTCACACTATGTAATGCACCATCACACCCATCAAAGAGAAAAAGTTCTTTGTAAATTCCAAAAGGATTATATTTCAGTTAAGTGCTGACTTGTAAAACATCAATGGATTTCCCTATACCATCTAGGTATAAAATGGAAAGTAACAAACAAATTAAACTCAGAAATATAAACATAACATATGCCACTGCCCTCTATATGTCCACTTCACTAAACAAAAACATATCTAAACAAAATGCAAATTAAAACTGAAAACCATATCAAAAACAGAATTAATCAATCAATTATAATAAAGTTCATTAAGGTAAAGAAACTGACAGAATAAATTAACACATGATGAAGTAAATGAGGGGTAGTCATGAGCATTCACACTAAAAAGGAAAGATTGGGGCAGAAGAGGCATATAAATCAGAGAAGGAGGTAAGGGAATTCAAATTCAGTGTTGGGCTATATTGTATCATTATGAAGGTTCGAGCCCGTGATCACCAAATACGGAGGATGCAGAAAGGTCAGGGAATGACCACCGCATATCCCCGGAGCAATATGGCCTCAGTAGCTAATGCTCCTAAAAACCAAATAAACAAACAAACAACGTATCATTATGAAAACTTTAGTTTTGTTTTTTTTTTGTTGTTGTTGTCTTTATGATTTTATTTTACTTTGACTGTTACGGTATTACAGGAAAAATAATAAAAAAATGAAAAATAGTAATTTCCTGGCCTTAGAGTAATCAAATAGCTGAGAAGTGGAAAAAAAATAAGAATTAATAAAAATAAATGGGTCAAGAAAGGAAGCATAAATGCACAGTTTTTAGAGAGGCAAACAGGGTTCGTAATAACCATCCCTTTAGTAGTGTCTTAGAAAACACAAGAAGGTTAAAGAAGGTTAAGTCAAAGAAAATGTATATTATGGTATGTATGTATGTGTATGCACACATACATACATATGCACATATGCACACACATGTACAATTAAACATAAGTTTTAAAACATGTTTTATAATTTATAGTCTTAATATATTATTTAAATTAATAACAACTTAATTTATCTACAGGATAATAAAGAAATTGTTGTTCTTTTGTATATTAAATATTTCTGCCTATCATCCTTTATTATAATGTCCTACTGTACACTATTGTACTTCATTGCATTTACATATTTTTAATATTTAGTCACATTTATATATTTTAATATTCATTATTCAACATATTTAATTTATAATAGTTAATGTTTTTATTCATAAAATTAATATATACATATTATAATCTATATTATCAAATCATAAATATAAGGCCTCTGGCTGTTGTGATTATTTAATAATAAAAAACATGGTAAAAACAATATAGTTGACAGTGAGGGAAAAGGTGGGAGTAATCTAAAAAAATTTTTTCAAGTAATAAAGAAATTAAAAAATTAATAATTACAAACAAATATAAAACACATCTAAATGGAACAGAGCAATCAACCATTATAATTCTAAATCTACTTTATGTATTATCTTAACTAAAGCAGTAACAACTGAAACTGGGTATAAAAGGTGTGGAAATAAAGTTTCTGGAGTGGTTCAAAGAGTTTGAAAATAAATGGTAGTAGTAGTATGTTGTAGTTCAAACTTCCTCCAACAGATAGTGGTACAGAGATTGAACAGTAAGTTGGTAAGTAAAAACCAATTTCATTAGTAGCATTTACGGTTCCATGTCACTATTTTGCAATGGAGCAACAAACAAATATCAAATGTTGTTTTAAATTGGGGAAATCTGCAACAGAAGCATATGAAATGTTAAAAACTGCTCATGGTGTTCAAATATTAAGTTATACGTTTAGAAGACAATTTGTCGAATTCGGCATAAAGATTTAGAGAAAAGGAAGGTCTGTGCAAAACTTGTGCCACACAGCCTCAAGGATAAGCAGAAGCAACAAAAGATGTCATCGTGTGAAGACTTCATCCACACTTGTCGTGATAATCCTAATTTCCTTGACTGTATTGTCACTGGAGAAGAGTGTTGGGTTTCAGTATGACTCCCACACAAAATGTCAGAGTACGCAGTGGACATCAAAATCATCACCAAGGCTAACAAAGTTTCATTTAGAAAAGTGCAGGATAATGATGTTGATCATGTTTTTTAACAAACAGAGTGTGATTCACAAGCAATCTGTACCTGAAGTGGGGGGGGGGAGCCAACGCTGTGTTCTACATACAGGTGCTTCAAAGGATATGAAATGCATTTCTGAGGTGAAGCAGCAATTTCAAAAGAAAGGTTCTCGTTGCACCACAATGCCCCGACCATTTTGCACTTGTTGTGAAGACATTTCTGATGAAACATGTACAGATCAACCATCCACCCTACTCTCATGATCTAGCACAGGCAGATTTCTTCCTCTTTTCCAAAGTGAAAACTGCCCTCAAAGGAAAGAGATTTTGGGATGTTGAGGGCAGAAAGAAAAATATAACCTCCAAACTGAACATAATCTCTTTGACACATTCCCTGACTCTTTTCAGAAACTTTTAGGATGGCATAATAAGTGCATTCAATCAGGTGGATACTTTGAATAAAACTAAAATAATTTTTGAGCTCCTTCACTTTGTGTTCTTTACACCAGTCAAGGAACTTTATTACCACACCTCATATGTCTTCAGGTTGGTACAGCATTTCTCATTATGCCAATGCATATAATGACATGTTCTTGTAGCATAATGCGGGATAGGTAGATAGATGTATTGCACAATTTCCTCAGTTGTTATTTTTTATAACTTTCCATTATTATTTTTTATCTTATTATTTAACTTTTTAGCCAGTTTAGATTTGGTTTCATTATTGCCTCTATAATATATATAGGCATGATTTAATAAGCTACCAAACCTTGCAACCCTCACCTCCTGTTGAGTTAAGAGAATAATAGCTTATCCTCAACTTATATTTTTTATGGAGACAATGCACCATAAAAAATCAAACCAACAACAACTGCTTTAAGACAAACTTAAACACTGTAACTTACTGTTTGCAGGTATTATGACACTAGCATCTTTGCTTGATTAACTCACTCTATCATAGCTTATTTATTTACTTCATTCCTATTATATTCCTTTTATGTACTTTGTATATTTATTTTTATAAATTGAAAATATCAAACAGACCTTTAAATTATGGATTATATCTACAGGCTTGTTACGCTGATCATGAAAGTGCAGTTGCACTCTAACTGGAAATTCTCCCCATCCTTGACGAGTCAGGTGAAATGGAGCTTCACTAAATTTTCGGAAAAGTATAAAGAATGACATTCTGATATACACACACCTAAATTTTATAATACATAAATGTACACAAAGTTATCCAAAATATATATAAAATGCATTTAGATAAAAATATAAACAAATTACACCACAAACTAATCTAAATACTGAGAGAAAATACAACAGAAAGTTACAAAAATAGTTACGTAAAAATACTTAATACATGTTTTTTTTATAAAAAGCAGATCATAAAAAACAGTTTGCCATTGAAAATATGTCTTTTACAAAGAATTAAGTCTCATTTTGTGAGAGATTATTGCTAAAAACTGCTTTGGTGTTGCACTACAAATAAATAGCACCTCTGTGAGAAGTACAGTGAAAGCCCATCCATTTGATACATCCAAAAAGCTCAAGCCACCAACAATTTCCTATGTTCCCATATTTGACACTGATTGGAGCCAGTTTGCTTAGTGATTTCTCAGCATTTCTTATTTGTTGTTTGCTGGTAGTAGGAGCCAGTGGTTCTAAATAAACAGCTGTTTTGTGTTGTTATCACAAAATACACTATGGAACATTTTATCCAGATGTGCCAAAAACCAGCTATCAAGACCAAGGATAATACATTTAATCTGTATGAGCCACGAAAATTCTCAAACGTAGTGCAAAATGATTTTTACTTGCCTACCAATAAAATCTTTTTTTTTTGCTTGTATAAGCACATTCATAAACATATTGCTAAAATAAAATGTCCTAATTTAAAAATATTTGAATATATCACAGCCTTAATAAAATCACCTCATTAATATTTTATGAAAATTTCTAATTGGTTCATTTTGTTTATGATGCCAAATGTTCAAAACCATTTTTTGTGTCTTTTTCAGAAGTCCTGATCACACATATCCATTGTCATCATGTTAAAAAAATCTGCAGAACAACCTGTATGATGGGCATCATGGTGAGATCCTGTATTCCTAACATGTCTTGGATACAGTTGGAAAATGGGGCAAGACTGTCAAAAGGAAGCATGTATCTATTAAAGAGAAAGTGGAGTTACAAAAACATCTAGACAAAGGTGCATTGGTGAAGTTATTATGTGATGAGTATAATGTGAGTATATCTACTATCTATTATTTGAAGAAACAAAAATAAAAACTGATAAAATTTTATTGCGATAGTGATTTACCCAAGTTAATGGAACACAGGAAGACATTACACCAGACGAAGAACACAGAAATAGACACGGTGTTAATGGAATGGATATGACAGTATCAAAGTGAAGAATACCTACTTACTTGCTCTCTCATCATGGCATTTATTATCAATTAGGCCTAAAAAAACCAAGTGAGTATACATCAGGCTGGTGTGAAACATTTAAACAACATAATGGTTTTTGTATTTTGGCAATTGTCAGTGAAAAAGCATCTGCTGATTATGAATCAGCAGAAGCATATTTAGGTGAATTTGCAAAATTAATTGAGGCAAAGTTGAATGCAGAGAATATGTATAATGCTGACAAGAATTCTTAATATTGGAGGTATATTCCTAGAAAAACTGTTGTTGCACCAGAAGAATCAGCACCCACTGGGTAAAGGAATCCAAAGACAGATTAACAGTGCTAGGCTAGTGTATGCAAATACTGCAGGATCACATAATGCCAAATTGCTTGTTATTGGCAAAAATAAAAATCCAAAAGCTTTCATAGGAGTTAAGGTCTTCTCAGTTATTAATGGGCCAAAAAAATGGCCATGATAACCAGAAAAAATTTTCTTTGACTGGTTTGAAAATCATTTTGTTCCAGATGGTAAGGCACATTGTATGTCTGCCGGGCTTCCAGTGACAGCAAGATAATGTTAATTCTTGATAGCAGTAAGGGCAAGTAACTACTATACATAAAACGATGGTTGTTGGAAGAAGACAAAGAGTGGTTATCAATGGGCACTGCTCTTCATGGACTAATGTTATTAGTGATGTCCCGCATGGTTCAGTGCTAAGCCCATTGTTGTTTTCATTATTTATTAACAGGCTTAATGTCTAAGTTTGAAGATGATAAAAAGGTTGGCAGGGTGGTTAACAACAGTAATGATGGTATGCTACTGCAACAAGATCTAGAAAAATCAGGTTGATGGGCTGAGAAATAGAAGTTGAAGTTTAACATTGACAAATGCAAGGTGCTGCATATGGGCAGTAATCCCAGAATAACTTATCAGCTGTTGAAAGTATTTACACTCAGGATAGTGGAAAATAAAAGAGACCTGGGGGTAATTGTACCATCAAATATGAAATTCTCTAACAGTGTAGATATGCTGCCAGGACAGCTCATAGGGTTTTGTCAATGATATATAGAAATTTTCCTAGTAGGGATAAGTAGTTGATGTATGTACAAAGTCATGATTAGGTCACATCTTGAGTACTGTATACAGGTCTGGAGGCCTCACTTTAGGAAGGATGGTAGATCTGCTGAAACGTGTGCAGAGAAGGGCAATAAGACTGGTGATGGGAAGGAAAGGGTGCTCTTATCAAGAACACTGTCCTAAATAATCACAGAATGTAATACTGCAAATTGCAGTATCTGGAAACCAAGCACCTGCAAGGAGATCTAAATGATGTGTTTGTTTAAGGTCTTGAATGGATTAAGTAAGCTAAATGTTGATGGCATTCTTCCTCTTGTTGAGACTACACACATGAGCAGGCATAAATTCAAGTTGAGGAAGGATGGTTGCAGGACAGGTGGGCAGAAGTTTGCCTTCAGTCAGTGGGTGGTTTAAATAAATTCAAAGAAGAACTAGACAAATTCTTGAAAGGTATGGATGGGTGAAGTGTAGTTTTTTTTTTTTTTTTGGCTGATGCTATATAAGCTTGCTTTCTTGCATCATTTGTCACTACTACTACTACTATTGTTCAGCACAACCTGCTGCTGAGCTCCTTATCAAAGATAATGTATTTGTCACCTAACTGCGTGAGCCTGATTCAGCTAACAAATCATGGAATGCTAAGGTCATTCAAGTGCATCTATATGGATGAATTCTTACATGAAATGCTCACAGAATGTAATAAAGGTTGGAACAATGAAATTTAAAGAGATTTTAATTTCAAGGATGCAAACTGGATTACTGCAAAAGCCTGTGAGAGGGTTGCTAAAGACACTTTGAAACATGACTGGCCTTATCTGTGGACAGCATCAATGTTCTTTGATGAAGATGATGAAGAACTTGATTTTACTGGATTTAGGATATCTAAAAAGAAGAAAATTGTTGCTGACAAATAATATCAAAAAACAAATTTACAATAAACTGCTATATAAAGAGATGTTGCAAGAAGTCTTATTACTGTTGAAGAAGGGAGCTGACACTCTCGAAAGCTTCAGGTTTTTTAGCACTTTTAACTTTTATATTTTAGTATATTTTATAGTAAATGATTTTATTTTAGCATTCCGTAATATACAACCTCAGTTTGTTGTAAATAATTTGTTTTTTGATATTATTTGTATAAACTTCAGTTACAGTAAAAATTTTATTTAATGGTCAGCGTATGAGTTTATTTATTCCTAGACATGAATTTTCCCGACCTCAGAGGCCTCTTTCAGGATATCCTGAACCTCAGGATACTACTATTGAATTAGTAGTATCCTGAGTATCCTCAGGATACTACTACATGTTGATAGAATCAACAGGGATTCTATCAACAGAATCCCTGTTGATAGAATGTTAAGCCTTACAGAACTGATTTGGGGAATTGAGCAAAGATGTTTTGCTACAGAGCACCACATAATGTTTCTCTAGAAAATTTACGAATTGCTTATAAAAGAAACACTAAAACATCTAAAACAACTTAGCTTATAAGAAATGTTTCAGAAACTGGCTTCAAAGCAAACCTCTACAGGTATATATACAGCATTTATCCCTGTGCCCCAGCCATCAACTTCAGGTGTGTCTATCCCATCAATGGCATCTCTCTCTCAATCAGTCGAGATATTTCTGAAGACATTCTCTCTGATGATAATGCCATATAACTGATGTGGATCAACTTATGATGCATTCATTTTGGAAGGAGAACAATGAAATAAAGATATGCTAGTTATAAATATATATATATATATTTTTTTTTATTTTCCTGAATTTTTTCTTGCTGTTTTCTGTACATTTTAAGCTTGGCTATCCAAAAATTGGAAAAACCCCATATCCAGCAACCCTGAGGTCCCAAACATGCCAGTTAAAAGATTCAGTAATGTATTTTCAGCATACTTTCAACATGATGAAAATCCTTTAAACTCACACATCACATAGTGAATAATAAAAAAAATAAATAAATCACATTGTATTTATGAAAGAAATTTTAGAAATTTAATGTTGGTTCACTGATTTTTTATTATGTTAAGGCTCAGCTTCTGAAACCTGAGCTTCTGCTGAGACCAGTTAATATTCTGGAGCAGAGGCATACTCTTCATTAGAATACTGCTGCGTTATTTTATTATAGCCTAGATACATAAAGTAATTCAGGTTTAGACTTCTGGAATATTTTATTAAGGCTTTTATGGTGTGAAAAATTCAAGTAACCAGCATAATCCAATTTTCAGCAATTCCACATAATCAATATTTTACTATATAATGCATTTATTTGCAACACAATGTCCCCCCAGTATGCAGGTATTTCAGGGCTTCAGTTCCACTTCATTTGATGGGAAGCTAGGTATTCAGTGTAGGTATCCAACAAGCTAAGAATGATTTAACTAAAAAAAATGAACCAAAATGCTTTCTAATGGTGTTACTGAATATCTTGAAACGAATGTAAGATCAAGAACAGTTCTTAAAATGGACACTTTCATCAACAAAGGAATATAGGTGTAGAGGTGAACTTAGTAAAAATACTCCACACTTCTAAAAATTAAGAACAATGAGCTTCTGAGCTCTGGGTCTAGCTAAATTATAAAATTGATTTAACAGCAATAGTCCCACAAAATCAAATTTATCTCTTATAAAAGAGTTTTGCCTTTTCAATAACAAACTTCCGTTTACTATACTCTATTATCTTTATTAAAATTCTGAATAAAATGCATATAAATACCACTAATAACCTGTCGGTAACTCATAAGAGAAGAAATAATTTCAACACTGTAAAAGTCATGAAACATTGCACATCAGTAGAATTTAATGAGCCAAACAAAACTGCAAAGAGAATTTTTGCTCAAAACTAACTATGCACACACAAAAAATAAAACTCATAAGATGTTTAGCCTGGGGAAAATGTTGTTGAAGAATACAAAAAATGAAATACTGATAACATGTTACTTGTTCTCAGTATTTTATAAATAAGGTTTCTGATTATAAGAACTCATATGCCAAATTACCCAGATTAGGTTACACCCTTTTTTGTAGCAAAAGCTCATACTTGCTCTATACAGGTAATAAATATACTTACATATCAGCAGTCTCAATGTGTAAGTATATTCGTGATATCTGTAATTGCAAAAGTATGACAACTGACAGTCATAGATGTAATAAATCCACATGTGTCTTGACTTTTCATTTGGTGCATTCCATATGAATGTCTCAATCATCTAAATAATCACAGAAAAGGAGTGGAAGCTAGCTGAAACAATCATTATTCCATGTTAAAGCCCCAGCAAATGAAATCTATATCAAAGTTCCAAAAATATTTGACACTGTAGAAAGTTAATTATCAGAGGAAATGAAAGGACAAACAGAAAATATGTCAACGTCATCAAAATCGAAAATGCCACCAGTCCAAGTCCTCCACAGCAATTGTCTTCAAAGTTTGAGCAATGACGTCCATCTGGCATGAATTTGGACTATAACCTGATTGTTCCTAGTGAAGGTTATATTCAAACATACTTCTAATCTTTTTCTCTAAGGTTCTTGCACAGATTTTAGCTGATAGAGTAGATATGTGTAATTTCAACATTCAACCCTATTTCCCTCATTAGTACTGCACAATTAATGTCTTAGTCCAATCTTCCAGATCTTATCCTACAGAAAACAACCTCTGGATACTGTATGTAACCATGACACTATTTTCTCTCCTGCTTTCAGCATTTTATCTACACTTTCTGGATTTCCATACTTGAAAATAGTGAAACCAAAAGAGAAGCCTCTATTATCCACGAAAAAATGGAAGAACTTGAACTTATGTTAATGCTTGTATTATGGAATTATATATCAGAACAGTTTCACAAAACCAGCAAAATATTACAAGACCCTCAAACATCATTAATTACATGTTCAAAACTATGCATATTTATCGGATTTCATAAAAGAAACCAGAAATAGTTTCAAAGAATTTGAACAAAATGCAAAAGAAAAATTACCAAATAACACAGATTATAAGAGTGCAAAGAAAAGAAGATCTGGAAAAGTACAAATTAATGATGGGAATGTATCTGATATTGACAATCTTTCTGCAAGAGATAAATTTAGGATAAAATCTTTCATTCCTATCATGGATTCTTTAGAATGTAAATTTTGACTAGACAGATGACGAGCTCAGAGAAAATGTAAAAATTTTAGTAAATAACTACTCCAAAAACATAGATGATAACTTATATGATGATATAAAACATTTTCATCTCTATATAAAGAAAAATTATTCTCAAACAAATGAGTTTTAATTATCAAAATTTATACAATATAATAAATAATTCAAGACAAAGTACAGTCAGTTTTTCCAAATGTTAAAACTATATTTCAAATTTTTCTTACCTTGATGATAACTAATTGCTCTGGAGAAAGATCATTTAGGAGGCTTAAGAGGGTAAAAAATGAATATCATACAACCATGCTTCAAAACAAACTCTCTTCCTTGAGCATCTTATATACGGAAAGTGACAAGCTTAGAAGCTTATCATTTGAAGAGATTGTTTCAGATTTTGCCATAATGAAATCACGGAAACGAATATTTTAAATAATTTGAATCAATAATTTTTTGTTATTAATAAAATTATTTATTAATCATTAAATAAAAAATTATTTTATTTATCTGTTACAAGCAAAAAATTATGTTTTATTTTATTTTTTTAACATAAATGAATGAAAATAATGTCTTTTGTTTTACTAAATTAAATATTATTAATTTAATTCATATTATTGTTATTATTACCAATGTCAAAAATACAGTCGATTCCGGTTATTTGGGACACATTGGGACTAGTGCATTTTGGCCCGATTAAGCAGCTGCCCCAATTATCCGAAGTTTCACGTAAATAGTCAAAAATACAATGCTCCCCCCACCCCTTACAATTGGTTCACTGTACAATCAAATCACGTTACGATGAAGTCACCATTGTAAAGTACCGTTCACTATATGATATGTAATAAGCGCCGGTCATTGTGATCACGTTTGTGAATTGAAATTTAATTCAATTAAACAGTGATTCTAATTAGCGAAAACAGGAGGAATATTATCCACAGGCTATAAAAGTAAAGATATATTAAGTACAAATTTACCCTTTATTACATTACCAATTAAAAAATTAAATGATACGTGAAATTCGGAAGAATATACGTGATAATCGGAAGAATTGATATGTACTGTAATAATGTGTACATACTAAACTAGTTGACATTTCTGTTCACTGTCATTCGTGGGTGAGGGTTAAAATTTAAAACAGTAAAAAGATAAGCAATCAATAACAAAGAACACGGCACACACAAATTGCTAGTAACACGATACGTGCAAGTGAGAACGGAGTAACAAATTATGAAGCTTTAAAAATAGGAATGAAGAAAAGATTCTGAAAATTCTTTTTTTTTATATGATTGAAGATTCCATAGACGTGTAAACACATTTTACCATAATCACCAACAGAATTCCAGCTGTCGGTATTATCGCAAATTCAATAAGATCAAGTTTACTATCAGTTTATGATAGATTTCACTAACATAAAAGCCCAATAAACAGGTGACTGCTAATTGTTTTTATTGTTTTATGGTTGTGACCTCCAGAAATCCGACCGAACTATGTGGTACGGTTGGAGACAATCGTTGGGTAATCTTCAGTGCTGCGTCTCTTGCCCCAATTAAATGGCATTTTGTCCCAATTAAGCAAAGTAAACCCTTGCTATTTTCTCGATTGGGTTCTGTTTTCTAAGATTTGCCTCAAATAAACGGCTGCCCCGATTAACCGGTGGCCCAAATAACCAGAATCCACTGTATTTGTTTTTTTTTACAATTAATAAATACACATATGTATTACTATGTATGTAGCATTTTATACACACCCTTTGATGAGCATGAAATGCTATTAAACCTAAAATTTACTCAGTACAGGGGGGGGTGGAGCCTCATTAAAGTTATAGCTTAGGGGCTACAACAAACTTATATCAATCATGCTTCCCATAAAGAAAAAAAAATGTCAGTTATGCTATTTCAGAATCCCTGCACTATTGTTTTGATTTGATCAATTTTTATGAAGAAACTGGTGTTAGTCTTAAAAATCCATAGCAAGTTCAAGTAAAAACTTGAACTTGCTATGCTTTGTGTTATTGCTTCACAATGGGCATATACATACTTATAGATTCCTATTGCATACTCTGTTCTTGTTAAAGAAGACTGCAGAAATGTGTTAAAAAAGATCAATTATGACCAATATAAATATAATGTCTGTGGGGCCTTCAAGATGCTGAAGTTCCTTCTGGATTTGCAGGGTGGTTTCACTAAGTTCCCTTGTTTTTAATGCCTCTGAGACAGCATGAAAACATATAAGTACTACAGAAGAAAAGAATGGTCTGCTAGAATTGGGTTGCAGACAGTCATATAATATAGTAAACAATTCCTTGGTTCCAAGAAAGAAAAGTCATTTCCACGACACCATACATATCAAGTCAACTAATATATACATATCAAGTCAAATAACTGGTCAAATAATTTCTTAAAGCACTGTATGACAAAGACGACACCTTCAAGCATATAGTAGTAGTGGCATGTGATGCAAGAAAGCATGTGTATGAGCTTATGCAGCATCAGCCAAAATAAAAAAAATAAAAAAATCACACCATTCCCTCCAAATGACTGTCCAGTTCCTCCTTAAATTTATTCAACCTATCAACTTCCACAAAGACAGATGGAAGTTTGTTCCAGCAATTAACCACTCGCTGGCTAAAGGCAAATTTCCGCACATCTATTCTACATCTGCTTTTCTTAATTTGAATTTATGCCCCCTTAGGTTCGTAATCTGAACAAGTGGAAGGATCCCATCAGAATTCAGCGTGCTCAACCCATTCAAGGCCTTATATACCTCAATCAGATCACCACGCAGGTGCCTAGTCTCCAGCCACTGCAATTTGCAGAATTTTAGCCTCTCTTGTTAAGAGGATCCCTTCATTCCCCTCACCAATCTTGTTGCCCTTCTCTGTACACGCTCAAGTAAATCTACATCTTTCCTAAAATGAGGCCTCCAGACCTGTACGCAGTACTCAAGGCGTGGCCTGACCATTGCCTTATACAAAGGGATAATCACCTCCTTTTCCCTGCTAGCAAAATTCCTATATATCATTGACAAAACCCCATGACCTGCCCTTGCAGCCTGTCTGCATTGTTCAGAAAACTTCATATCTGACTGCACAATTACTCCCAGGTCTTTTTCATTTTCTACCACATTAAGTGTAGTACAACACAGTTGGTATGTTTCTCTGGGGTTATTCTACCCATATGCAGTACTTTGCATTTGTCAAGGTTAAACTTCAGTTGCCACTTCTTAGCCCATCTGCCCAAATTATCTAGATCCTGTTGCAGTAGCACACTGCCATTACTGTCATTAACAACCCTGCCAACCTTTGTATCATCTGCAAACTTCGACATTAAGCCTGATATACCTTCATCAATATCATTGATAAATACACAAAACAGCAGTGGACCCAACACCGAACCCTGTGGGACTCCACTGATAACATTAGTCCACGAAGAGCAGCACCCATTGATTACCACCCTCTGTCTTCTCCCACTTAACCATCCTTTTATCCATTGTAGCAACTTACCCTTAATACCATTCTGCTCCAATTTGTACAACATGAATAGTCTTTCATGCGCAACAGTGTCAAACGCTTTCCTGAAATCCAAGTACATGATATCAAAATTATTTTTTGCATCCAGTTCCTTTGTAACCACATCATAATATCCAATCAAATTTGTCAGACAAGACTTTCCCTTAACAAACCCATGCTGTGTCTGAATTATTGCTGCAGTCTTGTCTAGATGATCCTGCAATGCATCTTTAACCAGTGACTCCATTATTTGACCCGGAACAGAAGTTAAACTAACTGGTCTGTAATTACTCGTGTCACCCTTCGATTCCCCCCTTTGTGAATTGGGCATACATTTGCACATCTCCAGTCTGTGGGAACCTCCCCTGAGTCCAAGGATGCTCTCATAATTAAGGCCAAGGATTTGCTTAGTTGCTTTGCTGTCTCCTTTAATATAACTGGATAGATCCATTCCACCCCAGGTGCTTTTCTTATGTTTAACTTCAACAATTTCTCCTCCACTTTGATCTCAGTTATTACAAAATCATTAAGTATCCTGCTACAATTTGATAACCTTCTGCCATTTCCAAACCTTAATAAACCTTAATTCTCGTGTGTGAATGGAGATTCAAAATACTCATTCAGTTTGTTTGCTATCTGGGCAGGATCATCAACAGTCGATCCATCGATATCAAGTGGACCAATCAGATTCATCCCCTTCCTTTTAGAGTTTATATAAGTAAAGAAATCCTTGCTGTTTTTCTTAGCATCTTTTGCCAAGGATTTCTCGTAATCTGCCTTCGCCTGCCTAACCTCCTTTGTGACCTGATTACAGACTAGCTTATATCTGCCATAGGCTTCTGAGTCGCTTGATAATTTATATGCATCCCATACATTTTTCTTCTCTGTTACAAGTCTCATTAGTTCATTTGATAACCATTTAGGCCTAAACCTTGAACAATATTTCTTAATAGGTATGAAACTTTTAGTAGCTTCCACGATTAATTCCTTGAATGCTTCCCACTTAGAATTTACTGTTGGTAACATCGTCAGTTTATCCCACTGTACAGAATTTAAAAACTTTCTGAGACCACTGTACTCACCTTTACGGAAGCAAAAATCCTTTCCTTTACCCCTGATGGTAATTATATCTTTAAGTAAATCCCACATCAGTACACTGTGTTCACTGCCACCTAGTGGTTCCTTTATCTGCAAATTCTTAATACATGAGTGATCAGTGCTGATAACCATATCAAGAGTATTACTCTCTCTGGTTGCCTCTCGAACATGCTGCTGCAGAAAACAATCATCGAATAAATCCACAAAAGTCTGACTAGTGTGTGAGTGACCAACCCACAAGTTCCAGTCAATATCTGGGAAGTTAAAATCCCCCATTATAAGACATTCTGATTTACTGGCCCACTCTATTTCTCTGTACAATTGTTCATTGTACTCATTCGAGTCATTAGGCCTATAACACACTCTCTTTCCAAAGAGATATAATCTCTTTCCAAAATTTTCTGATGCAAAAGTGAAAAGTAGTATATTCATAGGTCCACAGGTTTAGCAGATGTTAGCTACAAGTAAACTAGAAAACGAGAAAATGAAAGATGCTTAGCAAAATGTCTGGCAATTGTTTCACCTTAAAGTGAATGGCATTCTTGGTAACATTAAGAGCAAAAACTAGTTGACAAGATTATTGAAAATTAGGATTCAGAATGCCAATCAAGCTCCAGTGACTTGTACTATCACCTGGATTTTTTTAGATGAAATCCAGTCACTGTGATCATATATGTCCTGGTGGAATCTCTTTCCATGCTTTTGACTAACACTGACTACAAAAAACAAACAAAGATGTTCAAATGTACATGTAACTTTCTGTCACTTGCACCCTCAATTTTAACAAGGGTACTTGTGTGGCATCTGTGTGATCCCACCTTCCTTTTTTTTTTAATTATAGAAAATTACTTTTTAGCTCTTTTAAATTGAAAATGGCAATTTGTTAACTGATTTGCTAAACCGAATTAAAAAATATTGAACAAAAATAAACAAGAGAAACCAATAATAATAATAAAGCAAGTTTTTGCTGTATTGTTTAGAATTTTCAAGGTTACTGATTCCCCAGATGCTTACGTGATGACTAGTAGACACAACATGAATGTCTGTATTTTTCTCTGCTGTTTGTGTTTAGCTGGTGAAATCAAAGCATTATGGCAAGATTAGACACCTGCTGGCATCTCACAGCGACAGGTGTCACACCGATATCACGTGGGAATTAGAGTTTCCTAGATGAAAAGTACAATTTTGTTCACCTGGCACCTGTTAAACACCAAACAAAAATTTAATGTCTTGTAATCTGTAGTATATCAAAATGAAAGCAGAAAATACTGTATAACCAGATAGAGAATATTGGCAGGCAAAGGTACACAGGAAGATTTAATTTCATTTACAAATTTTTAAAAAATAACAGAAAAATTTTAAAAAGTAGCAGCTGTCAAACAAACACCATGTTAGCAGCAAAAGTAAGGAAATTTTTTGATTAAAAGCAGAAGCCCTGAGTAGGGCTTTTACTTTTATTTATTTTTTTAGCTTATTTATTTGTTGCAAAGGTTAATACTTTATTCTATAGAAAAATTAAAACACTGTTAATGAATCTGATATAGTATTATCACAAGTTTACTTTTCTCTCATTTCTGGGCAAAAAACCATTGATGCTACAAAAAAAAAAAAAAAAAAAATAGATCACATTCAGAATCATCATATCCAAATTCATTAACTCCAATAGCATGGTCATCTAAATGAAAAAACAAATATAAACAATAAACAAAAATACCTGCCTTATTTCAATAACATCATTTGGCCTATAGCTTGGATGAAGAAAGAATCGCACTTTACAGACATGGCATTCAAGATGTGGATTTGTTTTGTCACCCCTCACATAAATCATCCACTTATGTGTAGACTGATTATTTTCTTCACGTTGATCGGATGGAATGTACCTTTTAAGTTGAACACAATTATTCATTTCAAATATTGTGACAAGTCCAGTTTTTTAAAAAGTTATATGAAGTTTTTCTTAAAATTGTAACTCTGTACATTAGTTTTAATAATACTAATAACACACATACACACAGTGATCACTGAATTATGACCACCTACCTAATACCATGTTGAGCCACTGTTTGCACTGATAACTGCCACTATTTATCTAGGCACTGACTCCACTAGATGTCTGATGATGTCTATAGGGATTTGCAAGGCTTTCCACAGTGCCAGAATAGATGATGGTTGCGTGTCGATACATCTCACTTCCCATTCCAAAACATCCCACAGGTATTCAATTGGAATGATTTGGAGGCCAATCAAGATGGATGATTTTAGTGTGTTCCTCGAACCACTCATGCACAGTGTAGGCCCCATGCCATGGCACATTATCGTCTTGGAAGACTCCATTTCTATCCAGGATAAAATGCAACATGGTAGGGTGGTCTCTTAAGAGCGTGCTACTAGTAGATCTCACCAGTGAAATGTTGGCCCATAACATGCCAGGGGACATAGTTCTTCCCAGCAAAACATGCTCTATATTAAGCAACCACCGGCACATGTCTGGATAGTGGGCCCCATACATGAAGGAGGGCATATTTTGAACTTGTGTTGTTTACACTACACATGAAGTCAGTGTTGCCCTAGGTATTTGGATTCATCTGACCAGCACTTGTTTCCAGTCCTCCAGTGTTCAACCAGCATGCTGCTGACACCACAGCATTCACCACTGATGATGAGGGTGTCTCTTGGGTTGCCTGCTGTGGAATCCCATTCATTCAAGTGTGTGGCACATAGTCAACTGGGATATTGTTTATATTCCAATCCCCATATTTATATTGCGATGTCCACTGTTGCACAATGACCTGCTGTTGAGCTCATATAATGTGCTGCACCCTTTGCTCTCCACAACAGAACTATAAAGGATTACATAAACATCCACCTTGTGCAATCCTTTATAGGTCTTGGGGGGGAGGTGGTTGGATCCATTTGACACCATTCTTTGTACACCTTAACAACAGTGGGCCATGAGCAACTGACATGGAAGCTCCCAAATTCATGCCCTTTTGAAACTTTGTGATATCTTTGATATGTCCTATAACTGCTACTTTATCACTCTGATACTTGCACAACCAGATAAAAATTACCACTGCTCTGGTGTACGAAACTGTTCAGCTTTTTATACTGCAAGCTATGCCACATAGTCTATTAAAGATCACGTGGTGGCAATTCAGTGATCACTGAGTGTATATACCACTTCGCAATCTAAAAAAATTTAAACTAAGTAATTCAGAGTAAGTCACGATTAAGTACGCCTTCCTTATATACTTATTAAGTGCCATAGCACAGAATTACATTTGAAAGAAGAAAAAAAAGTCCTACAAATTAAGCTATAGTCATTTCTCGATTTTCATGATAGACACAATTCTGTAAAGTCCATATAAATTAAAAATGTGTAAAGTAAGAGTAACTTTTCCTATAAAAATTAAAAGAAAGGATGGTTGAATGTAAGGGCCAAAATCAATGCATAGGGTTAACTCCAAATGACAGGCAATTACACACACACTTATTGAAGTAAAACATGTGTTGAACTGTACAAATATATTTTTAATTTATTAAATTAAATGTGCATCAAGAGAGAAGGTTTAGAGAATGAAGTTACAAAACAGAACTGCTATGCACTGTTAGACAACAGTTTTTATTTTGTTACTGAATTTCAAAGGTTTCATTTCACACTAATTTTGTTAAACCTAAGGGAAGGCTAAGTCAACAATTATTTTTATATTTAATTGTTTTGTTACAACATACAAGATGCCATCAAAATAGCTGGGGACTGACTTTATACTTTGAAATTTTAAAACTGCATGACTTGGAACTTGTTGAGAAGTTGCATAAGTGCAACAAGCTGTTGACTCATCTGTACAGTAACACATGAATTACTTCTTTATCTGCAGTCAGTCTGAATTAGTGCACATTAAACAGAAGACATTTTATGTGATTTGTCACATTTTAAAATTTGTCACATTTTAAAATGTGTAATTTTACTGAGCAGTAAGTCTGTATAAAATTTTGTTCAAATTAGGGAATAGTGTAATGAAAAACTCATGTAATGTTAAAAATAGCTTTCAAGGAAGATGCTATGTGTCATTCAAAGATATTTCAGTAGTTCACAAAGTTTAAAGAGGGTTGCTTATCCATTGAACATGACACTCACTATAGCTGCCCTTGAACTTCAAAATCCAATGATTCAATTGCTTGTATATAGTGTCAAGGAAACTTTGAACGAGATCATCTGAATAGCTGGTAAGTTTAAATTGCCAAATATTAGGTCAGTCCCCAGGCTTTTTAATCATACATCATAGAAAATATAAAGTTACAATTTAATACAGACAACCCCCGTATAACGCAGTACTTCTACAACATGGTTTCACTCTAACACACACGCTTCTTGATTACACCGGGGTTCGAACCCATCACCACCAAATACGGAGGATGCGGAAAGGTCAGGGAATGACCACCGCATATCCCGGAGCAATATGGCCTTAGTTGCTAATGCTCCTAAAAAAAAAACCAAATAACACTCTAACACAATTAATAAATTGCGGCAATCCTCGCACAACACTGTACTTATATAACACGGTTTTGCTCTAACGTGGTAATAAAATTTCAGCAAACCTCGCATAACAGGGTATTTTTGAGCTTTCGTGCGGGGAAAACCCTGCTATCATGTTGGATGTAATTTTTCAAAATGTCCACTCTTTTTGAATCCCCGCTGTTGACTCGCTAGTCAAAAAAAATTATTGAGAAATCCCTGTTTTTTTTTTTTGTTGAGAAATCCCTGTGTTAGATTCTGTGCTATTGAACTTGTGGAAAAATCTAGATTTCAAAGTTTTATTATTATTGGATAGCTCGACAGGCCATCCAAAAGATTTAAGTCATCCAAATGTTAAAGTTATGTTACTACCACCACAGTTGTACTAGGTTAATACAACTTCTTTCATTCAGCCATTAGATCAAGGCATTATATCCACCTTTAAAACTCATTACATCAGAAAATTATTACAATGGATTTTGGAAAAAATTGATTCCGAATCTATTGAAGTAATGGAGGCATGGAAACATTTCCCAAATGTGGACTGTATCAGAATATTTATACATTTATATTCACAGCTTTATTGCTCAAATAAGTAAAACCGTCAACGTTAAATGCATGTGGAAAAATGTATGGCCAGAGTCAGTTCGTTCAGGAAATATGGTCGAACCAGCAGAAAATGGAATCGGTGCGATAGTAGACTTGCTACGTCTGTAGGAGGGGAAGGTTTTGATGATATGACTACCGAAGGCCTCGTGGGTAGCACAGTTGACAGAATTTCTTTATATAATAAATGAATAGGCGCATTATAGCCAAAGTAGCTTATGCGCCATCAAACCCCCATAACAACAACAGTTGATAGAATCGCCCTCCTCCTCCTCCTCCTCCCCACACCGGATGGAAAAGACCTGAGTTCGAATCCTGTTGATGACATGAGGAAATTTTTATGGGTCTTTTTCACAACGTGGCTGAGTTAGTTTGGCTCAGGAGAGGGTAGGATGGTTTTTCTCCCGGAAACTCGGGTTTTCGTTGATCAAAACAGAAAATCAACCTCAGGACACACAATTTATAGACAATATACGCAGAGCAATATGGCCTTAATCATGATGTTCCTAAAAAAAAATCCTAGGTTAACACAACTTTTTTTCTAATCTTAGGTTAATACAACTTTAAAAAAAAGTTGTATTAACCTAAGATTAGAAAAAAATATATATATGATTATTGAAGACATTCAAGAATTATTGGTAGAAAAAGATGCTGGCGAAGCGGATTTTGAGGAAATGGCAATGGAGGTACAACCAAATCAATTCAGAGAATGATAATGATAACGCAGATGAAAATTTTCAACTTCTAAATTTTACACAAAATAGCATATGGGAAGGCATAAAGTTATCCGAGCAATTAGAATCTTATTTTTTGAATGCAGATTCTTGAATGAAAGGAGCCCAAAGTTCAAAATGGGGCTTCAAAATTGCTTAGTTCCATATGATGAAATTCACAAAGATTTATCAAACAAAAGCAAACAAAACCAGATTACTGATTTTTTAAAGAGAGAAAAAGATACACAAAATTTAGAATGGTGTATTTTTGTTAGCTTTAGAAACATAACCCTCCTTTTTGTACTTTTCCTTAGTCCCGTATAACACACAATAGGAACCTAACTACCTTGTTATATGAGGGTTACCCGTATTAAGAAAATATAGTTACAATTTAAAATATCAATTAAAGAGAAAATTGTAAACATCGAGCATACCATTCAATACATGACATAATGACCTTCGTGATCTTCAGCTATTTTTAGTGAAAATTATAATATCGATAAATGAATAAAATCAATAAAATAATATCAAAACATGTACTCTGTTTATAAACATATAAATTAAGAAATGGTATACATTAATGTTAGCCAGGCCAAACCTGTTTGTTCATATGTTGGTAAATATAATATGAGGGGATATCAAAAAGGTCGTACCCTGACCTAGATAAAACATCAGTAGGTTTGTTATTTGTTATTTGGTTTTTTTAGGAGCATTAGCAACTAAGGCCATATTGCTCCGGGGATATGCGGTGGTCATGGGCTCGAACCTCAGTCTAACTCAAGAAGCGTGTGCAACATTGCTGCTCCTGCCCACCTGGCTATGGAGGCACCACATCAGTAGGAAGATGCTGTTTTTAATATAAGTTGTCTACATATTCCATAACTAACATGTGAAATTTCATTTCCATAGGTGATCGTACACCAGAGGTGGAGCCCAGAATCTGAGGAAGGACATATGGCTGACAAAGTGGAGTATCGCGCAGTGATCAAGTTCCTGCATTTGCAGGGCAAGTAAGCTCAGGAAATTGACGAAGAAATGTCCATCCTATGACATTGTAAAAAGTGGAAACAGGAGTTCCAGCACGGTCATATAATTGTCTTTGACGAGCCAAGAGAAGGAAGGCCATCAACATCCACAGACAGAGAGATGGTTGCAAAGGTTGAGCAGCTGGTGCTGAGTGACAGACACATGACAATTCATTTCATTGCAAATGCAGTGGGAATTAGGTAGGGGTCTGCCCACAGCATTTTACATGACCATCTGCACACGTCTAACGTCTCCGCACGATGGGTTCCAAGATTGATGACGCCTTTGCAGAGGCAATGTCGAATGCAATGTTCTTGCCAACCGTTGTATTTGTGTAATGCAGATTTTGAGAACTTTTTTGATCGGTTGGTGACAAATGCTGGGTGTGCCAGTATGATCTGGACACACGTCAAAGCAGTGGTTTTGATTTGTCTCAGGAAGTCGTCAACGAAGTGGAATCGTGGTTTCAGACAAAAAGTGCAGACTTCTATAATCAAGGTATTAAACAACTGATCCATAGATGGGAGAAATGTGTTACTATACATGGAGAATACAAAGAAAAGGATTAAAGTTACTGTGAAATTTCACCTTTCTAAGGCTATTATTTCTAGGTAAGGGTATGAACTTTTTGATACTCCCTCATACATTCTTAACAGGATTTTAATTGTATAAACAAGATTTAAAAAAAAATAAAAAATACATATACAGTAGTGGACAAAAAAACTGCATCACCTTAAAAAAAGTAACATTTGTAATGAAATGTATAAGATATTGTTTGATTACAGTCATTTTGTTTGTCACAAAGCAAGGGTATTGCATCAGATAATGCTTCTATTGCACTAGACAGTAATTGCAAGGATCACCTTAAAAAAAGTAACATTTGTAATGAAATGTATAAGATATTGTTTGATTACAGTCATTTTGTTTGTCACAAAGCAAGGGTATTGCATCAGATAATGCTTCTATTGCACTAGACAGTAATTGCAAGGTATTGCATCAGGAGTTTCAATAAATATGGCATTGGAAGGGTATACATCAGCAGTTAGTATCCTGTTATGGTATAGTATCCTTAAAAAAAAAGTGTAGCTGTTGCTCTGTCCCAGGAAAGGCTTTCGACACGTGCTATTGCTGATAAAATAGGCTGCCACTAGTACCCCGGTTGCTGAAATTAAAGCATGAAACCAGTGATGTGAAGAGAAGACCTGGTTCAGGCCGTTAAGAGAGTGACTACGACTTTCCAAGATCGATATTTGAAATAGCTATGCCTTCGTAATCGCCACGCTAGTGCTCCTGATCTATAGCGATATGTCAGAAGGCGAAAATCAGATGTATACCATCCTGCCTGCATAACACTGACTGTTAAGTTCCCCGCCAGTCAGATGGTCTGGAGATGCATAACAAGCAAAGGGGTAGGGCAAATTAAGTTTATTAAAGGAACGGTGAATGCAGAAACCTACACTGCTTGGAGGAGTGCCTGAAACCCATTTTTTCGACAGGACTCAGAACCTTGCCACACAGCAAAATTGGTAAGTTTTATGCTATTTAGATTTAATGATGAGTCTGTCTTGTCTCACAAGGCTTAAAACATACTTACACCAATGTTTTCCCTCATTTTCCTTCCTTAAGGTGCAGTCACACCACAGAAATGCTGGCATTACAGTGTTGAACTGGCCAGCAACAGTTCAGATTTGAACCCTATTGAAAATTGCTGGTACATAATGTCGTCTAAAATTGCTCAGAAGAAGCCAACAAGTAAGATTCAGATGAAGGAGAGCATTGTAAGGGTGTGGTACCACAAAATTGGGCACCCGTATATCCAGAAGTTGATTAACTCTATGCCAGATCATTGCAAGGCTGTAATTGCAGCTCGAGAAGGAACAACAAAATATTGAGGACTTATTTCGCTGATTCACAGTACATAATACTACTACATTAACTTTATGATTTCAGCTTGTACAAAGGGTACTAGGAAAGTTTTGCAATACAGCTTTGTTTATTTAATTTTTTCAAAGTAATTTCCTCTACATTCAATACACCTCTCCATCCTCCGAAACCAATCTTTAAACCAGTTCTGCCAAGTTTCACTAGGGAGTAAAGCACACTCGTTGTCCCAAGCCCGTAGAAGGTCCTCATCACTGGAAAACCGCCTCCCTTTTAGCTTCATTTTCACATGTGGGAACAGTGCAAAGTCACAGGGAGCAAGGTCTGGACTGTAGGGAGGGTGCTCGAGAAGTTTCAGTCCTGTCGTGGTCAAATATTCGGTGCAGGCTTTGGCGCGGTGACCTGGAGCATTATCGTGATGGAGGTACCAGGTGTCCATTCTTGACTTTGGCCGCAGGTTCTTCATAGATCCAATGACTTTAGGCAGGCATTGTTCAGTATACCACTTAGCTGTGACTGTCTTCTGCGTGTCCAAAACGACACATTCCACAATTCCACTCGATTTGAAAAATACAGCTATCATTTTCTTCTTTACAGATCGGGATTTTCTGAAAATTACGGGTGTGTCGTCATCATCAAAGACCCAAACTTTGTTTTGAGCCTTGGTTGGCAGATTGTAATAGTACAGCCAAGTCTCGTCACCTGTCACGATGTTGTTCACATACCGAGATTGTCCCTTATCAAACTTTTTTAACATCTCCCGGCACCAAGTCACACGTCGTGTCATCTGCTCTTCAGTCAGTTGATGCGGCACCCAGAGAGAACAAAGTTTCTTCACGTGCAAATGATCTTGCAGAATCGAACGAATTGCTGGTGCATTTAGGCCCAAAGTATCCTCTATCTGTTGGTAGGTCACTCGCCTGTTTTCGTCAAGCATTTTCCTCACAGCAGTAACGTTTTCCTCCGTAACTGACGTTCGTGGCCTTCCCGGCCTCTCAGAATCCTCCAGAGTGAAATTTCCCCTTTGGAATTCTCTATACCACCTGAATATCGTCGTACGATGTGGACAATCATCATCTAGTGTGAGTCATTTCTTCTAAGCATTGGTCTATGGTTAAACCACGCAAGAAATTATACCGCAAAACTGTCCTTATCTCATTTCGTGACCACGATGCCATCGCAAGCACTTTACACTCTCACTACTAATAACTGAGTAATAAATGAATAATAAATGAATAACTGAGCCCATCGACTTGGCGCGGCGGCTACTATGCATGTATGAACATGTCTCAACATGCAGCAACAAGCAGCTTCCTGTAATTCATTGTTGCATCATATTGCAAAACTTTCCTAGTACCCTTTGTACATGTAAATGCAATAAAATGTATGTTTGGTTGTCATGACTGCCATTTGCATGATTTCTCATAATTCCATTAATTATGCATTTTACCCTTTGGGAAGATATTTATGGCAATATTAGGTATATCAGGTGCAGTCTTTTTATTGGATTTCATTCACAGAGATCTATATCCCATCTAACAAATGCATTTTGAACATTTCTGCAACCCACAATGCAGTGCAAAACACATTATTTGCAAAATTCACATGTGATGCAGTTTTTTTGTCCACCACTGTATATATATATATTTTTTTTTTATTTTATTATTTTTTTTTTTTATGTTTACCCCAAACACGAGAGGTATTAGAACCTATAGTACTTAGTACCGTGCTTGGGTTAGGGTTGAAGGAGAAGTATGGGAGGAGAGGGATGCCGGAAACTTTGCTCTAGAGACTAAACATGGGTTTCACCACTTCAAGCCTCCAATAAGCAAAGTGGTGGTATTTCACCGGTTGATGAAAGCCATCTACCACCTATAAATATATATATATATATAATCTTATTTTTTTTATTTTTTAAACTTAATACCAATTGGATAAATTGGAGAAACTGCATACAACTGGAGCAATTTAATAAGAATTTAGAATATAAGTATTATGGGTGAAAACTATACCCATGTGGCCAAAGGGACACATGGGTACACAGTAAAATTAAAATGATGATGTAGCTAATTATTGATATTTGGATACACTGAATGGAACTGAATGGATATTTGGATACACTGAAATTAACTAGGGCTAGCTCCAATCAATATATCCCATCAATAAATTAGCTGAGGCTATCTGTTTCTGTTTTTCATTTGCCAGTTATTCTAGGTTCAAATATACTGAAAATTTACTGCTAATATTCTATCAATTTAGTTAATTCTTTAAGATAGCCTCAGAAACAGATAGCCTCAGCTAATTTATTGATGGGATATATTGAGTGGATCTAGCCCTAGTTAACATTCCATTCAATGTATTCAAATATCAATAATTACCTACATCATCATTTTAATTTTACTATTTTATTATAATATATGTGTTTATTTATAGGGTACAACAAAGAAGTCCAACTTAGGTTATCTAAATACTTGGCCCTTTGGTCGCATGGGTATAGTTTTCACCCATAATACTTATATTCTAAATTCTTATTAAATTGCTCCAGTTGTATGCAATTTCTCCAATTTATCCAATTAGTATTAAGTTTAAAAAATAAAAAATAAGGTCATATACAGATGTAATGTTCAATCTTATTTTGATGGCATTAATCTGTTCTGATACTCTTTTTCTATTTCTATTCCTCATATTCCACATTCTTCTACATAATTTCACATATAAATATATATATATATAATAATTACAACAATGATGAAAATATAAAATAAATTTACTTACTTCGATATATTACCAATCACAATTGTGCATTTTTCCTTCATTCTTGGTGCTTCACTATGAATGCCATCACTAGTTTGTTTAGCATGTATCACATTTTCTGTCTGAAAAATAAATTAATAAAAAAACTAAATGCCACACACACTATATATATATACATATATATATATATATATATATATATGGTTAATCTTCATATATTAGGCTTTCTCAAAATTCAACCAGCTTTTGCAACTTTTAAATTTAAAAAATATTAAGAAAGATAAAAACTTCTTTAACTATTCTAAATTATACATTACCAGAGGAACTTTTCAAATTCAGCATGCTTTGCCAATGCTAATGAAACTCATGTAATGACATGATGCCCATTGATAATCAAACTAAGTACAGAATGTGATGCTGGAAACTGGAAATCATTTTGGCAACTTCCTTGTACGTACATTTCTTGATTCCAAGCTTCACAATTACAGCAGACTGCTTACATCAGGTAACCTTCCCATGCCTGATGGAGCAGCAGCACAAGAAAGTTTCCCAAACATGACATTCTAAACCTTATCTTGCTTGCTTTAAAATCTATATAATGTTCAGTCTGAATGAAAAAATCTGTCAGGTGGAGTTGATTATCAACAAAGTGCTCAATCATATTGTAACATGATTTACAGCAAAGTTGTAAATGGTAATATAATTTATGATAGCCACTACACTATCATAAATTATATTACACTAGTTTTTTGTGCTAAATTCATAGAATCTTTGAAGCTTATGATGAACATAGTTAATATACATAGTCAATATTTCTGATAAATAGTTAATATGTACTGGAGCAGTGGTTTTCATCTGGGGTGTGTGGCACCTTAGGGTTTAAGTTATTTAAATTTATTTTTCTTTTTTAATTTATATATTTATTTCATTATAAAAAGGTGTAGGGTATTTTTTAAATTTTGTCGTGATCTATAATTGATGTTTATTTAGTACCTCTATATAAATAATAAAATTATTATATATACACCGATGAGGCAAAACATTATGACCAGCAAGTCATTATGCAAATCGAAGCAACTGCAGGTGAACTACGGCACGTGTGCTGGTCGGGACACAATATAAAAAACACCTGATACTAAGCTCCGTTAATCAGTGTTACTCGTTCTTCAGATGGGAAAGCAGCAGATTTAAGCAAGTTCGACAAAGGCCAAATTGTAATGGCCAAATGACTGGGTCAGAGCATATCTGAAACGACATGGCTCGTGGGGTCAGCCTTGGTTAGTACCTACCGAAAGTGGTCCGGGGAGGGGGAACCCATGAACTGCCGGCGAGGTGTTGAATGACCAAGGCTCATTGATGCTTGAAGGCCCTCCCGGATGATACATAGCAACAGAAGGGCAACTGTGGTGCAACTCACCGGAAATTGGAATGCTGGTGACAGGAGTAATGTGTCACAACACGCAGTACATCGAACCCTGCTGAAAATGGGGCTGTGTAGCCACAGGTCGCTCCGAATGCCCATGCTAACCACGGTTCACCAGTGACAGCACCTACAATGAGCACGCCAGCATCGAAACTGGACCTTGAGTGATTGGAAGAAGGTTGTTAGTTAGTTAGTTATTTGGTTTTTAGGAGCATTAGCAACTAAGGCCATATTGCTCCAGGAAATGCGGGTCATTCTCTGACCTTTCCTCATCCTCCGTATTTGGTGGTGACGGGCTCGAACCCCGGTCTAATCAAGAAGTGTGTGTGCTACGCACTGCTGCTCCTTCCCACCTGGCTACGGAGGCGCCGGAAGAAGGTTGTCTGGTCCAATGAATCACGTTTAATGTTGCACCATGTGGACGGCTGGGTACATGTGCATCGTTTACCTGGGGAAGTGATGGTGCCGGGATGAACCGTGGGACGAAAACAAGCCAGTGATGGCGGTGCCGTGCTTTGGGTGATGTTCTGCTGGGATACCCTGGGTCCAGCCATCCATGTGCTGGGCATTCTGATGTCTACCACCTACCTAAACATCACTGCTGAGCAGGTACATCCTTTTGTGGCAACTGTCTTCCCCTCTGGCAGTGGCAACTTTCAGCAGGATAATGCGCCATGCCACACCGCCCGGATTGTTCGAGACTGGTTTATGGAACATGAGGAAGACTTCCAGGTATTGCCCTGGCCTCCAAATTCCACAGACTTTAATCTCATCGAGCATCTGTGGTTTGTGTTGGAAAAGCAACTCCAATCTAAGGCATCTCAACCACAGACCTTACAGGAGTTAAAGGATCTGCTGGTTACGTGTTGGTACCAGATACCACAAAAAACATTTAGAAATCTTGTAATGTCCATGCCTCGCCGGGTATGAGCTGTTTTGGGTGCACGTGGAAGACCAACATCATATTAGGTAGGTGGTCATAATGTTTTGGCTCACTGGTATATATGTAATTTGTATTATGAATTGTAATTTTGTTTACAGTTATATTTTTGGAATAACTATCATATAACATATTTTTTTAATATTATATATATACATATATATATATATATATATATGCAGGGTGTCTCAAAAATATTGGTACAAATGTTTAGGGGAGGTAGGTAACATAGGAACATACGAATTGCATAGAAACCCAAACCAGAAACGTCACCATAAGTCGGTAGACGGCGCAGTAGTCGGCGCACGAAGAGCATGCATAAATATACGAACTGTGAGCTTGCAGACATGCACCTAGTGTATGGATTAGCAGAGGGCAATGGACGAGCTGCTCAACGGATTTATGGAGAACGCTTCAAAGACAGACATGTACCGGACCACCTTTTTTATGTGCGTGTGCTTCAAAATTTGTGCGATTATGGGTCATTTAGAGGTAACAGGAGTAGTGCGGGCAGACCACGTTCGACACGAACTCCCGCCATGGAAGAAAGTGTGTTGAATGCCATCCAGAATAATCCTACTACCAGCACACGTGCTGTTGCCTCTGTCTTAGGAGTGTCTCGTTCAGTGTACAGCGTGTCTGGCATGACAATTCCTTACACCCCTTTCATCTCCAAATGGTTCAATTACTGCTCCTCCAAGATCATCCTGCACATGTGGCTTTTGCGCAGTGGTTTCTCCAAGAAAGTGTTCAAGACTTGAATTTTCCAGCCTATGTTTTGTTCACGGATGAGGCTTATTTCACTCGGGAAGGCTTATTCAATCAGCACAATGCTTATGTGTAGGCTCACGACAACCCACACGGTGTGCGCCCCCATGCAGCACAACATCACTTCGCAATAAATGTGTGGGCAGGTATGGTCGGTGACTGCTTAGTCGGCCCATACCTGTTACCATCCCGCATGAACTCCGCTAAATATCGGATCTTTCTTGAACAAGTTCTACCAGGGTTACTTGACGATGTTCCAGCAAATGTGAGACGCAACATTTGGTTTCAACATGACAGGGCGCCTGCCCATTATGGAAGGGGTGTTCGGGATCATCTGAACAGGCATTTTGGGCGTCACTGGATTAGCCAGGGTGGACCCGTTGCCTGGCCCCCACGCTCACCTGATTTATCAAGTCTTGATTTCTTTCTGTGGGGGGGCCCTCAAATCTATCGTGTATGAATCGCCTGTGGAGACGGAAATGGATCTCGTGGCAAGACTCGTCTGTGCTGCTGCTACTATCAAAGAAACTCCAGGTGTGTTCGACCGTGTCCGCCAATCCATGCTGCGTCGGTGTCACGCATGTATCGCGTCTCATGGTGGAACCTTCGAGCATCTGTTGTAACATCATGAAATGCATCCATCTCGTACTCCATTGTTAATATTATGTCAAATAAATGTTTGTCACTAATTACTGTCTTGTGTCATTTCTGCTTCTTGTGCCTCTGCTACCACTTTCCCGTGACGGTTCCGGTTATGGGTTCCAATGCGATTCACATTCCTTTAGATGTTACCTACCTCCCCTAAACGTTTGTGCCAATATTTTTGAGACACCCTGTACACACACACACATACAGAGAATCAGATCTAACAAGCAGAAAATTGAATAGGGGTGCCTCAAAATAAAATAAATTACTTAGGGGTGCCGTTATTAAAAAAGGTCAAAGCCACTGTACTGGAGTCTTAGAGCCACTATACATAGCAAATACAGTGTAATTGAAAAGTAGCTTCAGAACTATAAGTGTTTGTAAATGTGTTTACTACAAATCAACATATGATGTCGGTGGTATAAATAGATAAGAGTTAAATTTGGAATTTATGTGCTGATTTCTTACTGATTGATAAGTATATCGCCCCTCCTGCAGCATTACTGCAGTGTGAACAGAAATTGTAACATACAGCAGTGCAGAAAGAGGAATTCATTTTTTGAATGGAAGCCAGTTAAACAGAAATTTCCCACAAGGTTACTGTGAAACCAGCAGGCTTACTGCTGGTTTCACAGCAGTAGTTGTCGCACAGCAATAGTGGCTGTATCACTGTAAGTGATACAACCACTAAGGAAGTAAGAAGTTTCATCCACAGTTCACAAAAACCAATGTACTGGGCCAGTATAGAACTTGATGTACTGCATCAAACAGTATGAATAACATTGCATAAACCATTGCATGTAAAACCATACAAATTGCAGATGGTACAAGCCATAATGGCATGTATTATCAGCAACTTGTATGGATACTTTCTGTGTGGACATGTTTATTAAGGTGGCAGAAGATGAATGCTTATGTCATTTCCTTAAATTTTGTTTTTAGTAAAGAGCACTTGTTCTACACCACAAGCAGGGTGAATACAAACAGTGTGTGTGTGGGGGAGGGTAAAAGGCAAATGGCTTTGGAACACATCCAAAGCAACCCCAAAGTTATCATGTTATGCATTGCAAGTTATAGAAAGGTGTAGTGGCCTGCTCTTCACAGAAAGAGCAGTTGCTAGTTTGCCCAAGTAACAAGATATGTTGATGGACTCTCCAATCCTACAAATTTGGAATGATTTAGGCAATAATGTGATCTACCAACAAGGTGGTGCACTCCTCACTTTCATAATGATGTTTGAGACTTTTTTGGAGCTCCACTTTCCAGGTCAACAACAGGGTATGCAGGTCCAATTGTATGGAAAGCTTGTTCACTGGACTTCACACCATTTGACTTTTTTTTTTGTTTAGTTACATTAACAACCAGATGTGCCAACCTGACATAAATGATTTGAAGAAAGGGATCAATGCAGCAATTGACAAAGTTATACCAGCCATGTTACAGCAAAGCTGAGATTGATTACTGTTGGGATGTGTCATACTACTGCTGGAAGTAATATGAAATGTTGTGACTTAACTTCTCCTGCAACTTTGCGTTTAAACTAATTTTCTCCGAATACAATGCTTCTTCTATATAAACATAATAAAAAGTTATAATGCACCAAATGTGTGAAGCTACTTTTGACTTATCCTGTATATACCAACAGCACAGCTTTGCAGCTGCTGTTAGTAAACCAGCCTGGAACTCTGTAGCAGGCCACTGGGATCTAGGATCTTGAATCATTATTACAAAACAGAGTTCATCTTTCTTTATTGATATTTTTAATATTTTGTAATCATTTACAAGGGAAAGTTTCCCAAGATGTGCACAGTGTGCTGCAACTATCATACTGGAAACTTTCTTTTCTTTGCGGCTCTATCAAAACGTTGCATAATCCTTCAGCAACTTATGCCCTTATTACCAGCAATTCTCTTTAGGTTTAAAAAATATAGTAAAGGCTCAAGGTTGCCAGATTTACAAAATTCTACCAGAGTTATATTAAAGAGGAGGAGAAGGGAAAAAGCATATTAAAAACTTTCAAGTAAAGAAAATTCACAAAAACATATAATGGAACTTGTTTATAATGAGCACAGGTATAATGAGATCACAGCTACTGCAAGAAAAGTAACTAACAGTGATTAGACTATGAATTTTAAGAGAAAAATTTCTCATTTATAACAAGTATGGTAATTACAAGTTTACAAGTATAATGAAAAGTTTTTAACAAATCATAATAAGAAGTCATTATGACTTGTTAAAAACTTGTTTACCTCTGAAACAATAAGCGTATTACCTCAAAAGATTGTTTAAACATCAGATGCCCCATTACCATTTCAAATAACTGAGATTACTAACATTTTGACATATTTTTCATGTTAACTTTCCTCCTGCCTAGAGTAAAAAAAATGTAAGAATACTGAACAATACTGCCTTCAGAAGTGTCTCTTATCACATCCCACTTATTTTTGAGAAGTCCCCTTTAATAATATTTTTGGAAAAAGTTTAACAATAATCGTTCATTAACACATTAAAAGCTAATAGTGGCTTCTATTTCCTTTTCATTGTATTTTTTATATTCATTATTATTATTATTATTATTTTTTCTAGTCTTATGCATGCAACTTTGGTTTCTAGCTCCAACATCTTACCAATTACCCTTCTTCAACTGGAATCACCTTGGTTTTTTCATATTTTTAGTCACATTTTCTTTGCACTTGCATCATTTTAGCTGGTACAAGTTTTCAAATTATCAAACTTCAACATTCAGGTATAGCAAGGGTAGCCAACTTAATTTGTGATGCGATCTACTTTTTTTCTTCAAAATGTGCCACGATCTACCATCTCAAGAATTTCACTGCACATGGTTAAAAAAGTTAATCAACACATATTGAAAAATGTTGTTTATAAATTTTAAAATTATAATACAACTCAAAATTCTTATTTTAAATTCATACGTATTTAAATTTTTAATTTATGTGAAGAAGTTTGTGTCTTAATGTCATCTGCCAAGCTTTAAAAGTCGGGGATATACTATGTTTAAGGCCAACCATAAAGAATCTTTTGTATGCAAGTCCATAAGAGTAGAGCTATTCTTCATCTTTGTTTGTTTCAAATACGAGAAGGCCGATTCACATAGATATAGTAGTAGTAGTAGTAGCAGTGGCATTTGATGCAAGAAAGCAAGTGTATGAGCTTATGCAGCATCAGCCAAAAAAAAAAAAAAAAAAAAATCACATCATTCCCTCCAAATGCCTGTCCAGTTCCTCCTTAAATTTATTCAACCTATCAACTTCCACAACAACAGATGGAAGTTTGTTCCAGCAATTAACCACCTGCTGGCTAAAGGCAAATTTCCGCACATCTAATCTACATCTGCCTTTTCTTAATTTGAATTTATGCCCCCTTAGGTTCGTAATCTGAACAAGTGGAAGGATCCCATCAGAATTCAGTGTGCTCAACCCATTCAAGGCCTTATACACCTCAAATATGTGGAACCAAAACAGAAATTTAAAATTTCACTGCATTTTTTTCATTTGGGTACTTTTCTCGGCAAACATATTTCCAAAAGTCTTTTTCTGATGATTTGGCTTTTAGGAAGATATCGTTTCGCAATGTAATAATTTCATTTTCAAGTAATATTTTCTCCATGTGAAAAATCTTAGCAGAGTTTTTTTGCAATTTGTTTCGTATCTAAGTCAACATTAAATGGATAAGAAATATATTGAACAATGTCTTCAATTGTTTTAAAATCACTGAATCTGGTTTCAAACTCATCCACAATCTTCTCAATTTCAGAAACATATTTCTCACAATTAAATTCAAAAACAGGATATTTTTGCAAAAGATCTTGCATATTTGCAAAATGATAAAATTTTTTCTTTTAAATCCTTAGCCATTGCCAAAAATTGATTTTTATATGCAGAAATACTACTAATTACGTCACCCACATTTTTATTTTTTCCTTGTAATTCCAAATTCAGATCGAAATCTTCCAAAAAAGCCAGATCGCACAACCACTCCGTATTTTGTAGCTGCTGATAAACATCTCCCCAAAAAAGTTTGATAGACAATTTTTTTAATTTCATTCAACAAATTTTGAAATCTCTGTAGAGACTTACTCCGGCTCAGCCACCTCACATCTGTGTGTAATATCACATCTGATTCATTTTTATCGAGTTTGCATTTTGAAAAGTCTCCTTTGAAGAGATTATCCTCTGATGGAATTCACGATTTTGAAAGCTATGTCCATAACACTTTTAGTATTTAATCTTTTGCTGGCTAACACTTGTTGGTGGATGATACAATGGTAACTCAAAAAATCTGGGAATTCATTATCCTTTTGACACAATGAGATGAACCCATTAAGATGTCCCATCATTGCTTTAGCACCATCTGTTGTTATTGATACGAGCTTAAATAGTGGTAATTTAATTTTTTCAATAAAATTTTTGAATGCGTTAAATATATCAAGACCTCTAGTTCTTTCTTTTAAAGAAACTATACCTAGCAGTTCTCTAGTGGCAGAATCATCGAAAATCATACAAACAAAAATGAGCAATTGAGCTGTATCACTGACATCTGCAGATTCATCCAGCTGTAAAGAAAAGGACGCACAATTGGCAATATGAGCACGCATTGTTCGCTCACATTTTTACTCATTTTTTCGATGCATCGCATCACAGTATTTCAAGATAATTGCAGATCTTGAAGAGCACTTTTAATTTCATTTTTGTTCTTAAAATTTTCAAAAAGAGAATCTGTTATTTCTAAAAACGCATCTTTGATGAATTGACCATCAGAAAATGGTTTGCATTTTTTTGCAAGGTCACTCACTTTAAATGATGCTACAGCTTTAGATTGTAAATTAGGTGGTATGAAGAAATTCTGTTGTGCAAATAATCTGGATTTAAGTTCTTTTAATTTATTTTTCTAAGGTCACTATCAGGTGGAAAATCTGATTGGTATTTACCATGGAGTGCCGTTCTAAATTTACTTTTTTGGGTATAGCCACGGAAGCATTGCAAATCAAACAACAACATTTTTTTCTTTTATCATTACAAAAAAGTATTCTAGTTCCCACTCTTGATGAAAATGATACGTTTTACTCTTTTTCATAGTGTTAATTTTAAATCAAAGGGTATTAAATTAATGTATAAGTACTGTCCAGTTATTAATATTAAGTAAGCTAAATAAGAATTTCACACATACACTATGCTCTCCAAAACGTAACTGTGTGATTTTTCACTAGACAAGCCAAGTGGCTGCGTGGCAACAAGAATAGTCACGTGGTTCAACAGATTTGTAATAGGCATATGCAGTGGGGCACATAATAATAATAACATTTAGATTTTGACTAATATATTTTTTAAATTCATTATGATCGACCAAAATTAAAGCCGCAATCGACTGGTAGATTGTGATCAACTTGTTGGCCACCCCTGATGTATAGTAACCAATATATAAATCTTCGGTATGCTTTAATATGCATAGTCAAACTCAATTAAAACAACACTGGAAATAATGACAACTTGGCTATAACATCACAATTATGTAAGTTAATAAAAAATCTCCATACAAATAAGTATATTGTATGCATTGTAACCAAGGTAAAAAAAATGCCATTTTACCTTGGTTGCAATGTCATTTCGAAATTGACTACCTCAGCTAAAATGTCCAACTTTCCAGCTAACTAACCAGCAATATGTTTACAGTGCATTAAGTTAATATCTGCATTAAGAATCATTGTCCACTTTGAATTCAATTATTCTGCTCTTTATTTTAAAGTTCACATTGCAGCATTTTATTTCACTGAACAGTAAACTGCCAAGGAAGCAATAAGTATCTGCACTCCTTTATGTAGAAGATCACAAACCAAAACCTACAAGTATAGATGGTGATATGACATTGCTCTTATCTGTGCTATAAGTGTACAGTCAGTCCTCGTATAACACGTGTTTACACTACACGAATTCGATCATACACGATTTATAAATAGGGGAGCGATATCTTATATAACACGAACCGAATTTGCTTATGCACGATTCTCCTTTGTGTTTACAAGAAATGGCAGTCGAATGCAGAATCACCCCAACCGAACACAACACGATAGGAATGAAGAGAAGATTCTGAAAATGTATTTGTTTTTTATATCAGTGAAGGGGAAACACATTTCACCATGATAAAGTAAAAACCAATATTCTAGCTATTGGTATAATCGCAAATGCCATTAGATCGAGTTTACTACCAGTTTATAACAGATTCCACTAGCAGAAACACAACTGGAAATTGTTTTTATTGTTTTATGGTAGTAACCCCTAGAAATGTGCTTTAGTAAAATGTGAGGTGTTAATAGTGTATCTCTGCCTTTACGGTGTTATTTATTCAGTTGCTACACGTGAGCAGCTTTGTTTATGTGTATCAGGCGTGCCTCCTCGTTTTGTAATTGTGCTTTATTCCCTAAAAATGAGTAAAATACTTTAAAAGGTGTGAAAAGGAAGCATCCTGGTGAAGACGCTGCAGATTCAGAGAGAAAAAGAAAAGCAATATTGATAAACAGAGGCGGACTCGGTCAAAAATTCTTACCTGGGAAAATTTATAGTGGCCTCATACTATGGTTTATGGGCAAAATCACACCGGCCTCCAGGGTTTCCCCGGTAAGGCTTATGGCCAGTCTGCCTCTGTCGATAGAGAAAAAATATGAAATTGGGTTTGTTTGGTTTTTTTTTTTTTTTTTTGTAGTTGTTGGCGCATCGGCTTCTGTTTTTTTTTTTTTTTTTTTTTTTTGATTTGGTAGTTGTTGGCGCATCGGCTTCTGTGGCCATATTGCACCTCCCAAGGTTTTTGCAGTACTTTGATCCAAGCCCGAGGCGGGAATCGAACCCGCGACCTTTGGGTTGCCGGGCAGGTACTTTACCCACCCAGCTAGCCCGGTCGGCTATGAAATTGTGAAACGCTTTGAGCGAAATGAAAGACCATGTGATATTGCACGTGCTACAGACCTAAATGAGGCAACGCTGAGAATTACAAAGAATGCAGAGAAAATAAAAACAACTTTCATAGCAGGAACAACTCAAAGTGTAATTAAAATCCATTAGATTAAGACACAAAGAATTGGAAGAGATGGAAAGGCTGTCATATGTTTGGATAGAAAATCAAACAAAAAACAAGTTTGCTTGCGATACAAGCAAAAGCATTAGCAATATTTTATTACGTAATAGTCGTAATAAAATATGTATTTTATTACAATCATTTATTGTGTTTGTTAATGTTTTGGTTACAAATGTGTGTTCAATCTTGGGTGGTCGGCACCTTATCCTATTTTTCCCATAGGGCCTGTTGTTTATATTGCACGATTTTGCATTGCATGAGGGTTTATAGGAACACAACTATCGTGCTATACGAAGACTGACTGTACTTGGAAGGCTGATTTTGTAATGGGGTCTTTTCTTGTCATCTGCTCAGTACTGTAATGCAAACTAGTTTCTCTGTAAACAACAGAAATGATTTTTGCTGAAATGATCTTACCAATATAAAATACAAACATTATCACTATCAACACTTTTTAGTTCCTTCATCCATTTATTTCTCACATCCCACTCCACTCTTTCTAAGCCGCTCTCACAATCATATAGAGTCTTACCGTGTTCAATTTTATTTTCACATAGCATATGCATGCTAGTGTTAAAACTCTAGAGTATTGCTGCTGAGAGCTTTTGATTACAGAAATAGTTAAACTGCCTTCAACAATACTTTTAAAAATATATTTACATTTTCTAACTTATTTATTAATATGTAACAAATTGCACACTGTAAATTATATTTAACACAGAAAAATGACATAGGACAACAATGGAGGCATGTTTACTATAAGAAATTGACAATCTCAAGAGCAAATACTTGTAAGATAAATTTCCGAGCATTTAGCATCACCTGCACATATGTAGTTACCCCCTGCTTGAGAATATTGATTTCATTTTGAATTCCGATCAGTTTGCATCATTCTGTTGGAAAGATTAAGAATAGTACTGTATGGTGTTTGGTTTTTACTGTGTACAGTACAGTACTTTTACAATGGACAGCAAGTGAAAAGTTTTAAGTGCTGAGGATAAAATGAAAGTCATTAGAGAATAGAAAATGGAAATAAATATATTGTTCCTTGTGAATTTAACTTATCAAGCTTAACTGTTCACACAATTTGGAACTTGAAACAATTTGAATTTAATTAAAAAAAAAAAAAAGAATTGTACCAAAATGAAATGCACATTTAAGTCTGAACATTCTGATGTTTACAAGGAGGCTCTTTTAAAGTGGCTTAAACAGCAAAAGAGTGAAAATATACCATAGTAGTTCACTTTTAATAATTAAAGCCAAACATTTTGCCAAATTATTTGGAATTGAGAATTTTGTGTGTTCCACTGGTTGGACAAATCTATTTAAGCTGAATCACATGTGTTCTGAAAAAGTTACAGGTGAAGCAAAAGATGTGAACAATACAACTATCCTGGAGTAGTTAAATTCAGTATGGTTCAAAGTGTATAAAGGATATACAAAATATTTTTAATGCAAATGAAACAAGATTCTTTTTTAATTTTTCTGAAAGAACATTAAAGGGTGAAAAGTGCATAGGTAGTATAAACTATCGAGAGATAATATCACAGTCCTTGTTTTCATAAATCTGCATGGCACAGAAAGGGAAAAAAATGTCTGTTTTAGGAAAATCTAAAAATCTGAGATGTTTGAAAAATGTTACCCATTCAACATAACACAAATAAAAAGGCTTGGTTGATGGATGATGTGAGCCTTGTTTAAATCTGAGCTTATTCATTGTGATCATGCACCATGGAGATATGATCAAAAAATTCTGCTTCTTTTGAATAATTGCACAGCACACAAAGTTATTTGGTTTTTTTTTTTTTTTTTATTTATTTATTTTTTAGGAGCATTAGCAACTAAGGCCATATTGCTCCGGAATATGCGGTGGTCATTCCCTGACCTTTCCGCATCCTCCGTATTTGGTGGTGACGGGCTCGAACCCCAGTCTAATCAAGAAGCGTGTGCTATGCACTGCTGCTCCTTCCCACCTGGCTACGGAGGCGCCTTACGCACACAAAGTGAACGAAAACAAGAAAAAAAATGAAATGTGTTTCGTCCAGCAAACACAAGTGTTTTGCAACTAACAGACCAATGTGTTATATGAATTGTTAAATCTTATTTCCAAAAACTGACTTTGCTTAAAATTTCCTTTCTAAAAATGTAGAAAAGGCATGAAATAGAGTATCTGCAAAGACATTTGCAATGCCTTTCATCATGCAAGTTTTATCACAAAAAATCCTATGGCCGATTTGCTGAAACCGATACTAACAAGGAAGACTTGTCTTAATCAGAATGGATTTGCAAAACAAATTGCACAGATTTTAAATTAAAACAATTTAGACACTTATGCTAGAGTTGATGACAATGTAATCACATCACAAATTTTAATAGATGACATCACTGTTTACAAAGTAAAATATCAAATTGGCAAGCAAGATGGAGATGAAGATAAAGAAGTCCTAATTACACGTAATATATACATTTTATATCAGTTAATTTTATCTTATTATTACTACTAATATCAATGTAATTTTAAAAAATGTCAACCTCGGTTATAATGTTAAGAATAGTGCAGTTCCCTCAACAATGCTGTATACTGTTTTTAGTTCACGCAAAGCCATTAAGTGTGTGGGGGGGGGGAACTCCACTATAGTTCAATTCTAATTCTTAAATTCCAACATTTTAACAAGTGTTTAAAAAGTAAATGATGTATTTTCTTTATAACGAAGATGTCGGTGATAACTCGTATATAGCGCAAATGCACATGGTGTTATTCAAATAAATATCAAGAAAGTTTTATGCAAACTATCATACTTACAAATCTGGAGGATGATTCAGCACGCTTACTGCATGGCATGTTTTGAGTGCTATGCAAAGATTTCTCTGTTAATAGAGCAGCTTTATGTTGTTTATTGCATTCTGTGAGCCCAAGTGGTGCCTTTCTAAGGTACTTTTTGACACATGGATGAATTGATGGAACTTCGTGTTTAACCTAAAGAAAGTTTGAGAAAATTATAGTATTTTAAATTACTTCTAATTTCTATAAAATCAGGAGGAAAATCTAATATACAGGGTAGGGCTTTCATTGCATTACAAACAACCATAAAAATAAAAGTACACCAAATAATGAAAACAGTTGAATAAAAATCATTTTATTCGAACGAACAACTCAAACATTTCATGGAACTTAATCACGTAATGTAACCTGATGGCGGGAACAAAAAGGTCGATCTCAAAATGGAACCACTACAACAAAAAACAATGTGGGTGATGTGTACTGAATTTAAATCTGTCATTAAATTGCAAAGATGTTACCAGCTGAAATTTGAAGAGAAAACAGTCTATTCAGCAGTGGTTGAAATAGTTTCAAGAAACAGGTACTGTTCTGCACCAGAAAGGAGTAGGCAAGTTGAGGTTGAGACAGCTGACAGGTTTGTAACGAAGTCTTTCAGCCCAGCCAAAAGAAGTCAACTTGTCACACCAACTGGGAACTTCATTTGGCCTGATCAACTGCATGGAATTTTTTCCACACTCATCTGAAGCTGTATGCATATAAAATTCATACTGAGTACATACTGAAAATGAAAGACCAACCATATCAAAGGGCTTTTGCTTGGACATGCTCATTGAAAATGAAAATGGCTTTACTTCATTTGATGAAAGGTGAAAGAGATGTTGGTATTCCTTATATGAGAAAAGCTGAATGCGTACAATATGTGGTTTAGAATAACATGTAATAGCCAACTATGGATAAGGAATAAGAATGTCATGTGACAGAGGTTGGTAATAGTAGTTCACATGGCTGAAATATGTGATGGTTGGTACATAAGGGAAAATTTTTCATTATTTGAATGCAAAAGATTCAGAAATTGAAATCGAAGTTTTACAGACTTTAATAGTCAAAATCTTAGGCAATTCTGTACCCACATTTGGCACATAATCATACAGATAGAAGTAATGGCAAATGCCACTCTTGCTAAATCAAGATACTTTATCAGAAAAATATTTTTTAAAAATCATTTGATTAACTTATTTCACTAACATATATGGACAGCCTATAGAATCCAACCCTATTAAAAGTTGTTAAACTATTTTACACATTTCAGCTGATTTAATTATATATAGTTATCATTAATTTAGAAGTCAAGACTTAACTGAATGAAAAGCACACAACCTTTTCAAGACTGAATTAATTGATCAGAATGACATTATCCCTACTTAGTCATTATTGGCTATCGCAAGTCAAGTGCATTTCATTTTTCACCAAATGTACTATAATTAGACAGTGTTATTAGTGATGAGTCAACGTTTCATGTGTATAGTACAGCAAATAGATACTGCAGAATTTGTACCACTGAAATCCAACATGATGTTCAAAAGTGAGGAGGATAGTCACAATATAAAAATAAATGGTTTCACATACAAGAGTAGGCTGCCAACATGTTCTCCACTTATTTATGCTTGGTTCTTTCCAGTTAGTTTTACAGTATGCATATATCTAGTAAAGAAATTTCATTTACTCACAAAAATGTAGTTTTATATTCCTCTTTAATAATTCCTTTTAATTTGTGTAAGTTGTATAGAAGTTAAGAGTTGCTTGGGACTGGGCTATCAAGCTGCCAAAAGAGTGTAGTGTTTATTTATTTATAAATAAGTACTTCTTATCTCCATATAACATTGTACTGGCTTTAGTAATAAATTCAGTAATTTGTGGCTTGCTTCTCCATTATGCACTCAATGTATGAATGAGCACATTTCATGTTTTGTGGTCAGCAAATTTCCTGTTGTGAGGTAACTAAATCATTAGTGTTTACTTACAGTGGTCAAAAGTCCCTTGAGAACCAAAGAGAAAATATGCACATTCATAAATTTAACATATAGTGCCAGAAGCAAGAGAACTAATTAATTTCAGAAAGTACCAGTACTTGCATTAGGACAACCAATTTGCCATCCAACAATCCAACAGCACTACTCAAAGCAGCAAAACTAAAACTAAACCAAATGGGATGGGGGAGGACAGTTGATTTAGTGTAGTTAGAGAGCACACAACGTGCCCATTCAAGCACTGAAGGGAGTCCTGGACCTCTATCAGAGAATAAATTTCAATATATATACTTGTTACTTAGTGGGGAGGAGACAAGGATCTGAATCTTAAAAATATCCAGTTTTTCATCAGATTTTGGATGTTTTTCAACATATTCTATCTGTAACTTCTTCAAAAAAAAAAAAAAAAAAAAGGCAAATTTAAATAACTATCTAATCTTAATCCTTAGTTAACATCCCCTTGTATTCCCACCAAAGAAAATCCACAAAGAATGGCTGGAACACATGGTAAACCCCATCATACTTTAATTGCTAATGCAATATAACATACTGTAGTGTTTTTTTAGTGAATATTTTTATACTGCACTAAAGCATACATTACCAAGATCATTGTTAAATTTATTTCCTCAAATTATTGTTTATAGCCTACCTGATCTACTTGTCCTGTAGCATAATATTTTGTCACAACACATGCTCGTAAACGATCCATTATTGTTTCCATTTCCCGAATTCTCTAGAATACAAAAAACTGTGAATGAAATACTGATACATATTTAAAGTAACTTGTAACACCATAACAGATGAGCAATCGATTCTATTATATTTGCCCCTCATAAGTAAGAACATGGAATTTCAGCCAAACACAGAAAATCCCTTATCTAGTAGTTACTCTTAACTCCACTGCCAGCATCTAGTATTTAAAACACTTTTTTGAATAACATTTAAAACACTTTCCTAAGAATAGCAGCTGAACATACAGTGTCCTTTTCCTATTCTAGGCTTACAATTCAGGTTTACAATTTCATTTCATTTTTCTTTACCTGTCTAAAACAGGCACTGTTTTAGAAAGGTAAAGAACATTTTTTCTGTAATGATACAAAGACTTTTCATAAGAATTGCTCATCACTTCAAAATGACCTTTGTACTACAGTACTTCATCATCATCATCATCAGCCATTTTCAATCCACTGCAGGATGAAGGCCTCTCCAGCAACTTTCCAGTTGCTTCTGTTTTGAGCACTGGACATCCATTTACTACCCACAAACTCATGAATTTCATCTATCCATCTCCGCCTTTGTCTTCCAGGTTTTCTTCTAGCTCCTCTTGGATACCATTCTGTTATTTTCTTAGTCCATCTGTCATCATGTCTTCGAGCTATGTGTCCTGCCCAAGACCATTTTAGTTCTTTAGTTTTGATAAGAATGTCCTTTACTTGAGTTTGTTGCCTAATCCATGTGTTTCTCTTCTTATCTAACAGTCTTATTCCCAATATGATTCGTTCCATTCTTCGCTGTGTGGTTCTCAGCTTCTCTTCCATTCTTTTGGTGAGTGCCCAAGTTTCACTTCCATAAGTCATGGTGGGGAGTATACATTGGTCCATTATTTTACGTTTCAGACAAACTGGGATATTGCTCTTCAGTATGTGACTATATTTCCTGAATGCTATCCATCCAAAATTTATTCTTCTCTTGACTTCCAGCCATTTATCATTATTACAGCTAATAACTTGTCCCAGATAAGTATATGACTCCACCTTTTCAATTACTGCTCCTTCAATCATTATTTCCCTTTCTGTGGCATACTTGTTCATCATTACTTTTGTTTTAGCCATATTCATCTTTAGTCCAAAATCCTTACTAGCTGTGCATAACTGATTAAGATTTTCCTCTAATTCTTTGGGATCATGGCTTATGACCACAACGTCATCTGCAAATCGCAAATGGTTTAGGTACTCTCCGTTCACATTGACTCCTTTCTGCGACCAGTCTAATCTTCTGAAAGCTTCCTCAAGGGCAGCAGTAAACAGCTTCGGAGATATTGTGTCTCCTTGTCGAACTCCTTTCTCAATTTTAAATTTCCTACTGTCTTTGTCTAGTCTAATAAAGGAGGTAGCACTCTCGTATATTTTCTTCAAAATCATAATATATGGGGTATCAATGCCTTGTCTTTCCAGTGCCCAAAACATTGCCTTATGCTGTATGGAGTCAAATGCCTTTTCATAATCCACAAATGCCAGGCATAATGGTGTTTTATATTCATTTGCTTTCTCCCTTAGCTGTGATATTACATGAAGGTGATCCATAGTTGAGAATCCTGTCCTAAAGCCAGCTTGCTCTTTCGGTTGATTCTCATCCAGTATTCTTTCTAATCTGTTAGTAATGACCCTTGTGAACAACTTGTAGATGTGGGATAACAAGCTAATTGGTCTATAATTTCCAATTTCTGATTTATCTCCTTTCTTATGCAGCAAAACTATGATTGCATTATTCCACTGCTTAGGCGTCACACCTTTTCTAATGCACTTTGTGAAGAGCCTTGCCAGTTTTTGTGTTATGTCTCTTCCTCCCAATTTTAACAACTCTACAGTAACTTCATCTTCCCCCGGGGCTTTCCGATTCTTCATTTTCTTCAATGCATGATCTACCTCATCAGGAAGAATATCGGGTATGTCGTATGTGTTGCTACTTTGCAATCCATCTTCCCCACTGCTGGTATCATTCCCTCGCTCCTTGTATAATTCTCTATAGTAGTCTTCTGCTATTTGAATTATGCTTTCTCTGCTGTTTATAAGTACACCATCGCTATTCTTCAGTTTCAGTATCATTTGTCTTTCTGTATTACTGATCATGGCTGCTGATTTAAATCCTTTGTTTTCCCTTAATGCTTGTTCTACTTTTCTTGTGTTAAATCTTCTTATGTCCTCTCTGAGTCTCTTTCTAATGGCTTTGCATAACTCAGTATACTCAATTTTCTCCCTGTCAGTGTTTTTCTTGCTTTTCATTTGTCGTCTTTGGTTCATCATGACAAGTGTTTCTTGACTAATTTTTTCTTCTTTGGATTTCTTTTTCCCTATAGGTTTCTTGGGCTTTATCACTTTCAGAAAGTTGTAATATTCCTCGTCGATATCTTGGTCCTGACTAGTCTGCAGAAGCTCAAACTTGTTCTTAAGTTCCAGTACATACTGCTTTTTCTCCTCTTCTGTTATCTCAAAGACCTTTGTATTATTTACTCGAGTCAGTTTTTTCCTTTCCTTTCCTACATCTATATCAAGTGTACATCTTACCATTCTGTGATCACTTCCAACATTTACCTTATTCAGGACGGTGACATCATTCACAATATATCTTCTATTAGTGAGGATGAAGTCGATTTCATTAGTAGTTAATCCATTTGGACTCTTCCATGTCCACTTTCTGTTCACCCTTTTCTTGAAAAAAGTGTTCATTACTGACAGTCCTTGAGATTCTGCAAATTCCACAAGTCTTTCACCTCTTTCATTTCTTTCACCAATTCCAAAATTTCCTATAGTTCCCCTTTCTGTGCTGTTTTGTCTTTTTCCAACCTTAGCATTGAAGTCTCCCATAATAATAGTGTAGTGGGTTTTCTGCTCATCTAGAAGACTCTCAATTTCAGTGTACATTTCTTCAACCTCTTCATCAGCATGGCTCGATGTTGGTGCATAAATCATTATAATCTTTAGCTTGTATCTCTTAGAAATCTTGAGTATTAGTCTTGACACTCTTGGTGATGTACTTTTGAATTCCAAAATGTTGTTTTTAAAATCTTTATGGACCAGAAACCCAATTCCACCTTCACTCCTTTCACTGTTTCCATTGGTGTACAGCAGATTTCCACTTGATAAACTTATAAGTGATTCGTTTCTTCTTCTTGTTTCAGCCAAACCGATGATATTCCAATTCACATTTTCTAATTCCTTTTCCAGCTCTAATATCCCGTCTTCACCGATGAGTGTTCTTACGTTATAACAGGCCAAGTTCAGTTTCCGTGCATGGCAGCCTGGTCGTACCCAGAGATTCTTAGCACCCTCTGCTTCCACTCTAATCCTCTCGCTGCCGTAAGAGGGAGAGTGAAAGCTGCTGGGGACTGAGGGCCATTTGTTTCGTCGTGCTTTCATATTGCTGGAGGGGTTGGTCTTTTCCTCTTCATGCTGACCAGGCATCTTGAAGAGAACCACTCTACACGTTCGTTGCCACCTAAGTGACGTAACAGGGCTTACCATCGGGAAGGTGTGCATGAGTGGATTTTAGGGAGGCAGGCCAACCGGACTTCTCCTAAATCTTCTGTAATAGAGAGATATTGGATCCATCAGTGTTTTAGGCTGAGTGTCTGATAACACACAGGATACCTGTTCCCCTCTAAGCCCCCAGTACTTCATATCAATTCCCTATTGACACAGGGGGGAGAGGGGGGGGGAGAGAGAGAGAGATACTATTTATTTGAATACGGACCATTCTCCGCCTTGGTAATGCATTACTGTAGTAATTAGCACCATTATAACAAGAAAGCGATAAGTTATACACATATCAGTTATTTAAACACAGAGGGTCTTCACCTTTATAGCCAATCTCAACATAGAAGTTCTGTTTGGAACAATGTAATATCTAACTTTTTACAGACAGTATCTGATTTAAGTTGTTTCAACATAACATTTTTAATTTTAAAATTTTAAATTCTAAATTTAAAAGCTTTCATGAGAAACAAAATAACTCTTCATAAGAAACAAAATCTCAACAATATGGCCATGCTTGTTTTTGACAATGTGGCTGGCCTGTTAACAATACTGCAGATCTGGATAATCATATACATGTTTTCATGCCAACAAATATAACCTCTTTGTTTTAACCAACAGACCAAGGGCTGGAAGCAGCATTCAAGTTTTATCTCCAGTGGATCATGAGCCAACTGATCACCAAAACAGATGCCAAGGACCAGCCATCAATTTGGAAGTTCTGGTGAGGACACAATATTAAGAAGTCTATAGACAACACAATATTAAGAAGTCTATAGACAACACAATATTAAGAAGCCTATAAACACTGCAGCACTGTGAGAGAAAGTCACTTGGGTTACAATGAATGGTGTGTGACAGAATGTATGGAAGGAGAGCATTCAGTGTTCAGGAACTTGCTAGTCTCTGAAATTCAGTTACTAATCGTTGAACTGACAAATGAGATTGGCTTCAGCAAAGTGGGCATAAGTAGCATAGTGAAGAGGTGCTATTGCATGACTGCACTGGCTGGTAAGCATCTGATTAAGTTAAAGCAACAAAGAGCATAAATGAAAGAATCTGGAACAACTATATTGTCAGACCTGGTCCCAAAATCAGAAATCAAAGGACTCTGAAAGACTTTTGGCCCCAATTGGTATTAGTAAGGATAAATAATACTCTCAACAAGATTTTCAACATGATACTTTTCATAGGATGTTCTCTTCTTAAAATATTCAAGGTAATTCATGCAGCATTGATCAAGCATTGCTTTGGCCACAGACCTTTATACTTACACTCTGTGTTAAGCAGACAGTCAACGATCATGAATCTCCTGGACACCCCATTCTGGATTCAAAAGTCTTTTAGCAGCAAATCATAAATAGATATCATGTTCCTTGGTGTGAAGTTAGCATTCGACTGGAGGTATCAGTCCCTGCTCTACCCTATTTTCTGCAATCATACTTCAACAAAACCAGAAACCTTGTTGTAGTAGTAGTAGTAGCGGCATGTGATGCAAGAAAGCAAGTGTATGAGCTTATGTAGCATCAACCAAAAAAAAAAAAAATAACACCATTCCCTTCAAATGCCTGTCCAATTCCTCCTTAAATTTATTCAACCTATCAACTTCCACAACGACAGATGGAAGTTTGTTCCAGCAATTAACCACTCGCTGGCTAAAGGCAAATTTCCGCACATCTGTCTTTTCTTAATTTGAATTTATGCCCCCTTAGGTTCGTAATCTGAACAAGTGGAAGGATCCCATCAGAATTCAGCGTGCTCAACCCATTCAAGGCCTTATACACCTCAATCAGATCACCGCACAGGTGCCTAGTCTCCAGCCACTGCAATTTGCAGAACTTGAGCCTCTCTTGGTAATCCCTTCATTCCCCTCACCAATCTTGTTGCCCTTCTCTGTACACGCTCGAGCAAATCTACATCCTTCCTAAAATTAAGCCTCCAGACTTGTACGCAGTACTCAAGGTGTGGCCTGACCATTGCCTTATACAGAGGGACAATCACCTCCTTTTTCCTGCTAACAAAATTCCTATATATCATTGACAAAACCCCATGACTTGCCCTGGCAGCCTGTCTGCATTGCTCAGAAAACTTCATATCTGACTGCACAATTACTCCCAGGTCTTTTTCATTTTCTACCACCTTAAGTGTAGTACCACACAGTTGGTACTTTTCTCTCGGGTTACTTCTACCCATATGCAGTACTTTGAATTTGTCAAGGTTAAACTTCAGTTGCCACTTCTTAGCCCATCTGCCCAAATTATCTAGATTCTGTTGCAGTAACACACTGCCATTAACAACCCTGCCAACCTGTGTATCATCTGCAAACTTCGACACTAAGCCTGATATTATGGAAATAATTCGCAACTGGATTGCCAAGTTCTTAGAGTTTTGGTGCCTATCCAACCCACTGATAAGGAGACAATAAATCTTCAAAATGTTGAATCTAGATGATGGCATTCAACTGAGAATAATTAACACAATACCTCTCTACTTGTTGTTGTTTAGCAGTACAAGAGCCACAAAGGCTATAATGTGCCAAGCATTTTGTTGATAATCATTACAGTTGTTCCATTTATACTTATATTTTATTGTAACACTGTATTTGTTTCAAGTAAACAAAAATTTGCTGCTACTGGTTTGTCAGCTATTATTTCTTATAGGGTAGCAGGAACTGAAGCTTTCAACTAACATGACAGAATCACTTTCCCCTGTTACAGAGCAGACAATCCACATTAAAGTACTGCATAGTTAGCTGAATACTGCAGTACAACAGCAAAGTGGGTCTTTAAGGAGGTAGAAATGTTATCAGGTGGATGTGACCTATATATATATCCTAGCTAGTATTACTTTCTGTCTCTTAGAATACAGGGCTAGTTTTCCAGGGCCAAACTTCTTGCTTTATTTAAACAAGTTAATTGGTTGTCTGGGTTTACCAATGATTGATGTGCTGGCATTTTATATTCTTGAACTCTGCATGTGGTATGCTGAAGGGAAAATCAACAGGACTTGCTGCTATTCTTGCTGCAACATCTGAAAGTTCATTTCCTCAAATTCTGGCATGTCTGGGGAACCAGCAAAACTAAATAATTTCTTATTCCTATTTATATCACATTGTGTAGGGTATGGCAAGTTGAAATATGCCAGGTTAAGTGTGCATTTATCTTGTTTTTTTTTTTATTATTATTATTATTTTATTCATGGGTTAATACAATGGGATTATTCAAGGTTAATAGAATGGGATGATAATGGCATGGAATTGTGAGATTTTTGCCTAGTTTTAATAAAACAATGACATGGGCATTGAACAACCAGTTGAGTATAAAAATATTTTCTAAAAAAATATATTGTAGAGCAGCATATTAAGATGAAACAACACCAAATAATGACTTCAACTAAGATCTTGGTCTCGTGTTTGTAAAAATTAGTTACAGCTCAGCTAAAGTAAACAGCACATTGTAGAAATCATGATTAGCAGTGTCAAAAGTTCAGGAGAGATTTTTTCAGTACTATTTTTGACATTTTTGAATATGAGTGTGTACAGAGCCAGGGAGGATGTCATTGCAAAGGATTTATCCAATACTTCTGAGATGTCTTGAAAACTTGTGATGTATCAACCAGTTGCATGAAGTAACAGTAAGATAAATTGCACTTTTCACATACAGTTCAAGGTTTTATGGTTCTTGTAGCTGTGGAGGCATAGTGCATCCATGCTTCTCTTTTACTTATATGTCTGACCCCCCCCCTTGCTTCTGCTCTGGATCTTTATCACATTCACTGTAGTAGTTTTATCTCATTTTCTTGGTAATCATGCAAACATAGAAGAACATGCAAACATAGAAGAAACATAGAAGAACATAGAAGATGAAACAACACCAAATAATGACTTCAACTAAGATCTTGGTCTCGTGTTTGTAAAAATTAGTTACAGCTCAGCTAAAGTAAACGGCACATTGTAGGAATCATGATTAGCAGTGTCAAAAGTTCAGGAGAGATTTTTTCAGTACTATTTTTGACATTTTTGAATATGAGTGTGTACAGAGCCAGGGAGGATGTCATTGCAAAGGATTTATCCAATACTTCTGAGATGTCTTGAAAACTTGTGATGTATCAACCAGTTGCATGAAGTAACAGTAAGATAAATTGCACTTTTCACATACAGTTCAAGGTTTTATGGTTCTTGTAGCTGTGGAGGCATAGTGCATCCATGCTTCTCTTTTACTTATATGTCTGACCCCCCCCCTTGCTTCTGCTCTGGATCTTTATCACATTCACTGTAGTAGTTTTATCTCATTTTCTTGGTAATCATGCAAACATAGAAGAACTGTTAACATACTTAAATCGTACTGGCCTATATGCAAATATATAATCAAATAGTTAAAAGGTATATGGATATAAGAAATAAACTATGAAGTGACACAATTTGGCCTTAGTAGCCCTTGTGACATTAAACTTAATAACAACAACAACAACAACACTGTAGTAGGATGCTTCTGAAAGGATTCCATATCTTGTTTGTTTTGCACAGTTGCATTCTTCCTTACATCAGGCCTTTGGATGTATCTGGTACTTTTGTTGACTTTTTAGAAACTACAGGCTTAAACATGCACAGTAATCAATTTGTGATATGGTCTACTGCAATAAACTAAATTATACAGTACAAGTTTTTTATTTAAAAATACTGAATTTTGATATCTTTATCAAATGGCATCTTCAAAGTTGCAATTAGTGATTTTGTTTTCACAAGGAGGTAAATTTATATATGTGTGACACACTATACAATAGTGATCCTTCATTTGAATAAACTGAATATTCCTGGAAGTTTGGTATCCAGAATGATGTGCTTCTATAACATAGGATCTACGATACCTCCAGTGTGTCTTTTTTTCAACAACAACACTGTAGTAGGTTAATTGAATTAGTTTATATATATATATATATATATATATATATATATCACTAAAAAGATGTCAATAAAAGTTCCTATTATATGTAAATTGTTTGTAATTTGTAAATATTATTCATTAAGCTTGCCAGTAAATTCTAGTAATTCACAGAAAACAGCAGGATGGCTGAATGTTACTTAATTGTGCCCGCATGAGGATAATTCAGAAAACTTAAACACTGAATTTACAGATTTTCTGACTTTCCAGAAAACTTAAATACTGAATTATATTTTTAAGTATTTCCACATTTTTCTAACTTTATTAGTCTTCAGTAGATAATAATCTACTACATATCACTAAAAAGATGTCAGTCAAAGAATTATTAGTCTTCAGTAGATAATAATTTACTGAAGACTAATAAATACAGTCTAAAATAAACTAATGAAGTCTTTAGTAGATTATTATCTACTGAAGACGTTATTAGTTCAGTAGATTATTATCTACTGAACCCATGACACAGAGGATATATCACAGCAGAAAATAAGGTGAGATCAATGGCAGAACTTGACCCAGAAGGGCACAAGAATATAAAAAATGTCGTTTGCAAAGAAGTATTATAGAGACTTTACTACATTTTGTATGTGTGAAATTGTTATGCAACGTGCACATTTTGAATAATTGGAAAGATGGTGAAACGAAAGAAAATTTATAAGTTTCCTCAGATACAAGGAATGAGAAAGGATTTGACGCATGCTGGCTTACCTGCTCACAACAAAACATGGACTACATTTCTTTAGGAGATCTAGAGAAAAACTCTGCCACCAATTACGAAATTTTCGCAATGGGTACAGCTAGTATAAATCTTAACCTTGATTAAATATTAATACCTGATCAATAATACTGATTTCCACTTGTTGTTCTTTTATAGCCTGTCTAAATTCTGTACTCAGTACTGCTTCAATTCTTTTTACAGTTTCCTTCCTAGCTGATAAAAAAGATTAATGACAAACACGATAAAATTAAACTGCTGCATTTATAAAACAAAATCATAATAGATAATGCTAACTAGAGCCTACTGCTAAACACATATGTATGAGTTCTTTTTATACCCTAGTTACAATTAAAGGATATATGTTTGAAAACAATGAAATCAAATCATAAGGATACACATGATAGAACATATTTCCTAAGTATTAGAAAATGAGCAGGCAAACTACCCTCTTCTCCAAAATTGTGAATTTTAACCCTTACCTTGGTTCTCCTACCAACCAGCAATGTTTCAGCACCTACTGGTGCCTCATCAGGAATGAGCAAGGAAGGTGCAAGTTTCCCTTTTAGAAATGAGTATTCCAACAAACAGCCCTATGGTCTAATTTTACTGCTGTCAAAACCATATATATTTTTTTACTAACAAGGGTTAAAAAGGACCTTTTTTCCCATAAAATATTACAATTACATTTACTAGAATCCACCAGCACAGGAGACAGCTAGCTCTAACCCTCAGTGAACAGGTATTTGCTTTACATACTTTTAAGCAATTTCTCACTTCCTAATGAGGTTCCGACAGATGATAAAATACAGCAGACTCTCGATTTACTGGGACACTTCAAGACTCCAAATTAAAAAAAAAAAAAAAAAAAAAAAAAATCAACCAAAAATCATAAAATTCAAGTAATGACTAGAATACAGTAGTTATAAACAGATGTTTTGAAATTTGGAAATAAGCAACAAGAAGTGGCATTATAAGCCGTCATTGGGAGATTAGTGTACCCATTATCTTGCAACCCCGCTATCTTCACACCCACCACTCAAAAAAATATAAAAATTAAAAAAACAGAGAGAGCAAATGTTTAGTTTGTTTTAGTGCGGCGTCTCGATTGTTGTGTTCTGTTGCACCGCAAAAAGACAAATTTTGTCTTGTTATTTATGTCAGGGATGTCGAAATTTTTTTTATAGTAACTATGTATATATATATATATATATATATATATTTTTTTTTTTTTTGTTTAGAAATCGCAAAAATGATGGGTAAACGCAAAAGAGTTGCGCTTTCAGTTAAACAAAAACTTGAAATTATTCAAAAGTTTGAAAACGGTGCATCCGTTAAATCTTCAATGAACCATTATAATATAATGTTGGTGACCAAACCATATGCAACATCGTAAAAAATAAAAGGAAGCTATTAGATTTAAAACTGACATTGCAAAAAAAGCATCATATTGGACACGCGAGTAGTACATGACAAGTTTTTTTGTTTTTTATCTATCGCCATATTTTTTACGCAGGTTGCTGCACATTTTTTGATACAGTAAATCCCTGACTTACGCAACTAGAGATTAACGTAAATTTTTTCTCACACTATTTTTTTTATTATTATTATTTTTTTAGGATTGTAAAATTTAAAAAAAAAATAAAATAATAATAATAATAAGCAATCAATAACAACGATCACGGCACGCACAAATTGCACAAGTGAGATACGGAGTAACAAGCAAAAAAATAGGAAAGAAGAAAAGATTCTTACAATTTATTTATGGTTTTTTTTTTATATGACTGAAGATTTCAGTGAAGGGGACACACATTTCACCATAATAACGTAAAAACTCACAGAATTTCAGCTATCGGTATTTTCGCAAATGCAATAAGATCGAATTTACTATCCATTTATAATTAGATGCACGAAGAGAAAAGCCCAAATAAAGTGGAAAGTGCAAATTGTTTTTATTGTTTTATGGTAGTGACCTCCAGAAATGTGCTTTAGTAAAATGTGAGCTTGTGCAAGGTGATAATAGTGAGATTTCGCCTTAACCCTGTGAAATTCTTTACAGAAAATTTCATTTTGACAGTTATCATGGTGCCGACTAAGAGAATAAGTGACAGCGGTACTAGTAAATTTACCAAGCAAAGAAAAGCGATCGATTTGGATTAGAAAATTAAACTAATAAGAATGCATGAAAATGGTGAAAGATTAACAAGTAATGCGCTGAATTCAGATTTGTTAATAATAATATAGTAGCAACTTGTTATTAGTCATTCCTGAGTTACGTAAAACTCGACAAAGTAAGAAGTTATGTCTTACGCTTACGTATGTCGAGGACTTCTGTATTTTTGGATTAACCGGCAAATCAATTATCCGGGATTTGTTTTTTTACCATCTAACTCGAAAAATCAAGAGTCTATTGTGTGTCAGTTCTTTCTGCAACATGGTTTAAACAAATGTATTGAAAACTTTACTCAAATTTAATTATTCATATATTTGTAAAATAGTCTCCAAAAAATTTAACAATGCAAGGGGCTTTTGAAAAAAATTTATGGCCTGAGCATGAAGGGTTTATTTGAGAAGTCTGGTAACATGTTACTTTTCAATGTAGACCCCTTTGGAGTCAATACACTTTTGCCACCAATGCTGCAATGCACTGATTCCAGGTGCAAAGAAAGTTTTCTCTTGGGCCTCCAGGAATGGAATGCATCCACTGCAGTAACGATGTCAATGGGAAAATGGATGCCAGCCAGTTATTTTTAGAAATTTGGAAATAGGTGAACATTCAATGGTGCTAAATCTGATGAATATGGGGGATGGTCCAAGATTTCAAAGCTGCACACGTGCAGTGCAGCCATGGAATGAAAGAATGGTGCTGAGTTTTCTTCAGCTTTCTTTGATGTTTTCATGCAAACAACTCCCAAAGTTTGCATAAATAAAACCAATCATCATGAAGTTAAATGAATTTGTGTTGCTAAAGGTTGCATATGACAAAGTTTCAACTGTTGTGTAATGTTTATTGCTAAGTAGTAGTGGAAGCAAACCTCAGAACAGGTAATTGATTGCAAACCTCAGAAGATATGCTGCTGCATCATCATCATCAGCCATTTTCAATCCACTGCAGGATGAATGCCTCTCCAGCAACTTTCCAGTTTCTTCTGTTTTGTGCAATGGCCATCCATTTACTACTCACAAACTCATGAATTTCATCTGTCCATCTCTGTTGTTGTCTTCCAGGTTTTCTTCTAGCTCCTCTTGGGTACCATTCTGTTATTTTCTTAGTCCATCTGTCATCATGCCTTCGAGCTATGTGTTCTGCACAAAACCATTTTAGTTCTTTAGTTTTGATAAGAATATCCTTTACTTCAGTCTGATTCCCAATATAATTCGTTCCATTCTTCGCTGTGTAGTTCTCAGCTTCTCTTCCAATCTTTTGGTGAGTGCCCAAGTTTCACTTCCATAAGTCATGGTGGGGAGTATACATTGGTTCATTATTTTATGTTTCAGACAAATTGGGATATTGCTCCTCAGATGTGACTATATTTCCTGAATGCTATCCATCCAAAATTTATTCTTATCTTGACTTCCAGCCATTTATCATTATTACAGCTAATAACTTGTTCCAGATAAGTATATGACTTCACCTTTTCAATTACTGCTCCTTCAATCATTATTTCCCTTTCTGTGGCATACTTGTTCATCATTACTTTTGTTTTAGCCATATTCATCTTTAGTCCAAAATCTTTACTAGCAGTGCATAATTGATTAAGATTTTCCTCTAATTCTTTGGGATCGTGGCTTATGACCACAATGTCATCTGCAAATCATAAATAGTTTAGGTACTCTCCATTCACATTGACTCCTTTCTGCGACCAGTCTAATCTTCTAAAAGCTTCCTCAAGGGCAGCAGTAAACAGCTTCGGAGATATTATGTCTCCTTGTCGAACTCCTTTCTCAATTTTAAATTTCCTACTGTCTTTGTCCAATCTAATAAAGGAGGTAGCATTCTCATATATATTCTTCAAAATCATAATATATGGGGTATCTATGCCTTGTCTTTCCAATGCCCGAAACATTGCCCTATGCTGTATGAAGTCAAATGCCTTTTCATAATCCACAAATGCCAGGCATAATGGTGTTGTATATTCATTTGCTTTGTCCATCAGCTGTGACATTACGTGAAGGTGATTCATAGTTGAGAATCCTGTCCTAAAGCCAGCTTGCTCTTTCGGTTGATTCTCATCAAGTATTCTTTCTAATCTGTTAGTAATGACCCTTGTGAACAACTTGTAGATGTGGGATAACAAGCTAATTGGTCTATAATTTCCAATTTCTGATTTGTCTCCTTTCCTATGCAGCAAAACTATGATTGCATTATTCCACTCCTTAGTCGACACACCTTTTCTAATGCATTTTGTGTCATGTCTCTTCCTCCCAATTTTAACAACTCTACAGTAACTTCATCTTCCCCCAGTGCTTTCTGATTCTTCATTTTCTTCAACGCATGTTCTACCTCATCAGGAAGAATATCAGGTATGTTGTATGTGTTACTAATTTGTGATCCATCTTCCCCACTGCTGGCATCATTCCCTCGCTCCTTGTATAACTCTTTATAGTGGTCTTCTGCTATTTCAATTATGCCTTCTCTGATATTTATAAGTACACCATCGCTATTCTTCAGTTTCAGAAGATATGCATATAACTATATAAATGTCCTGTAGGCAGCTCACAGCCCAGAAACTACATGTGGGACAAACCTGTTCTAAGACAATAAACACCACTGTGTTGATTGTGTCCTAGTCTCAGATCTGCTGAATAGTATCACTGCAGATCTAACTGACACAACCTTCTCTCAGCAGTTATAATGACAATAATGAAAGAGAAAAAATTATCACTCTCCCGTGGAAAAAGTGAGATGAATAACAATAATAAATACTTTCTCAAGACTATAAAGAAATTATACGTGTGAAGTAGATTCCACTTTTGTCTAAACATGAGACAGGTAAAATCAAATTCTCAGTATTAGTAGTAGTAAATAACAAGGAAGCAAAACAAAATGACATCAACTATATAGTTGAGGCAAAAAAAAAAAAAAAAAAAAAAATCATAATCAACTATCCATCCCCTCTAATAGTTTGCCTAGTTCTTCCTTAAATTCATTTAAACTACCCACTTCTACAACACTAAATGGAAGTTTGTTCCAACAATTAATTATCTGTTGGCTGAAAACAAATTTCAGCACATCTATCCTGCAACCATCCATCCTGAGTTTCAATTTATGTCCCTCTCTGTGTGTGTACCTTTGAGCAAGAGGAAGGAAATCATCAGCACTGAGCTTACGTGATTCATTCAAAGCCTTAAATACTTCAATCACCTTTTCCAGAGGCAACAATTTGAGAACTGAGGTCTTTCTTGGCAAAGTACTAATCTAGCTCTTCTCTGCATCAATAAAATGAAGTATCTAGACCTGTATGCAGTAATCAAGATGTGGCATAACCATTGCCTTACACAACACTATAATCACTTCTTATCCCTGCTGGTAAAATTCCTGTATATCACTGATAAAGCCCATGAACTGTCCTAGCATCCTGCCTGCACCATTACCCCCAAGTACTGTTCACAGATCGTCGCCTATTCACATATTTTAATGATTTTATGAGTGAGGTATTTAGAAGACAGAATACTCTAATGGTAGATACTGGTGGATTGCCACCTTATAGCAGGGACAGAAACCCACCTGATTCAGATCTATAGATATGAAATATCCAGGTAAATTCTTCTTAGTTGGGGCCTAGTGGCCGGACTGAAAGTTCAAAGGGAAAAAAAATAAAAAACTAAGAAAGGAAATTATGCGTTGAGTTCTTTTTATTGTCTATACCAACTTACTGTATACAACTCCAACCCAATTAATAGTTTAGCATTGCAGTTGATAGCAATGGATAGGCTGTGGACTAGGGAGTGGCCTTTAGCATTAATGGAATTTAAATGTAATGTAATGCCATTACCACCACAGGTAGCAGTAATCCCGTATTCTGGGATTACTGCTACCATATATGGTACCTTGCATTTGTCACTGTTAAACTTCAGTTGCCACTTCTCAGCACATCTGCCTAATTTCTGTAGACTTTGTTGCAGTAGCATTCCATTTATACTGTCTCCATTGCTCCATTTATACTGTCTGTAAATTACGTGCATTCTGTAGTCGCTTTTTCTGTTTGCTGGACCAAAAACCTGAGTTTCCGGGACAATAAACAGTGTAAGTGTAGTGCAAATTGTTTTTACTGTTTTATGGTAGTGACCTCCAGAAATGGGCTTTTAAAAAATATCATGAAGGTATTCAAAATTGATTCTTATAACCAATTAGTCAGTTAGTTAGTTATTTTGGTTTTTAGGAGCATTAGCAACTAGGGCCATATTGCTCCGGGAATATGCGGTGGTCATTCCCTGACCTTTCCGCATCCTCCGTATTTGGTGGTGACAGACTCGAACTTATAACCAAACATAGCAATAAACAGTGTTTGAGTTGTTGGAGTAGGATTTTTTTAGGAGCAACCACAACTAAGGCCATATTGCTCCATTTATACCGTCTGTAAATTGCATGTGTTCTGTAGTCGATTTTTCTGTTTTCTGGACGAAAAACCAGAGTTTCCAGGACAATAAACAGTGTAAGTGTAGTGCATTTTAATGGTTTGGATTGGTTTTTGAAATTTGATTCTATAAAGAAGCCTGATTCTAGTGATCATGCACCTACTTATTTCAGGGCTTACAATTGTCTCAGACCGGACTACGTAGCATTTCCTATCAGCCAGTAGCAGATTTTTTGTAAACATGTTGGCCGAGTGTTTCATTTTTGAATCCTTTAGTTAAAAGTGATTTTTGTGTTGTGCTTATTTGACATAAATTTATATAAAACTAATACAATTTCCATTATAAAAATGACCTTTAAGAGAAATAAATAGCTTAGTTATATAGTGACATTTTCAACTTCTGAATTCTTGGAACGAATTACCAAAAAAAAATGTGTTATTGGGTTCACATTACAACATGATGGTGTCTCTGGAATGGACTGATATCACAAAGCAGGGGTCCACGGTACACAGCAGCTGATTTTTGTACTTCGTGCGTGGGATTCAAAACTATCGATATATTTTCGATATACAGTATTTTTATTAATTTTGAGAAGCTTTGTATGTATCTACAAGTTGTACATAAGTCGTTTGTATAAGTAGAGACATGCCTGTATTTAGTAAATTGATAACAAAAAAAACAAGCTGTTAAAAAAGCAACCACTTTCATAGATGTAATATTTACACTAAGAATTCAGTGTTTCAGCCACAGTATTATATGTAACCATTGCAAAATGCATGAAAAAAAGAAATTCCATACCTCTGGTGCAAAAGTTGCAGATTCTAAATGATTCTAAAGGAAACTGAGCCATTTATTCCAAAATTATGTCTCTACTGATATGCTCAATTTTAGTAACTTAATGAATGACCAATTTCTAATATTATACAATTATACAAAAAATTAGTCTTATTCATTTTAAAATACTTTAATGAAACATATAATATACTATGTACATTTTATTTCCTAAGAAGTGTTTGGCACTCAGAATTTTTCTTACAGTCCATTTTGCTTTCCCCCCCCCCTTCAGAAATCAGCAGTAATCTCCCATCATGGCAGTATCTCAACAACCTTGGTATCACTCTTCCATCGTGGATAGGTCCTGATGAAAGCATTTGCCTTGCTCATCACTCACATCTCCCGAATTTTGAGAAAAAAAAATTGAGAGGGGAACGAAGAAGATGAATTTGCAAAGACATATGGTAGCCATAACATAATAACATTGCAGTCAAGTTTACATGAGATTCATAATTATCTTCTTTCCTTCTTCCAAGAAACAATGCACAGCTGCCAGTTCAGTATCCTGTAGCTTTGTTTCAAATACATCATCTTCGAGGAGTTTCTCTGAGGCTCAATGAAAATTCATTTTTTCAGTTTTGCATCTGTTAAATTGGGAAACACTTCGCAAAATTCTTAATTAATCCAAGCTTTACATGCAAAGGTGGAAGAAGAACCTCTTTTGATTTAACCAGTGGAACATATTTTATATTCTCTCTCTCTCTGGTGAAAATTGGTCCCTCTTTTCCCACTGCTGCATAATATGTTTTTCTGTTGCAGACCTATCCCACAAACATAGCAAAACAGTATTTTGTGAAACCTCCCTGTAAGTCAGTGAGTTATCCAATTACCTTAAGATCAATATAGACATTCCAAGCAGTCATGGTACTCTATTGCACATGATCTTGGACATACTTTCATATGCTTCTTTCAGGTCAACAGCATAAAGTAGAGGAACTAATACGAATGCTTTTACACTGTGCATCAAAACTACTTTTAAGCTTAATTTTGAAGCATTAATAAATATGTGCCATACATTAGGATTGTGTTTAATGCCCAATTCACGCAGAAGACCATAAATATCTCCACAGAAACAAGTACCACCTTCAACAATGAAATATTCTGAAAATACTTTGTGATGTTTTTGATATAATTTTAGTTCCTGCTTCAGGCAACTTCACTGCTGTAATCTAGCCCCAAGAAGACCTGATTGTTCTTTAGATAAGTTTAAATCAACTAAGTCAGCAGTGCATTATAATTTTCTGGTAGGTAGTCCAAATCTGTTGAAGTTAACAAAAATCTTTGCTATAGTCATGCGCTTCTTTTATCCCAAAATTTTGGAAAATCTGGTTTCAGAAAGTCTTCATTATGTGGAACAAGCCTTATTGCAGATAGTATGTTAGGATACTGGATTATGTGCCTGCTTTTTCTGGATATTCCTGGTCATGCAGAAATAGCAATCTTCAATGTGGTTACATAGTTCTTTCCATATGATAGGAACAGCAAAAGTCATACTTTTAATTTTTCCAGTTAGCCACATCCTCAGATTTACAGTGGAGGTAATACAGCCCATATATGGAACTCAAGGGTAATACAGCACATATATGGAGAAAGTTTTGTCCTGATAACCAATCTTCATGATAAGTACAAAGAATATGCACATTGAGTAATACTGCAGATTTTCCACCATCGTAGAGTTTTGTCTTAAACTGTCCACATATGCAGCAGAAATTGTCAGGATGATTCAGATACTTCCTTTGCTTCATTGAATCATTTTAACAATATAATGTTAAGCAAAACATAGAAGAAACAAACAATATATAACAGGTACACGATAAACTTTACATATACTCACACTACAACCGCCTTTCAATTACTGAAAGAGGTACACAGACAAGGCTAAACATGTTAACCCTTCCCAACATTACTGCCTTTTATGAGTACACGCAAACATTATTATTTGCTGGTAATACAACAGATCAATGCCGTATATACTTCTCTAAGCTGATGTAAGATATACATATTATGGGTAAACACAAAAACCTCTATAGGTAGAAATTGTGATGAGAAATTTTAAGAATTATTTTCGAAATGTACACACAGAAATTGACTGCAAACTGATGCTATATTAGTGGAAGCAAAAACTGAAATACTTAAGTATCTAGTCTAGTGTAATTAGACTAGGCAATCAACCATTAGTTTAATGGTCATATGTCACAAATACAATTTTCAGTACATAAATCAGCCATGAACAGGATATACAATAATGTTTTCAATGTATTCTGAATTGTATTTGCAAATAAAGGAATATTATTAAAAGGAAATAAAGAAGATAAAATTTATATACATATAATTCACTACTTTCTATCTATCCATCATAAATCTAATAGTATTTGTTTACTATTGTGCATTACAATTCTATTCAATGGTCTGGTTTCCACTGTTTATCCAATGTGTTTGTTAAGAAACAGTGGCAATGGAACCAATCAAAACCATGTAAATAATGTTTGTTCTTATTCTTTGAAAACAGTGCCAGTCTTATGGTAATTTGGTTCATATGATTTTGTCACATATTATATCTGTATGGGTGTATTCACAAAGAAATTTGTATTTTGTTTAAGCTGAAAAATCCAGAATAATATAAAAATGCAATAACCAATGGCAAAGATACCTATAAATAAATAACCCAGTGGTTTCAATAAGTCCTAAAACTAGCATATTTAAAATATGATTAACAGCAGTGGAAAAATCAGAATGTAGGGTGCATCTTACACAGATAAGACTAAACAAATAAAAAGTAAATCTTGAAAAACAGTGTATCAATTATTTATGAGTAAATCAAAAAAATAATTTAACGTTGAGGAGAAAACAATATATTTTTTATAATTTTATAATCAATTATTATTATTAAGAAGTGCACCTCAGCACCTTTATAAAACAAAATGCATTTACCATCTTGCTCTAACATCTTTAGCCTTTTTGGATGAAGGTGAATAGGTATACTATCATATTCAGGATCTTGATCAGAATGTCTTTTTGCTGCCATGACAGTCCTGAAAAATATTGAAAAATATTACTTTACATGTACAGCAGTATTTATTACTTTTAATATATGAGATATTCTATGAAACAAAGGCCATACTTCAGGAGATTGTTAATTAGGTGATTTTGAGTCACATGATCATGCATAATAGGCCTCCGTAGCTGAGTGGTCAGGAACGGGAATGCAGTAGCACACGCTCTTTGAGTAGACCAGGGTTCAAGCCCCTGACTGCTGAATACGGTCGATCTGCCAACCCGCACTGGACCAGCGTGGCAGATTATGGTCCATTTCCCTCAGAATGAATTGTTGAGGAGGCTTCCATCCTGCAGTGGGTTGATAATGGCTGCACTTTACCTTTTTTTTTTTTTTTACAGTATTCACAGCTAAAAACTAGCTAAAGACTCTTTCTGAAAAGCAAGTAAATGAAATTAAAATCACAGAAATTCAGCAAAAATTTCAAACAGGGAAGAAGTTTTGCTATGATTTATTAGTACCAAGCAGATGAACAAGGGAAGAACTTTTGCAGTGATTTATTAGTACCAAGCAGATGCCCTTTGAAAATATGTTGTGAATTAATCATTAATTAATTTCTAAAAATCTCAATATTTTTCTACCTTCCTAAATACACTCAAACTTTTATTTGAGATGTTTTATAAAGGAAAAAATATTGTTTACATGGAATTATAAATGAAAAGAACCTGTCAGATGCTAGACAATATTTGCTTTTTTTGTTATGCTTAATATGCTAGTTTCATTTCATAAACAACACATCGAGGGCACATGTACTTCTAAATTGGTGCATCGCCACGCATATATATGGTGGAAGCACCTGCTATGCAAAGCAGTACCTCCTAGTTTTATGTAGTATGTACATTCAAAAAGTTTCTGGAATCACACACTGGTGCATTACAAAAAAAAAACTTTATGGGCGCCTCTGTAGCCAGGTGGGCAGGAGCACCAGGGCGTAGCACACGCTTCTTGATTAGACCGGGGTTCGAGCCCGTGCCCACCAAATACAGAGGATGCGGAAAGGTCAGGGAATGACCACCGCATATCCCCGGAGCAATATGGCCTTAGTTGCTAATGCTCCTAAAAAAACCAAACAACAACAACAAAAAAAAACCATGACTGATTCTTTTTGCAATACTTCACAAAACAGTAGGATGGCTGTCGCATACAGCAGACATTCTACTGCTCTGACCTTGCACTGTCTGACTTCTGGTTGTTCCCTAAACTGAAAATGAGGCTTCAGGATCATTGTTTCACTACAGAGGATGACATCAAAGAAAACACAAAAGTGGTTTGTGTGCTTAAAAAACATGATTTTAAAGAATGTTTCAAAGCTTAGGAAGATTAACAGAGAAAGAGTGTGGGGGGGGAGTGCATGCGAAGAAAAGTACTTTGAAGGCAATTAGATTAGTAAACCCAACTGTTCACTCAACAAACTTTTACAGTAAAATTCTGGGAACCTTTTGAATTTTTATTATTATTGATGTACAAATTTTTGCTTTGATTATTATTTAATTTATCTGCAAATGTAAATTTGCATTTAAGTTTTCATTTACAGTAGAATAATTTTTTTTTAAATTTTTTAAATATATGAATTTCTTTTAAAAAATGAATTTTTTAAATACTTAATAAAAGTTGTATTAAAAATTTAAAAAATTACACACAGTAAGCTATTTAATTCATTAAGAAAAGAAGAAATACTACAAGCAGAATTTAAAAAAAAAAAAAACTTTTCCAGAAATAAAAAAACAAAGTTGAGCACCTATCAAAGGTCAGTAACCTTTTTTGAGTGAAGAGCCATTTTTGATCTAATTTTAAAATAAACAGAATCCAAAGAGAAACCTCAGCTCAAGCTGGGAGGGGATGATTTTTTAATTAATGTAACAGAGTGGGAAGGTGTTTTATTAAAAAAATATATATATTTTGAAATATTATTTATTAATACTGAAAAAACATAACAAACATCCAATTAGGTACAAATTAATGTGACTTTTGCTGCTGAACTTCTTGAATGAGTCTCTCAACATCAGGCGAGTATGCCGTAATTTTCATCTTTAAACATGCTGAGAGACTCGCATTGTTCAGACGGTTTCTTGATTTATTTTTAATTTAGTTCATTTTCGAAAATATTTGCCTACAGAAATACATCAAACAAAGCACTAAGAGAAGTCCAAACGCAAATATTTTCAAATTTATATACTTGTCTGCTACTCCATGTGTCAAACACAATTTGGCCTTGCTTTTTCAACTCATCTATCACCGTCCATTTGTGTAGAATTGCAAGGGCAGCCTTTTGCCTTTCCAAATCCTCAATTTCAGTTTTAAGGCATTTTAGTCTTGCACTCCACATGTCCTTGATTTTTAAGTCCTCTAACTCCATTTCAAATTGTGCTTCACATGGGCTAAAAGTTAAAGAGCTGAAGTTACAAAGAGCCACATGCGGCTTGCGAGCTGCAGGTTGCCAACCCCTGACCTATCAGGTTCTGCACAACTGTTTGTAACAAACTGTGGGATAACTGTTAAGAGGTTAAAAGCATAAAAGGACCCACCTCTCCTTCTATCATGCTTATCCTTCCTGTAAACAATGTGTAACTTATATCAGAATGATACTGTGTTTCTGATTCCTATGATGTCCACATTTTGCACATCACATGGAAAAGTAACCCAACTCAAAAAATGCAATTTGTCAGAGAAGCAAAAACAAAGAAAAAAGACAAGGTTTTATCTCAATAAGTGGGCATTAATAATAGATAAGAAAAGATAAGATTTTGTTCAGGATAATATAAATTATTTAATTATTTCCTAGTTACTGTAAAATTTGAAAAATTAAAAAATTACTATTACAAAAACACCTGTATAAATTTTACACAGGGCCCCGCAAGAAATTCTTGAACAGGGCCCCACAAATTTTAAGGCCAGCTCTGGCTGTAAAGTATAACAATGCTTAAAAGGAAATGGGTACCTTCTTTTTTGTACAGTTTTACAGTTTAACAATTTAACACTTGTACGTATCAGTACAAATTTTAAACTGTTTGCACTAAATAGAATTCAAATAAAATAATGCCTAAATCCATAATTTCCCTTGAAAAAACTAAAACCCTTCCTTTTATCCTTGATAACAGTTATCATTTTAGACATGCCTCACATGAATATACATCAAGCTCTTTTAAAATCCAGAACCCATGTGGATTGAGAGGTGCCAGATTTTATAGTAGCATGAGGTATTTCACAAAATTAATTGAGACATTTTATAAAACATGATGTGGCAGCACTGTGCATGCATACAGCATATCAGCATGTAAGTTGAACTCCTTCTACACAAGAGAAGTTCATTCAGTGTGTGTCGACTGCATCATGAAAAATAGAGCAGAAGAATATCGAACAATATTACACCATCAAATTGTGTCAACAAAAGCATGACAGAAACATAAAAAAATTAAACAGAACTTATAGAGATCAAATTGTATCTTAGGCCCGATTTTTCCAATTGCACAAGGCCTTTTTGGAAAGACATTGAAGATAAACACTATACAGTAATACCCCTAAGTTACGCGATAGGTGGGTCCGACGAAAATCGCTTAAGTCAAATTCGCGTAAGTCGGGGTACAACTTTGCATATAAATACATATATATTTTGTTTAATTGGGACCAAGGACTAACAAAAACACTAGTTTAGAAGAAAAATATTTAATAAAATTGCAGTTCTTTATACATATTAATACAAAATATGTATTAAAAAAATAAATGAGTTACATAAAAAAGTTATTTCAATGTCGATGGCTTCATAAAATCTAACAAATTCGTCTGACGACACAGCGCCTTCTTTTTTTCATGCAGAATTTCTTTGTAGAAAGCTAATAATTTTTTTATTCCTTGCTTTGTAGCTATAACGCGTTCTTCGTTGGAGTCTGTTTTCTAAAATTTTTAAGCCCTTTTCAATTGAGCTGAGACCTTCTGTCAAGCTTGCAATTGTCATGTGCTTTTCTGGTGGAACTGGGTCTGAAGTGTCGGATACTTCAGTGACGTTTTGCTCACGCATCTCTATGAGCTCATTCATTGTCAGCTCCTGACTATGTGAATCCAACAGCTCGTTGACATCATCACCACTGACTTCCAAATCTAATTGCCTGGCAAGATTAACAACTTCTTCTATCACATGAGCGACATGATCAGTTTCTGGCGTTGTTTTCGTCTCGGTTTTGAAAAAAAAATGGACAAAGTTACTTCCAGACACCATTCAATGTTTTTTTGTGAATTTCATCCCAAGATTCTTCAATGATTCTTACGGCATCTAAAACATTGAATTGTTTCCAAAAGTCTTTAACAGATATCTCACTATTTTGTCTCATAGCTTCATTCAGATGTGCAAACAAACGCCTCGTGTAGTAAGCCTTGAATGTTTTGATGACTCCCTGGTCCATCAGTTGAAGCAAGTTGGTTGTGTTTGGAGGCAAAAACACAACTTTCACACGTGGGTCGAAATTAATTAGGGTGGTAGGAGAGTGACCGGGTGCATTGTCAATAAGAAGCATCACTTTAAATGGAATCTGTTTAGACTTGCAATAACGTTCAACTTCGGGTATGAAGTGGTGACCAAACCAGTCCTCAAAAACGGAAGCTGTCACCCAAGCTTTATGATTTGACTTCCAAATCACTGGTAAGCTAATTTTAGATATACACCAATCAAAAAAACCAAGAACCGCGTAACTCCGAGTTCGCGTAAGTCGGGGTATTACTGTACAAAGAGACCTGTCTGTAACAACAGAAGAAAATGTGAAGGTAAGGGCTCTGATTGTGTCTGACCAATGGTTGACTATAAGAGCAATGGCAAGTGATTTGAACATGAATCACAGGGCTGAACATGACATTTTAACAGAAATTTTCGAAATAGGCAAAATTTTTGTGAAAATGGTGCCAAAAAAATCTCACTGAAGAACAGAAGAAAAATTGGAAGAACATCTGTCTCAGTCTTCTGGAACATAATGAAACTGAGCTAGAGTTCCTTCAATGAATGAATGAATGAATGATAATGGGTATAAGGTATGTTCGTGTCAGATGGCACCTGGGATTTCTCCCATCTCCGTGTGTGTTCGCTGTATCGAGGACAGTACACTGTCAAGCCAGAGACTTGAAAGTGTGTGGGCCAGGTCTATGCAGTGTGATGTGTTGTGCCCACTGTTTTCCAGCTTATTGGCCGCCAGGCCCCTAGTGGGGCCCAACGTTGCCCATACCTCGCCATGTGGAGGCTAGCCGGGTGTGTCCAGTATCACAACAAGTTTCTCTGACAGGTCCTGCCACCTAGTTTCCTGGGATTTCAGTGGCTAGGACCTAATGATAATGGGTAATGAAACATGGATTTTTGAGTACAATCAAGAAACAAAATAATAGAGCATGAATGGCACACCACAAATTCGTTCACAGCTGAAGAAAGCACAAATGAGCAAATACAGAATCAAAGCAATGTTCATCTGTTTTTTTTTTTTTGTTTTTTTTTTGATCAGTGTGGAGTGGTGCACAAAGAGTTCGTGCCTCAACGTAAAACTGTCAACCAATGTTTCAACTGAGAAGTCCTTGAATGGCAAGGGGAAACGGTTCTGTGCATTCAACCTGATAAGGCCAAACACTGGTTTTTGCATCATGATAATGAATCCTGACATTGTGCAATATCTGTTACAGAGTTTGACCTCCAAAAACATTCTATTGCCACCACAGCCACTTGCATACCTTTTCCAGCCACTTTCTATCTTTTTTTCACTCTCACCTGTCCTGAAGTGATAACAAATTGGTCACCGACTCACACTAATGTTGTATGACCAGCCACATAGTTGTAATTTTCAAGCATAATTTGTGCTAAGTTATGAAGTTTATTGATTTTTTTTTTTTTTTTTTTTTCCTGTTAGTTGTTGGCGCGCTGGCTTCTGTGGCCATAATGCACCTCCCAAAGTTTTTGCATTTTACTCTGATCCAAGCCCGAGGCGGGATTCGAACCCGCGACCTTTGGGTTGCCAGGCAGGCACTTCACTCACCTGGCTAGCCCAGTTGGCATTAAGTTTACTGAATAAGCCACAGTACTACGAGAGAGAAATGGCATTGTTTTTTTGCATAGATTCTTAAAATCATATGTTGATACAAGTGCTAGAATGCTTCCTTAACCTTCCATAACTCTCATCCTCAGTTCTAACAAAGACACTTGTGTGGCTTCTGTGTGATACCCCTGTTTTAATTATAAATTTATTTTAATTTTTAGCTTTTTTACTCAATTGGAAATTGAGTAAAAAAGAAATTATAAATTGGAAATTATAAATTTATTTTAATTTTTAGCTTTTTTACTCAATTGGAAATGGTGATCTTTTCATTATTATTTGCTAAAATCAATTAAAAAATATCAAACGAAAATAAATGAGATAATAAAGTTTTTAGCATATTTTCAAAAATTTTCAAGGTCACTTATCCCCAGATTGAAACCCAGATGCTTATGCAGTTTCTGCAGATATGACACTATGTCTGTATTTTCATCAGCTATTTGCATTTAGCTGGCAAAATCAAAGTTGTACAGCAAGATTAGACACTTATTTGTGATAACTGAAAGGAAAGTGGACGAGAAACTGTTGAAGATAGACATAAAAAAGGCACCTGGCATAGATGGAATCTATCCAATTATATTAAAGGAGACAGCAAAGGAGGTAAGCAAACCCTTAGCCATAATTATGAGAGCATCCTTGGATTCAGGGGAGGTCTCTATGGACTGGAGAATTGCGAATATATCCCCAATTCATAAAGGGTATCAAAAGGCAACATAAGAAATTACAGACCTGTTGGTCATTACTCGTGCCACACAGATTCTGTGCTGGCAGATGTAACTTCAGCTTCAGCAAAAGCTCTTTTCATGCTCAGGCTGCTTTTGATAAGAAGCAGGATCCCTCCACCCCTTCTATCTTCCCTAAATACATTATACATACTGTAGTGGAACTCATCATCATCAATTTCCTGGTGGTACCACATTTCTGTCAGCCCTATTATATCAGCTTTATTTGTCCTAACCAGGAGTTCAAATTCAGCCATTTTATTGATAACACTCCTGACATTACTGTAGACACAGTTGCGACTAAGTAATCTTCTATAGTTTATTACCCTAAAACACCCCTTGAAGTTATTTAGGTTTACATCCCAAGCTATATATCTTCCCTCTCATTAGAAACATTGCTACCCTCAGAACATCTTATCAACATCAGCTGTTGTGGCAACAAACAAGAATTCGTGAGGTGAGTGCAAGCATTACTTTGACCCATATCATCAGATAAATGCGGATCTAAATTACCTTTCTAAATGATGCAAGAAAGCAAGCTTATACAGCATCAGCAAAAAAAAAAAAAACTTCCCATTTTACCTATCCATCCCCTCCAATAGTTTGACTAGTTCTTCCATGAATTTATTAAAGCTATCCATTTAAGTTTATGTCCCCTTGTGTGCCTTGTCTAAGAAAGAGTTAGAATACTATTAAAGTTTATTCAATCCATTTTAAGCCCTAAATGCTTCAGTCAGGTCTCTTTGCAAGTCCCAAGTTTCCAAGTGAAGCAATTTGCAGAATCAGTCTTTTGTGGTAACAGTACATCTCTGTGTTCTCGACTAAGCTGGCTGCTCTTCTCTGTACCCATTCTAAGAGATATACATTTTTCTTAAAATAAGGCTTCCAGACCTGTATGCAGCATTTAAGATGTGGCCTAACCATTGCCTTATACAATGGGATAATCATCTCCTTGTCCCTGGTGGCAAAGTTCCCATAATCCTAACAACTCAAAGAACTGCAAGTCAGACTGTAAAATTACCACCAGTCTCTTTTGTTCTCCACCACCTTGAGTGTGGTACCAGCTAATTGGTACGTTATTCTGGGATTACTGCTGCCCATATGCAGCACCTTGCATTTGCTAATGTTAAACTTCAACTGCCAGTCAAACTGCCTAATTCATCTAGGTCTTGCAAGCAGTATGCTTTGATTCCTTTCATTAACCACCCTGACGACTTTTGTATCATCTGGAAACCTAAACAATAAACTTAATATGCTCTAATCAATATCATTAATATTATAAACAGTAAGGGGCCCAGCACTAGACCTTGAGGGACTCCACTAATAACATTAGTCCAAGAAGGGCAATGCCCATTATTACCCTCTGTCATCTGTCACTAAACCATTCCTTTATCCAAAGCAGTAATTTGATCCTAATGCCACACTGCTACAATTTGTACAGCAGCCTTTACTGTGGAACAATGTCAAAAAGCTTTAGTAAAATCTAAATATATGATGTCAAAATTACTGTTTACATCCACTTTCTTTGTTACTGCATCATAATAGCTAATAAGACTGGTTAGCTTTAACAAACCATTAACTTTATGGTTTAACAAACTTTAACAAACCCATATAACGCTGGGATTTCCATATAATTCCATTCCTGTTAAGATGATCCCACAATACTTCTTTAACCACTGACTCCATTCTATTCCTTGGAACAGAAGTCAAGCTTACAGATCTATAATTGCTCGTGTTAGCCATTGATCACCCTTTATGAATAGATGACGCATTTGCAATCTCCAATCTATAATAGCCACCCTTGAATCCAAGCATGCTCTCATAATTATGGCCAAGGGTTAGCTTAACCCTTTTTGCAGCTGCTTTTAATATAACTGGATAGATCTCAACAGGCCCAGCTTTATATCCATTTAGCTTTGGCAATTTCTCTTCCGCTTTTCTCTCAGTTATAACAAAATCACTATCTCCCAGTTATAACTTGTCATACTTCTGGTATTACCATTCCTAAAAACTTCATGTGTGAAGTTTTTAGTTTGTCAGCAACCCAAATAGGATCATCAATAGTTATGTGATTGATATCTAGTGGGCCAATGCTCTTCATTCCTTTCCTTGTAATTTTAGCATAAAAAAGAATTCTTTGCTTCTTTTCTTTGCGTTTTTAGCCAAGGAATTCTCATAATCTGTCCTTAGTAACCTGTTATAGTCTAGTTTGTACTAGACTATAACAGTTTATAGTCTAGTTTGTAGGATTCCATGTGCCCCGATAACTTAATCATCCCAGATATTTTTCTTCTCTGTCAATCTCACCAGTTCATCTGACATCCATTTATATAGAAAAAATAAATATTAAGACTCTCATACCATACAGAATAAAAAAATAAAAAAAAAAAAAAAAAAAAAAGGGTTTGTATTGATACTAATATCATTTACAAGCTGATAATGACACTAAATTGTTATCTGGTGACATTTTAGGATGCTTTCCAAATCCTATCATCAGACCTAAGTGGGGTTAAGTAAGAGGACATCATTACTAAACTATCAAAAGGATCTTTTAATAGTCTTACAGTAGTTCAGCTGTGGTTGTTTTCTCTGAGTGAAGCCTTATTACTTAGCTCCACTTAGGTGTGATGACAGCAGTCAGAAAGAATCCTGAAATGTCACTGGAAAGCAATTTAGTGTCCATAGTGTGCTTGTAAATGATATACACTTTAATAAAAACTTGTTTTTTCCAATCAATGTGATAAGTTTCAACATAATATATTTATTTATTTTTATACACACATATATATATATATATATATATATATATATATATATACAGTGCTTTTTTTTGGGACGGCGTACCAGCACCTTCATTAACAGTGACGTGTGACATTTGGATGAGGTGCACTTCAAAATTTGTAATATTCCGTAAATTTTTTTTCACATGTTTACCTACTATTCAAATAGGCTTAAAATTATTTAACAAAATTTGCATTTTTCACTGTCTATTGTTAAGATATTTTCTACATAAAACTGTATAGCCATTTTCATAATTCTAAATTACGCAGTTGGACCTCTGTTTAACGAAGTCCTTTGATAGCGAATTATTTTGAATCCCCCTTGGAAGTAACGTTTAAAATACTTTCCGTTGAGCAAAGAAAATTTTCATATAGTGAACGGAGAGAATTAACTCAGTACGCACTGTTCGCATTTCTGGCCTTCAGGCAATTTAGGCAATTAGTGCTGCTGCGTGAATTAAGAGAGCTAAAGGGATTACATTCTACAACTTAGTGGTACCTGGTAAAACCTATC